>NC_134354.1:395036412-395354493 GCF_048569485.1 Anomaloglossus baeobatrachus | reverse complement strand
ATTACTTTTCTACCCTTGACCTCACCAGTGGGTACTGGCAAGTGGCAGTGGCCCCGGAAGACCGGGAGAAAACCGCCTTCACCACCCCAATGGGGCTCTGTGAATTCAATAGTATGCCGTTTGGGCTGTGCAATGCCCCTGGAACCTTCCAACGGCTGATGGAGTGCTGTCTGGGACATCTGAACTTCGAGACCGTCCTGTTATACCTGGATGATGTGATTGTGTACTCTCAGACGTATGAAGCCCATCTGAAGCACCTAGCCGAGGTGTTCGCATCCCTTGCCAAATACGGGATGAAGTTGAAGCCCTCCAAGTGCCACCTGCTGAAACCCAGAGTGCAGTACCTGGGGCATGTGGTGAGTGCGGAAGGTGTTGCCCCCGACCCTGAGAAGATCACTGCCATCCAGGACTGGCCAAGACCAACCACCGTGAAGGAAGTAAGGCAGTTTTTGGGTCTGGTGGGGTACTACCGGCGCTTCATCAAGGGGTACACGAAGATGGCTGCTCCCATGCAAGACCTCCTCGTGGGACAGACCAAAGGTGGTAGACCCATCGGAGCCCCACTGGTGTGGGAGGACAGGCATGAGGAATCCTTCCATCAGCTGAAAGCGGCCTTGACTGGAGAAGAGGTCCTAGCGTACCCTGACTACGGCTGCCCATTCATCCTCTACACAGACGCCAGCAATGTGGGTTTGGGAGCAGTCCTGTCCCAGGTCCAGGAAGGAAAGGAGAAGGTGATTGCCTATGCTAGTCGAAAACTCCAGCCGACTGAAAGGAACCCTGAGAACTACAGCTCCTTCAAGCTCGAGCTCCTGGCACTGGTGTGGGCTATCACCGAGCGGTTCCGCCACTACTTGGCCACAGCAAAATTCACCGCTTTCATGGATAACAATCCATTGACTCACCTGGACACGGCCAAGCTGGGCGCGTTGGAGCAGCGGTGGGTGGCCAGACTAGCCAACTATGACTTCACCATCAAATACAGGGCCGGTCGTGTCAACATTAATGCTGATGCCCTCTCTCGGATGCCCCACTTGTCAGAAGGTGGGTGCGAGGATGATGACCTCGAGGAGATCGAGTTGCCTGCATTCCACCGGCCACCAACTGAGAAGGTACATGTCCACCAACAACGGGTGAACCTGGATCCGCTGCCCAGTCAGGAGTGGCAGGAAGCTCAAAATCAAGCGCCCACTGTCCGCCTAGTCAAGACCCTGGTGGAGCGAGGCGCTGCTGGGATGGACCCTGCCGCCCCAGCTGAAGCCCAACGCTTGTGGAAGGAACGGACCCGGCTGTGTCTACACCAGGGGAGGTTGTACCGTGAGCTGATCAACCCGAAGACCCATGAGAAAATCCGCCAGTTGGTTATTCCCCAAGCTGATGTACCCACTGTTCTGCAGGCGTACCATGATGGTCCCGGCCACTTCGGGTGGAAGAAGCTGGAGATGCTGTTGAGGGAGCGGTTCTATTGGAGTGGGATGCGGGAGTCTGTGGAGGCCTGGTGTCGAGAGTGCGGTCCTTGTACGTTGAGGAGGAAGGATGAAGCCAGCCACAAGGCTCCCCTACGTCCGATCGTTATACACCAACCGCTGGAGCTGGTCGCCTTGGACCATGTAAAGCTCACCACCCAGCCGAAGTGGGTACACTTACGCTCTGACCATAGTAGATCATTACTCCCGGTTCATGGTGGTTGTCCCGGTCAAGGACTTAACCGGCCGTACCGCCGCTAGAGCGTTCCAAGCTTACTTCTGTCGACCCCATGGATACCCTGAGAAGGTGCTTACCGACCAAGGTCCAGCCTTTGAGGCGGAGGTGTTCCATGAGTTCTGTCAGCTGTACGGTTGCAAGAAGATCCGGACCACCCCTTACCATGCCCAGACCAACGGTATGTGTGAGAAGATGAGCCATCTGGTCCTTGGCCTCCTCAAGACGTTGCCGTTGGAGGAGCGGAACCTGTGGCCGGAGAAGCTGCCTGACTTGGTCGATATGTACAACAATATCCCGTCTAGCTCGACGAAGTGCAACCCAGCGTATCTAATGAGGGCTCGGCCTGGCCGACTGCCGGTGGACCTAGAAATGGGACTGGAAGCCCCAGAGACACTCCCCTCAACGGCTGAATGGGACACCCGGCGGAGGATGCAGTACCGACAGATTCAGGAGTATGTGGAGAAGAACCTAAGTCGGAGTCGAGAACAACAGGAGCAGCGCTTCAATCAGAAAGCGTCTGCGGGCCCTTTCCAGCCTGGAGATGTGGTGTTAAAGCGGAAGAGGAAAACCCACAAGCTGGATGATCACTGGGAACAAATCCCGTATGTCATCCAACCCACAGGATGGGAAGATGGAAAGGCCTACCAGATCAGTCGTGACCAAGGGGGCACCTTGGCCACGGTTTCCCGGGACCATCTGAAAAGGTGCCCACCAGCATTAAGGGCGATGGCTGAAGTACCAGCTCCTCCACCAGCAGAGAAGGCAAAAGAGGTGATCCACACTGTGATGGGTGACTTCCCAGCAGACTGGCCTACACAGAACGGCGCGGTGATTCTTCCAGTGATACTGTTCCCACAACCTGTGGATGAAGAAGTGGTGGAAGCGGTCAACCGTGAGCCAGAACCTGTGCCAGTGCCCAGGGATGAACCTATGCCCAGTTCCCCTATGCCTCCGCCTGCCCCGCACGATAGCCGGGAGGAGGACCCGATTGTTCCCTCTGCCCCACTGCCTAGCCCCACTGACACCGGACCCCGGAGGTCCACCCGTCCCGACCTAGGTAAACCCCCACTTAGGTACAGGGAGACCGTCCTTTAAAGAGGGGATCAGGAAGTCTGTGTGTGTTTGTTTGAAAGTTTAAAGTGATGATAAGCAAAAATGATAACCATACAGTTACCAGATTGTCTGACCGTGATTGAGAGAACCGGCCATTGCCGGCACCGTTGTCCCCGTGGGGACCGTTTAAAAAGTTGCATAAGGGACTCCTTATGGACAAGCCCGTGAACTTGCAGGGCAACCACAAACGTTAAGTGGCATGTAAATAAGTTGTTTTACCGTTACCGTTTCCGCAATTACCGCCTCCGGAGAGGCAGGTTGGAGGGAAGGCCCACAGCAGAGCAGGCTGGGGCCCAGCCACCACAGGAACCGGTGGCTACCCTCTGGAGGGGAAGGACAGATCCCGCTCGGGTAACTTGTGCTGGACTGGGGTCAAGGGGTGCTGCCTGGGTTTTAGGGGCAGCATCAGGGCCAGGTTACTTGGGTGGGAGAGAGCGGAGACCGTAACCGTAAACCGTTTGCAACGTTTAAGTACTGAACCTCCCGATGTGGGATGATGTCATCAATTGTTATGTTTACCGTTTTACCTTTTATATATTTTCAGAAAATAAAACCGGTGTTGGATGGGCAGCCCGCGGACGGTCTGCATTTTGCTAAGGGGGAATGTGACGCCCTGGGCAAGCCAGGGGTCACAGGTCATAACACCACCACACCCTACACCCCAGTTAGGAACACCTAGGCTAACTAAAAATCCTTGTTGCCTTCCTCCAGGGGCTGATGTCCACACCAGGGGGTGGGCCAGGCGGTTGGCTCCGCCCACCGAGGAGTTCACAGCCCTGGAGGCGGGAGAACCAGGCAGTGCAGTTTAGGAGGAGGAAGTAGAAGGAGTAAACAGTGAGAGTAGAGTCAGTGGAAAGTGACAGTTGTAAAGCCTGAAGTTGGTCTGGGTGTGTGCCCCGGACAGTGACAGCAAGGTCAGCAGACGGCGGTGATAGTCTGCAGGGGGACTGCTCGGAGGTTGCTGGAAGGACCGCGGACGGGTGGTGGCCCGGCGGTTTGGAGCGGTATACGAAGAGCAGTCAGCACCTGGGCAGGGGCCTTTCGGATCCCGGCAAGGCTAGGAGTCGCCATAATTTGCCAAATTCGTCAGTGAAGGGGATGACTGTCTCCCAACAACCAAGTCCCGATTGAAGGCAACAGTCCAACCGTAACAGAGAGACACCGCCACCGCCAGGGCACCAGTTTCTCAGGGCCAGCGCCTGCGGGCAAAGTAGGGCTCCTCCGGCCCATATCCAAGCCGGGGAGCGGGTTACCGGTGGGAACCCATCGCAACCATCATCATCTTAGGTGCAGGAAAAAGGGACCGTCACCGTCAACTACTGGGGAAAACAAGTGCAGCCGTCCGTGGGAACCGTCTTTCCAGCCGTGTGTTTTATCGAGATCTGTGTCATCGTCTCAGGCTGAGTGAGTACCACAGTGCCGCAAGGCACAGAGCTGCCCTCGCGTCCCTGCACCCCATCAAGCCCTGCATCACCCACCCCATCACTGGGCCCCGGGACAACCACCCCCTACCCACGGAGCGGAGAACTGACAACTTTGCTGCTCCCTGTCACCACTCCCGGGATCCCCATACAGAGCAGCGGTGGTGTCCACACAATCACCACAACCGTGGGTGGTGTCACGGACAATAAACTATCCCAAAACACCAATTCCCCTTTTCACTCACGGGTGAGGAGCGCCGCTCGAGTCCCCGAGATCCGGCCCATCGCTCGAGCCACCGAGCAGCGGCAGGCCGCAGCAGCCGTGGCAGCCGGACCCGAGCAGCAGAGGGAGAGCGCGGCGTCCCCTCCTCCGCCCGCGAAATATACATGAGATTTAAGGGCATCATATTGTGTATAGGGGAGCTGTGGATTCATCTTACTGTGTATAGGCGTGCTGTGGGCTCATTATACTGTATATAGAGGAACTATATGCCCATCATAAAGTGTATAGAGAGCCGTGGACCCATCATACTGTATATAAGAGAACTGTGGGCCCATTAAACTGTGTATAGGGGATCTGGAGGCCGATCATACTGTATATAGGCGAGCTGTGGGCCCATCATTCTGTGTATAGGGGAGCTGTTGTCCCATTATACTGTGCATAGGGGAGCTGTGGACCCATCATAATGTGGCGCCCTGGACAAGCCAGGTCGTCACAGGTACTGAAGCAACACACCCCACACCCCGAGATAGGCACACCAGTCACACACAAATCCTTGTTGCCTTCCTCCAGGGGCTGATGTCCACACCAGGTGGGGTGGACCCAGGCGGTTGGCCCCACCCACTGAGGAGTTCACAGTACTGGAGGCGGGAAAGGAAGTCAGTGTAGTTAGGGAGAGTGAAGGAGCAGGAGTGAAGTGGCAAGTGAGGAGCAAACTGACCGTGTCCGGGTACGTGGCCCGGGCACCAAGAGCAAGGTTGGCAGATGGTGGTGGCCGTCTGCAGGAGAGGCCGATCGACGCGGAACCGTAGGACCGGGGACGGGCGGTGGCCCGACAGTACCGAACCGGGGAGCGAAGAGAAGCCAGCACAAACCGGCAGGGCCTACGGACCCCGACCAGGCTTGGAGTCGCCGTTAAACCGGTCAAATCCGTTAGCAACCGGAACCTCCAGGGTTTCCTAGCAACAAAGACCCCACTGAAGGCAACCGTCCAAACCGAGAAAGGGAAATACAACTACCGCCACAGTTAGAATTCCCAGGGCCAGAGCCTGCGGGCAAAAGCGGCTCCTCCCATATCGAAGCTGGGGAGCATGTTACCGGTGGGAAGCCATCGGGACCGAAGATACACCACAGGTGCAGGGAAAGGCAGCCACCACCAACCTACCAGGAGTAACCACAGCAGCTGGCTGCGGGACCCGTCCATCCAGCCGTTTGTTTTACCGGAGACTCTGTATCCATCATTGGCTGAGTGAGTACCACCGTGCCGTCCGGCACCGCGCTGCCCTCGCGACCCTGCACCTCACCAACCCTTCCTCCCCGTCCCACCTCACCGGTCCCCGGGACCAACAACCCCCCCTACCCACGGAGGAGAGAGAAACATCTCGGCTGCTCCCTGTCATCACTCCCGGGATCCCCGTCCAGAGCAGCGGTGGTGTCCCAACCTCTCCACAAACGGTGAGTGGCGTCACGGACCGACTCCCCAAACCCAAACCACCCCTTTTCACTAACGGGCGAGGAGCACCGCTCGAGTTCCCGGATCCGGCCCACCGCTTGAGCCACCGAGCAGCCAGGCAGCAGCAGCGCCGGACCCGAGCGCCAGCGAGAGTGCAGCGGCGGCGGCCTCCTCCCCGCCCGCGACATAACTTGGCGTCACGAACAGGATCTTACCGTTCTGCCGGCTGGCAGAAGTGCGCCTTGTGTCCCGCCGGTGGTGTCCGGACGAAAAATTTCAGAAGCCACCATCTTGGGCGCGAAGATTTTCCCACTCGAGCGTCTTCTCGAGCAGTGGAGGCGCGAAAGCCGAAGCTCCGCCCCTGAAGAGGAGGTGCTGAGAAAAGACCAAGGGGGGACGCGGATGGAGAGATGGCGGCGTCCTCAAATTGGAGCGCCGGAGCGCCCACCACCGGAGCGTCTAAGCTCTGGGGGAACCGAGGCGGAGTAGCCTTTGAGGATTGCGGCCCGGGTGAACTCCCTGCCGGGACCGCTGCTTGGCTGGAGTGGGAGCTTGGCCAGTTCTGCTTGAAGGTGGGGGCACAGAGCTTGCAGCAGCTGCTGGATTGGAAGGCGGAGATGCGTAGAATGGTTGCCGTGGTGTGGGCCCGCGAGCAAGGGGCCTCTGCAGCCATGACGCGTCGCGATCAGGCCACCCAAGCTCCTGAACCAGCCTTGATTGCGTGGGAGCCGGGGGCCAGCACCGCAGCAGGAGGTCCAGAGAGAGTGCAGCTGATGGAAGAGGAGGTTCCGAGCACGCTGCTCCCACCACCATTTCCAACGGCGATCAGCGGTTCTGGGCTGCACTGCTTATGGAAGGAGAACCCTGCGGTGGTAGCCGCCCCAAAGTCAGCGGTCCCTCCGCTGCACAGTTGTCCCCGTTGGGACCACCAGTACCGTTAATGAATGAATGAATCAACCGAAGTTTAACCAGATTGTCAACCGTGATTGAACAGGCCGTTGCCGGCAAGTTGGCCCGGAAGGGACCCTTTGCACTGTGCGTAAGGAACTGCTTACGGACACGCCCGGGAACTTGCAGGGCAACCACAAACTTGTGGAATGTAAATATTTGGCATAAATCCGTAGCCGCCTCCGGAGAGGCAGATTGGAGGAAGGGCCCGCAGCAGAGTAGGCTGGGGCCTGGTTACCACCTGGACCGGTGGCTATCCTCCAGGGGTCAGGGGTTCCCCATGGACGTGGGTCCCCTGAAAAGACCGTAGGGTGCGAAACAACGTACCCGTACCCGCTCCGGCAGCCTGGAATTGGCTTTGGGTCAAGGGGTGCTGCCCACTTCTTAGGGGCAGCATCAGGGCCAGGTTGTTTGGGCGGGAGAGAGCGGAAGCCGTATGCTTTAATAAAAATGACTAACGTTAGTAACGTTTAAGTACCGTGCCTCCCGTTAAGGGAAGATACATACAAATGCTTTGTTTAAATGTTTTCTACCTTTTTCTACAGTTTTACAAAAAAAACAAAAAAATAAAACCGGTGATGGACGGGCAGCCCGCGGACGGTCTTCATTTAACCAAGGGGGAATGTGGCGCCCTGGACAAGCCAGGTCATCACAGGTACTGCAACAACACACCCCACACCCCGAGATAGGCACACCAGTCATACACAAATCCTTGTTGCCTCCCTCCAGGGGCTGATGTCCACACCAGGTCGGGTGGAGCCAGGCGGTTGGCCCCACCCACTGAGGAGTTCACTGTCCTGGAGGCGGGAAAGGAAGTCAGTGTAGTTAGGTAGAGTGAAGAAGCAGGAGTGAAGTGGCAAGTGAGGAGCAAACTGACCATTTCCGGGTACGTGGCCCAGGCACTGAGAGCAAGGTTGGCAGACGGTGGTGGCCGTCTGCAGGAGAGGCCGATCGACACGGAACCGTAGGACCGGGGACGGGCGGTGGCCCGACAGTACCGAACCGGGGAGCGAAGAGAAGCCAGCACAAACCGGCAGGGCCTACGGGCCTCCTCCCCGCCCGCGACATAACTGTGTATTGGTGAGATTTGAGCCCATCAAGTGTATAGAGAGCTATGGACCCATCATGCAGTGTATAGGGGATCTGTGAGGCCATCATACTGTGTATAGGGGAGGTACAGGGGCATCATACTGTGTATATAGGAGCTTTGGGATCATCATATTCTGTATAGGGATCTGTACATTGGGAAGCTCAGGGGACATTATTAACTGTTAAGTTGGGGATTAAACATTAATGTGATAGGAGATCTCAGAATATTGTGAACGTCAAAAGTGCACATGATGCATTGTTACTCTATAGGGGGAAAGTGTGGACACTTTTCTAGTGCATTTGCACAGGGCATTTGTGGCGCCCTGGACTAGCCAGGTCGTCACAGGTACTACAACACGACACCCCCACCCCGAGACAGGCACATCAGTCAGACACAAAATTCTTGTTGCCTCCTTCCAGGGGCTGATGTCCACACCAGGTGGGGTGGAGCCAGGTGGCTGGCCCCACCCACTGAGGAGTTCACAGTCCTGGAGGCGGGAAAAGGAAGTCAGTGAGAGTTGAGTTAGGGAAGTGAAGGAGAGAGGAGTGAAGTAGAAGTGGAGGAGCAAACTGACAGTGTCCGGGTACGTGGCCCGGGCACTTAGAGCAAGGTTGGCAGACGGTGGTGGCCGTCTGCAGGAGAGACAGATCAACGTGGAACCGTAGGACCGGGGACGGGCAGTGGCCCGCCGGTACCGAACCGGGGAGCGAAGTGAAGCCAGCACAAACCGGCAGGGCCTGCGGACCCCAACCAGGCTAGAAGTCGCCGTTAATAAGGTCAAACCCAGGGGTTTCCTAACAGCCGAGACCCGATTGAAGGCAACCATCCAACCAACAAAAGGAAATACAGCTACCGCCGCAGCTAGAGTTCCAAGGGCCAGAGCCTGCGGGCAAAAGGGCTCCTCCGGCACATACACACGCTGAGGAGCGGGTTACCGGTGGGAAGCCATCGGGAACGATCATCCACAAAAGGTGCAGGGAAAGGCAGCCACCACCAACCGTCCGGGAGAAGCCACAGCAGCCAGCTGCGGGACCCGTCCATCCAGCCGTTTGGTTTACCAGAGACTTTGCGTACATTTGTGGCTGAGTGAGTACAACTGTGCCTTTCGGCACCGCGCTGCGCAGTCCCCGCAACCCTGCACCTTGCCAGCCCTGCCTCCCCGTCACCTCACCGGGCCCCGGGACCACCAACCCCTACCCACGGAGGGGGGAAACAACATCCCAGCTGCTCCCTACCATCGCTCCCGGGATCCCCGTCAATAGCAGCGGTTGTGCCCAACCTCACCACAACCCGTGGGTGGCGTCACGGACCAAATCCCCAAACCAAACTACCCCCTTTCACTCATGGGCGAGGAGCGCCGCTCGAGTCCCCAGATCCGGCCCACCGCTCGAGCCACCGAGCAGCAGCAGCGCCGGACTCGAGCGTGGTGAGCGCAGCGCCCCGCCGCCCGCGACAACTTGGCATCACGAACAGGATTAGAACCAATCTACCTACCGGTAGAAGTGCGCCTTGCAGTCCCCGGCGGCGGCGTCCGGACGAAAAATTTAATATTCCGCCATCTTGGGCGCAAAGATATCCCGCTCAAGCGTCTTCTCGAGCAGTGGAGGCGCGAAAGCCAAAGCCCCGCCCCTGAAGAGGAGGTGCTGAGAAAAGACCAAGAGGGGACGGATGGCGACCGGGCACATGTGAACCGAGGCCATAAAAGCAGGGACGCCAGGGCTCTGCGTCCATATTTGGTTCCTGGAAGATACCGCTGCCAGCATGTACCGTCCGTCCAGTAACCCCGCAGTCCCCGAGCCCGCGCCCGGCACCGCAGCGTGGATGGAGGTCCGGACCGTTCAGCTGAGCAGCCGCCTGCAGGTCCGAATGCAGCTCCTCCTGGAGGAGTGGGAGGCCGACATGGCGGATGTGGTGGCGACCATACGGAGACGTGAGGTGTAGGAAGTCTTGGAGGAGCGGGTAAGTGACCCACGCCCCTGTGTTCCTCCAGGATCGGTCGTCGTGGCTGAGGGGCCCGGTCTGCACCCGCTCACCCTGCTGCCTCCCCCACTACCCATGTTGGCTGCTGCCGCCCCGCCACTAGGCCTGCTACCCGCACAACCGGTAGCGGAACCCTGCCCGTCCGCCCAAGCTGACCAACCTGCAGCTGAAGCCCGCAGACACCCCGAGCCGGTTCCCTGGAAGTACCCAAAGGTATCATCCGTCTGCGAAGACGTACCGGTGGCGCCGAAAGCGACCGTGCCCAGTCCCGTCCCGGCTCCGGTGATCCGCCCCGTGCAGGAGGAGGCGGAGGTCAAGCGGGAGAGGACCCCTGTACACATTCCCCACGCCTCGGCTGAGGCTGCGCCAGGTCGTTGCTGCAAGGCAGCGCCCCAGGCCATGTCACCGCGGGATCTTCCACCGAGGGCGCCAGTAGTGGGCAGTGTAGTGGAAGTCCCGCAGGGCCCGACCCGCGCGCAGGGGCAAGCAGCAGCCCCTTACTGGGACAGGGAACCAACCCCGCTGGGCCAAGAGATTGCGGAGAGAGAGAGGCGGAAGGCTGAGTTGATAGCCCGCACCATACAAGAGAAGGAGAACCTTCGCAAGACCACCTTCCGGGTACGGGGCCCGATCCACGAGGGGCAAGTAAGAAGATTTGACATCCGCCGGGGGTATGGATTTATTTTCGAGCCGGGCCTGGAGGCCGAGGTGTTTGTGGCCCGCCGGGTTGTTAATGCCCACCTGCCAGAGAGCCACCCGGGCAGTAACTTGCTCCCAGGCGATCTGGTAACGTACACGCGGCACTGTGGAGAGAGGGTCTGGTTTGCCCTGGATGCGAAGCTGAGAGGGGGCCAGGAGGCCCAGGAACTGGCCCAGTCCCCTCCTCCGGCCTGCGATGTGGATCTGAAATAAGGCAGCGGTCCCTCCGTTGCACCATTGTCCCTGTTGGGACCACCAGTACCGTTAACCTGTTAAGTGAATGGCTGTGAATTAACCGAGTAAATCATCTGATTATCCGTCCGAAGAGAACCATCCCCGTTGGGACTGGAGTTGTTGTCCCCTGATTAACCGATGATTACTAGAGTTTAGCGCGGTTCGCGGTTCGAGGTTCTCCAGTTCTAGGCTCGAGTGATTTTGGGGCCTGTTCTAGATCGAACTAGAACTCGAGCTTTTTGCAAAAGCTTGATAGTTCTAGAAACGTTCGAGAACGGTTCTAGCAGCAAAAAAACAGCTAATTCCTAGCTGGCTTTCCGCTGTAATAGTGTAAGTCACTCTGTGACTCACACTATTATGACATTTCAGTGTATAGTGTGCGGGAACAGCGCCTTCAGATCACTGCTGTTTGTATAATGGCGATCGCCATTTTTTTTTTTTTCCTTGTCTTCCTTACCTAAGCGTGCGCGTGTAGTGGGGCGGGCCAGCATGTCAGCCAATCCCAGACACACACACAGCTAAGTGAACTTTTAGCCAGAGAAGCAACGGCATGTGTGATAGGATGTCCATGTCACATGTCCCTGCATTATAAAACCGGACATTTTCCTCCAGGACGCCATTATCTCTTCTGCGTCCTTGGTGTCAGACATCACTTGGGCAGCTCCTTTCTGAGTCCTATCGCTGATACAGCTGTATGCGCTCCATACACAGCGCTGGACAGCATAGGGATAGCACTTTCCATCAGTCCTTTTAAGGGCTCGTACCGGCAGGGTCAGAGCCATAGGTGACAGGTTCTGAAAACAGCGACAGCGTCTGTGTAGCAAAGGTCAGGGATTACCTCCCTGCATTTCCCCATTAGGAGGGAATAGAAAGGCAGGCTTCCGTTCCTCTACCCAGAGCCCCACAATCCTGGCACTGTACCCTCCTGTCCTCTGCACACTCCAACTCATTATAACTAAGCCATTATACTAGCAAACACTCAGTGTACCTAGTGGCATCCTAAACGTGGCTATTGGACTGTTGTCTAGTCCCACTAGTGCAAAGACATTTGCAGCACCTCTGCCTGCATTGCACACTCCAACTCATTATAACTAAGCCATTATACTAGCAAACACTCAGTGTACCTAGTGGCATCCTAAACGTGGCTATTGGACTGTTGTCTAGTCACACTAGTGCAAAGACATTTGCAGCACCTCTGCCTGCATTGCACACTCCAACTCATTATAACTAAGCCATTATACTAGCAAACACTCAGTGTACCTAGTGGCATCCTAAACGTGGCTATTGGACTTTGCTATAGTCCCACTAGTGCAAAGACATTTGCAGCACCTCTGCCTGCATTGCACACTCCAACTCATTATAACTAAGCCATTATACTAGCAAACACTCAGTGTACCTAGTGGCATCCTAAACGTGGCTATTGGACTTTGCTATAGTCCCACTAGTGCAAAGACATTTGCAGCACCTCTGCCTGCATTGCACACTCCAACTCATTATAACTAAGCCATTATACTAGCAAACACTCAGTGTACCTAGTGGCATCCTAAACGTGGCTATTGGACTTTGCTATAGTCCCACTAGTGCAAAGACATTTGCAGCACCTCTGCCTGCATTGCACACTCCAACTCATTATAACTAAGCCATTATACTAGCAAACACTCAGTGTACGTAGTGGCATCCTAAACGTGGCTATTGGACTTTGCTATAGTCCCACTAGTGCAAAGACATTTGCAGCACCTCTGCCTGCATTGCACACT
This sequence comes from Anomaloglossus baeobatrachus, assembly GCF_048569485.1. Classification (NCBI taxonomy): domain Eukaryota; kingdom Metazoa; phylum Chordata; class Amphibia; order Anura; family Aromobatidae; genus Anomaloglossus; species Anomaloglossus baeobatrachus. Next base: position 395,341,874 of record NC_134354.1, on the reverse strand, counting down.
CCAACTCATTATAACTAAGCCATTATACTAGCAAACACTCAGTGTACCTAGTGGCATCCTAAACGTGGCTATTGGACTGTTGTCTAGTCACACTAGTGCAAAGACATTTGCAGCACCTCTGCCTGCATTGCACACTCCAACTCATTATAACTAAGCCATTATACTAGCAAACACTCAGTGTACCTAGTGGCATCCTAAACGTGGCTATTGGACTGTTGTCTAGTCACACTAGTGCAAAGACATTTGCAGCACCTCTGCCTGCATTGCATACTCCAACTCATTATAACTAAGCCATTATACTAGCAAACACTCAGTGTACCTAGTGGCATCCTAAACGTGGCTATTGGACTTTGCTATAGTCCCACTAGTGCAAAGACATTTGCAGCACTTCTGCCTGCATTGCACACTCCAACTCATTATAACTAAGCCATTATACTAGCAAACACTCAGTGTACCTAGTGGCATCCTAAACGTGGCTATTAAACTTTGCTTTAGTCCCACTAGTGCAAGGACATTTGCAGCACCTCTGCCTGCATTGCACACTCCAACTCATTATAACTAAGCCATTATACTAGCAAACACTCAGTGTACCTAGTGGCATCCTAAACGTGGCTATTGGACTTTGCTATAGTCCCACTAGTGCAAAGACATTTGCAGCACCTCTTCCTGCATTGCACACTCCAACTCATTATAACTAAGCCATTATACTAGCAAACACTCAGTGTACCTAGTGGCATCCTAAACGTGGCTATTGGACTTTGCTTTAGTCCCACTAGTGCAAGGACATTTGCAACACCTCTGCCTGCATTGCACACTCCAACTCATTATAACTAAGCCATTATACTAGCAAACACTCAGTGTACCTAGTGGCATCCTAAACGTGGCTATTGGACTTTGCTATAGTCCCACTAGTGCAAGGACATTTGCAACACCTCTGCCTGCATTGCACACTCCAACTCATTATAACTAAGCCATTATACTAGCAAACACTCAGTGTACCTAGTGGCATCCTAAACGTGGCTATTGGACTGTTGTCTAGTCACACTAGTGCAAAGACATTTTCAGCACCTCTGCCTGCATTGCACACTCCAACTCATTATAACTAAGCCATTATACTAGCAAACACTCAGTGTACCTAGTGGCATCCTAAACGTGGCTATTGGACTGTTGTCTAGTCACACTAGTGCAAAGACATTTGCAGCACCTCTGCCTGCATTGCACACTCCAACTCATTATAACTAAGCCATTATACTAGCAAACACTCAGTGTACCTAGTGGCATCCTAAACGTGGCTATTGGACTGTTGTCTAGTCACACTAGTGCAAAGACATTTGCAGCACCTCTGCCTGCATTGCACACTCCAACTCATTATAACTAAGCCATTATACTAGCAAACACTCAGTGTACCTAGTGGCATCCTAAACGTGGCTATTGGACTTTGCTATAGTCCCACTAGTGCAAAGACATTTGCAGCACCTCTGCCTGCATTGCACACTCCAACTCATTATAACTAAGCCATTATACTAGCAAACACTCAGTGTACCTAGTGACATCCTAAACGTGGCTATTGGACTTTGTTATAGTCCCACTAGTGCAAAGACATTTGCAGCACCTCTGCCTGCATTGCACACTCCAACTCATTATAACTAAGCCATTATACTAGCAAACACTCAGTGTACCTAGTGGCATCCTAAACGTGGCTATTGGACTGTTGTCTAGTCACACTAGTGCAAAGACATTTGCAGCACCTCTGCCTGCATTGCACACTCCAACTCATTATAACTAAGCCATTATACTAGCAATTTTTGCTGCAAGTTTAAGGGCCGTAGTTGCATTGTCAGGGATATTTATTCTTTATTATTCTGCTGTTAATAAAGCTAGACCACAACTGCAATCCACACCACCTCTCAATTTTTACTACCACATTTTCAGTGCACAATCTTGTCACAATCAACATGAGTGGCAAAATGACAGATGCTGGTGGAAAGGGGAAGAGACGTGGTGGAAAAGGCAAAAAAGGTTTTGTACGTGGGGAAGGTGGCAAAGCTCCATTATCATCTGCTGAAGATAGAGCATCTACCAGCAAAAGTAATATGTCTACTACTTACCGTGGACAATCCGATGTTCTCCCTTTTTTACGGACACGAACAACAGGAACAAAGGTAGATGATGGCCAAAAAAGGAAAATGCTTGAATGGATCTCAAGTGGTCCAACAAGTGCCCTCTCAGCCTCTTCAAGTACCGCATCCAAAAAACACCAGTCCTCTGAGTTGTCATCCCAATCAAACTTGCTTTCTCCCAGCTCTGAAGTCTCCATCAGCCCTGCACAGTATGGTGGAACTGAGATGGCTGAGTCTGCAGAGCTGTTCAGTCACACTATAGCCTGGGAATCAGAGGTCTGCTCCCAAGCTACAGTGAGTACAGAACAGGAAATGGTCTGCAGTGATGCCCAGAACCTTTGTGACTCTGATTCAGGCCGTGAGGACCAAGTTTCTGAGCATAATGTTGACCCTTTGTCACAAACTGTAACACCTGTGGTTATAGACAATGAGGAACATACTGATGAAGATGAGACGCAGATACCCGATTGGGATGACAACTTAAATATTCGGTCAGGGCAAGAAGAGGCTCGGTCTGAGGTGGAGGGGAGTGCAAACACAACAATTGATGATGAAGTTCTAGATCCCACCTACTGTCAACCCACAGTCAGGCACTCGAGGAGGTCAACAGAGGTGGTGGAGGAGGATGCAACTGATGACGAAGTTACCTTGCGCCTTCCTGGACAGAGTCGGAGTACTGGTAGCACGTCTACAACTGCATCCTCAGCCACCACTCTGCGTCTGAGCATTATTCGGGGTGGATCAACAGGTTGCATGGCCTCTAAGCCTTGCCTAGCCTGGTCCTTTTTTGACATAGAAAAAGATCGCCCAAATTATGTGATCTGTAAAATTTGTCATGGTTCTCTTAGTAGAGGTCAAAACCTCAGCAGTTTGACAACTTCTTCCATGATTCGTCACATGAATAAATATCATATGGCCCGGTGGGAAGCTCACCATGCTACAATGCGGCCTAGCGGAGCGAACCATCCACCGCCTGCCCCTTCCAGTGCATCCGCGCGCTCGTCATCTTCTAGGACTGTGGGGACAGCTGTCACACCTGTTTTTCCACCCACAACTTCCACCACTGTAACCGCAACAGGCAGTTTGCTTGGTAGGTCGTCAGTTGGTTTGGAAGGGGAAACAAGTGAGTGTGTACAGCTCTCTCAGACATCGATAGCACCAACGTTGGATGAAGGCAACATCATGTCTCCGCCAGCACTTTCCTCACAAACCTGCATTTTTCCAGGGGCACCCTACTCAACACCGTCTACACACAGCAGCCAGATCTCTGTCCCTCAGATGTGGTCAAATAAAAGGCCACTTCCTGCGACCCATGACAAAGCGAAGAGGTTGACTCTATCCCTTTGTAAGCTGTTGGCTACCGAAATGCTGCCTTTCCGCCTAGTGGACACACAGGATTTTAGAGACCTTATGTCTGTTGCTGTGCCCCAGTACCAGATGCCTAGTCGCCACTACTTCTCTAAGAAAGGTGTGCCCGCGCTACACCAGCATGTCGCACACAACATCACTGCTTCCTTGAGAAACTCTGTGTGTGAACGGGTGCATTTCACCACCGATACTTTGACCAGTAAGCATGGACAGGGACGTTACATGACGCTGACTGGGCACTGGGTAACTATGGTGATAGATGGTGAAGGGTCTGCTGCACAAGTCTTGCCGTCCCCACGACTTGTGTGTCAATCATCTGTCTGTCCAAGTTCCGCCACTGCTTCTGCATCCTCCACCTCATCTGGGTCCTCCACCTCCTCCCCAAGCCTGCCTGGTCAGGCCACCAGCGGTCTCACAGCGCAAAAGGAATCACGCACCCCTCATTACTATGCTGGCAGCAGAGCGCAACGGCATCAGGCGGTCTTTAGCTTGACATGTCTTGGGAATAAGAGTCACACAGCTGAGGAGTTGTGGTCAGCTCTGCGGTCCGAGTTTAATAAATGGTTGTCTCCACTCAACCTGCAGCCTGGTAAGGCCGTGTGCGACAATGCTGCAAACCTGGGTGCGGCCCTTCGCCTGGGCAAGGTGACACACGTACCTTGTATGGCTCATGTGTTGAACCTTGTCGTCCAGCAATTTTTAACACACTATCCCGGCCTAGATGGCCTTCTGAACAGGGCACGAAAACTGTCTGCTCACTTCCGCCGTTCAAGCGCTGCAGCTGAGCGACTTGCATAGCTCCAGAAGTCTTTCGGCCTGCCGGTTCATCGCCTGAAATGCGATGTGGCGACACGCTGGAATTCAACTCTCCACATGTTACAGCGACTGTGGCAGCACCGCCGAGCCCTGGTGCAATACGTCATGACGTATAGCCTGGGCCAACGAGATGCAGAGGTGGGTCAGATCACCCTGATGGAGTGGTCTCAGATCAAGGACCTATGCACCCTTCTGCAGAGTTTCGACATGGCGACGAATATGTTTAGCGCTGACAATGCCATTATCAGCATGACGATTCCAGTCATTTACATACTGAAGCACACGCTAAACACTATTCGGAGTCAGGGCGTGGGACAACAGGAAGGGGAGGAACTACAGGAGGATTCATATGCGCAAGACACAACAACATCACCAAGGTCCAGACGTTCATCATCACCAAGGCGGCAGGCATGGGACCATGGGGGACAGGGATCAACAAGGGCGCATGGTAGCAGGCGAGATGTTGAGGAAGGTGCAGGAGAACATGAAGAAATGGAGGACGAACTGTCCATGGACATGGAAGACTCAGCGGATGAGGGAGACCTTGGTCAAATTTCAGTTGAAAGAGGTTGGGGGGAGATGTCAGAGGAAGAAAGAACGGTTAGCACCTGTATGCCACAAACACAGCGTGGACTTGGTCCGCATGGCTGCGCAAGACACATGAGTGCCTTCTTGTTGCACTACCTCCAACATGACCCTCGTATTGTCAAAATTAGAAGTGATGATGACTACTGGCTTGCCACACTATTAGATTCGCGGTACAAGTCCAAATTTTGTGACATAATTCCAGCCATAGAAAGGGACGCACGTATGCAGGAGTATCAGCAGAAGCTGTTACTCGATCTTAGCTCGGCTTTTCCACCAAACAACCGTGCAGGTGCAGGGAGTGATTCTCCCAGTTGTAACTTGCCAAACATGGGACGGTCTCGTCATCTTCAACAGTCTATCCGTACCAGTAGGACCGTATCTGGTGCTGGTAACAGCAATTTTATGGAATCTTTTCATAATTTTTTTAGACCCTCTTTTGCAAGGCCACCAGAGACAACAAGTCTGACACATAGTCAACGGCTGGAGAGGATGATACAGGAGTATCTCCAAATGAACATCGATGCCATGACTTTGCAAATGGAGCCTTGCTCCTTTTGGGCTTCAAATCTAGAAAAATGGCCAGAGCTATCCAGTTACGCCTTGGAGATTTTGGCGTGTCCAGCTGCCAGCGTTGTCTCTGAACGTGTCTTCAGTGCTGCTGGGTGTGTGCTGACAGATAAGCGCACGCGTCTGTCCAGTGACAATGTGGACAGACTGACGTTCATCAAAATGAACAAGTCATGGATCCAGAAGGAATTTACTACCCCTGTGTCATCCTGGGGAGAGTAAATGCTTGTGGATTTGGAATGTGCTTGATGCAAATCAAAACATCCTGTTTGCAACTAGGGCACAAGTGCTGCCACTGAAGGGGTGGGTGTGTGTGGGGCCCAATTTTTGGAAAAAAGGGAGACTCCGCTTGGAGTAACCCTTGCTTACATTGTTTTTAAAAAGAGCCAAGATGAACAAGTCATGGTTCAGCAAACACTTTATCTACCTACTCCAGAGTCATCCTGGGGACGGTTAATTATGGCGTATTTTTGAATGTGCTTGATGCAAATCTAGCTGTGAAGTGTACAACTAGGGCACAAGTGCTGCCACTGATGGGGTGTGTGTGGGGCCCAATTTTTGGAAAAAAGGGAGACTCCGCTTGGAGTAACCCTTGCTTGCTGTGTTTTTAAAAGAAGCCAAGATGAACAGAGCTGGGATCAGGAAAGACTTTGCTACCTACCCCGGTGTCATCCTGGGGACGGATAAGAATGGCGTATTTTTGAATGTGCTTGATGCAAATCTAGCTGTGAAGTGTACAACTGGGGCACAACTGCTGCCACTGAAGGGGTGGGTTTGTGTGGGGCCCAATTTTTAGAAAAAAGGGATACTCCGCTTGGAGTAACCCTTGCTTACATTGTTTTTAAAAAGAGCCAAGATGAACAAGTCATGGTTCAGCAAAGACTTTATCTACCTACTCCAGAGTCATCCTGGGGACGGTTAATTATGGCGTATTTTTGAATGTGCTTGATGCAAATCTAGCTGTGAAGTGTACAACTAGGGCACAAGTGCTGCCACTGATGGGGTGTGTGTGGGGCCCAATTTTTGGAAAAAAGGGAGACTCCGCTTGGAGTAACCCTTGCTTGCTGTGTTTTTAAAAGAAGCCAAGATGAACAGAGCTGGGATCAGGAAAGATTTTGCTACCTACCCCGGTGTCATCCTGGGGACGGATAAGAATGGCGTATTTTTGAATGTGCTTGATGCAAATCTAGCTGTGAATTGTACAACTGGGGCACAACTGCTGCCACTGAAGGGGTGGGTGTGTGTGGGGCCCAATTTTTGGAAAAAAAGGGAGACTATGCTTGGAGTCACCTTGCGGTGTTTTACATGATTTTAGAAGGGCGTGCCATGCCTATATCTGTGTGTCCTCCTCTTTTTTCCTTGTCCAGCTGTTTTGTTTTCGCATGAGTATATGTCCTTGTCACTTTCCCATGTGTTTGTATTGTGTTGTGAGTTGTTTGTCACCTTTTGGACACCTTTGAGGGTGTTTTCTAGGTGTTTTTATGTGTTTGTGAATGCCTGCCATTGTTTCCTATGCAGTTCGAGTTCGGTTCGTCGAACGTTCGATGAACCGAACTCGAACGGAACCTCCGTTCGGCGAACCGACCTCGAGCCGAACCGGGACCGGTTCGCTCATCTCTAATGATTACCCCCCACCATGCATAAGAAACTGCTTATGGACATGCCTGAGAACTCGCAGGGCACCCACGAATTTGTGGGATTGTAAATAGGTTGGGGCATGTTTCCGTTGCCGCCTCCGGAGAGGCTGATTTGGAGGATGGGCCTGGAGGAAAGAGATGGCCCAGGCCCGCCACTACCGCAACTGGTGGCAATCCACCGGGGGTCAGGGGTCCCCCATGGACGTGGGGTCCCCTGAAGTGACAGTCGGGTGCGAGGCACCGTACCCGTTCCTGCTCGGGCAGCCTGGATCTGGACTGGGGTCAAGGGGTGCTGTCCATTTTCTTAGGGGCAGCATCAGGGCCAGGTTGCTTGGGTGGGAGAGCGGAAGCCGTCCGTTGTTATTAAACTGTATACATATGTTTTGCAACATTAAAGTACCGTGCCTCCCGCTAAGGGAAGATTTATAAATATGCTTTTGTTGAATGTTTTCACATGTTTTATATCTTTTGCAGTTGAAAAATAAAAATAAAACTGGTGATGGATGGGCAGCCCGCGGACGGTCTGCATTTAACCAAGGGGGAATGTGGTGCCCTGGACTAGCCAGGTCGTCACAGGTACTACAACATGACACCCCCACATCGAGGCAGGCACATCAGTCAGACACAAAATCCTTGTTGCCTCCCTCCAGAGGCTGATGTCCACACCAGGAGGGGTGGAGCCAGGCGGTTGGCCCCACCCACTGAGGAGTTCACAGTCCTGGAGGCGGGAAAAGGAAGTCAGTGAGAGTTGAGTTAGGGAAGTGAAGGAGAGAGGAGTGAAGTAGAAGTGGAGGAGCAAACTGACAGTGTCCGGGTACGTGACCCGGGCACTTAGAGCAAGGTTGGCAGACGGTGGTGGCCGTCTGCAGGAGAGGCAGATCAACGTGGAACCGTAGGACCGGGGACGGGCAGTGGCCCGCCGGTACCGAACCAGGGAGCGAAGTGAAGCCAGCACAAACCGGCAGGGCCTGCGGACCCCGACCAGGCTAGAAGTCGCCGTTAATAAGGTCAAATCCGTCAGTGACTGGAACCCCAGGGGTTTCCTAACAGCCAAGACTCGATTGAAGGCAACTGTCCAACCAACAAAAGGAAATACAGCTACCGCCACAGCTAGAGTTCCAAGGGCCAAAGCCTGCGGGCAAAAGGGCTCCTCCGGCACATACACACGCTGGGGAGCGGGTTACCGGTGGGAAGCCATCGGGACTGAACATTAACAAAAGGTGCAGGGAAAGGCAGCCACCACCAACCGTCCGGGAGAAGCCACAGCAGCCGGCTACGGGACCCGTTTATCCAGCCGTTTGGTTTACCAGAGACTTTGCGTACATTTGTGGCAGAGTGAGTACAACCGTGCCTTCCGGCACCGCGCTGCGCAGTCCCCGCGACCCTGCACCTTGCCAGCCCTGCCTCCCCGTCACCTCACCGGGCCCCGGAACAACCAACCCCTATCCACGGAGGGGGAAACAACATCCCAGCTGCTCCCTACCATCGCTCCCGGGATCCCCGTCAATCGCAGCGGTGGTGCCCAACCTCACCACAACCCGTGGGTGGCGTCACAGACCAAATCCCCAAACCAAACTACCCCCTTTCACTCACGGGTGAGGAGCGCCGCTCGAGTCCCCGGATCCGGCCCACCGCTCGAGCCACCGAGCAGTAGCAGCGCCGGACTCGAGCGTAGTGAGCGCAGCGCCCCGCCGCCCGCGACAAATTAACAATCTAGGGGCAATTTTAACATCTAAAGAGCACCAAGGATGCATTATTACTATGTACAGGGAAAAATAGTGGGCATTATTATGAGGAACAGTAAGAGCAGCCCTACTTTTGTACCACACTGCAGATGCAGTAATAGGGACACAGAAGCCATGGCTCAGCATTGGAGTATCAGCAGGATATAGGGTATGTGCGCACTAGGCATTTTTTTTCACGCTGCGTTTTTATGTGCGTTTTTGTCTCAAAAAACGCACCCACGGCAAAAAAACGCAGCAAAAACGCATGCGTTTTTACCGCGTTTTGGTGCGTTTTTTTATGCGTTTTTGCTCACTGCGTTTTTAATCAGTGAATAATGCCATTAAAGATTGTTGATGAAAAAAAAAAAATAAAAAAAGGTCTGATGTCATTTTCTTCTTCAATATGTTCTTCATTGTATGCAGGATACTAGACAATTGCAGAACTAGTGTATGCAGGAGAGCAAACAGCAGCTGCAGAACTACAAGGCTCAGCATCCTCCATCCGGGACTGTATGCAGGAGTTTTTTGCCCCAAAAAAAAAAATGACATGGGCTTCGCTATATTTTTGTATGCTAGCCAGGTACAGCAGGCAGGTACGGGCTGCCCCCAACCCCCAGCTGCCTATTTGTACCTGTCTGGCAATCAAAAATATAGGGAAGCCCCCCTTTTTTTTTTTTTTTTTATTTCATGAATTTCAAGAAATAATTTAAAAAAAATGACATAGGCTTCGCCCAATTTTTGAGTCCAGCCAGGTACAACTAGGCAGCTGGGGATTGGAATCCGCAGTGCAGAATGCCCAAGCTTTCTGGGCACCTCCGCTGCGAATTGCAGTCCGCAGCCACCCTAGAAAATGGCGCTTTCATAGAAGCGCCATCTTCTGGCGTTGTAGCCAACTCTTCCAGCTGCCCTGATGCCGGGTGACTCGCTGGGTAATTATGGGGTAACTGTATATTGTCAGCTGGCCCTAAGCCCAAAATTCATGGTGTCCCGCCAATATTAGACATGGCCACCATGAATTTCTAGTAGATATAAAAAAAAAACACAACACACAGAAAAATATTTTTAATATAAATAAAACACAACACAATTAGTGACTCCATCTTTATTGAAATAAAGAACCCCCTTCCACAGTAATCCTGGGTCAAGGGTCCCGCACCGTCCAATCCGGATCCAATATCATCTGATCGGTTTGCTGGAAGGCAAAGCGATCAGATGATGTGTCAGGTTCAAGGACGTGAATCACATCACACAGCAGCTGATTGTATAAAAGCTGTTTATACAATCAGCTGATTCATCAGTAGAAAAAAAAAAATACTGAGTCATGTCCGTGCTGATTACCGGCAGCTCCTGGAGCAATTGGATGAGAGTCTGATCCTTTCCCATCGCTACAGGAGCTGCCGGTAATCAGCTGATGAAGTCTCCTGACAGCAGGATCAGCTGATAAGTTAAGCCGACCGGGCGCTAAAAAGCCGGCGACACTGCGAGAATTCCGATCAGCTGATGCGTCAGGTGACTGCATCAGGTGATCAGCGCCAGGTCCTGCAGGCATCGGACGTACCCGGGGAGACTGCACACAGCCAGAGCGGCGGTACCGGGAGAGGAGCTCGGAGCGGACATGGCACCGGGACCCTGCAGACAGGTGAGTATGACATTTTTTTTTCTATTGTTCACTTTTGTTTTCGCCGCTGCTTCCACCTCCCGCCCAGACATGACGCCGCACGGGAGCTGACATGCACATGACTGGAGGTGGAAGCGGCGGTGACGGTACCGGGAGGATTCCCGCTTCTGTGTTTACCAACAGAAGGAATCCTCTTCCTGTACACGTCAGTTTAGTACCTACCCCTTGCGTTTATAGCTGCGTTTTTAGTCATAGAAACACAGCTATATGCGTTTTTCATTGCGTTTTTGAACATCTCATTGAACTCAATGGGTGAAAAACGCAGTGAAAAACGCAGAAATAATTGACATGCTGCGTTTTTGTGGTCACCACAGCGCAAAAACGCGGTAAAAAACGCCGCTAAAAACGCAGCAAAAAACACCTAGTGCGCACAAGGCCTATGTGAGAAGTCAAATGTATTTGATGTAATCTCTGCAGATGAGTCATAGCTGAAAAAGTCTAGACAAAAAGAATGATGGCACCCCAGAAGTTGCAATGTGAACAGGTACATAAGTAAACATGACATAAAATTACAAAAAAGAAAGTTGCACTCTTAAATGCTACAACATGCAAACCATGAATGTAAGAAATTAGACATGCATTACTGCTTAAAAAAAAATTGAGATATTTAGCATACAAAAATGGCCATTTCTATATCTGCCCAGTAGCCACATCAAGGCAATATCCTATTACTGGGACCTACACTGAACTGAAGCCTCTCTCTGGGTTAAAAACCTCCATGTGTATGGGCGAGTAGGAACCTGCTATAAAGAAAAAAGTCACCTGTGGCTAATGGGGGAGGGATGTGTGACGTCCCCCAGACTAGTCATGTTGTCACAGGGTGCTGCACAATCTTTCTCTCCCAGTGCAGGACACAACTCCCCATGGTTCTGGGACCCCATATTGCAGTACTGCCTCCACGAGCATTCACAAATCCTAGTGACACCTCACACCACACCCTGTCAGGCACACCAGTGGGCTGCTGAGCTGTAATAGGGCCGCCCACCTAGGGGTCAGGCTGGTTGTTGGTTCCAGTGGAGTGAAGTGTGTGGAAGCTGGGAGTTGGAGCTCCCAGAGGAAAAGCAGCCTAGGTGGTCTGGACCCGGTGGAGTCGGAGACCTGGTCGCGGGAGATTAAAACTGGGTGCTTGGCTAGTCTTGGAGGATAGCCAGCAGCCGCAGTTCAATAGTCAGGCTGGGACCGAAGGCACATCAGGGTACATGGACCCTATGTTGGGCAGAAGCTTCAAGCAACCCAGCAATTAACCTGTGGAGGACAGGGCCTATATGGAGTGTTCCCACAAAGCTCAGAGATCGGGGGGCACTAGCGCAACGAGGGGGATAGGGCTTTCCAAGCAAAGCAGCCCACTGAAATCCCAAGCGTGAGCTCCTGAGAGCAAGCTCCTCTGCTACTCTTGGCAGTGAGCAGAGCCCGGAAAGCTCCAAGCTGACGGGCCACTTGGACACTCTAAAATTACTGTGCCAGGAGGCAGGCCACAGACCACCAGGCAGTTCTGCAGGGGACGGGACCCGGACGAGCTCCCCCAAGAGGGCAGCGGCACCCAGAGACTTGGTTTACTACGCTGTCAGCGTCTGCTTTCTTGCTGAGTGAGTACCTGATTAACCCCTGCAACCAGCGAGCCTGCCCTCACCCTGCACTCCATTCCACTATCCGGGGTCCCGGGGCCTTTCCCTACCTGTGGAGGGTAAAGTCATCTAGCTGCCCCACTCCATCACCCCGGGTACTCCCAATGGCAGCGGCGGTACTCCCTATTACCGCACACCACAGGTGGCGTCACAAACTATATATCCCCTTGTAAATAACCCCCTTCTTCATTCGGGTGTGACCCTTAGCCCCCAGGTCCAGAGACCCTCGAGCCACGAGCAGTGACATCTGGATCTGAGCGGTTCGACCACTGCTGGGGCGGTACAGGAGCACAGGCAGAAGACAAAAAGACTGACAGTGCTCCCAAAATTTCAATGGAATAGGTGCATAACTGAACATGACATAAATTGACAAAAGAAGACAGTTGCACTCTGTAATGCTAAAGCATGCAATCCGTGAATGTAAGAATATAGACATGCATTACTGCTTAGGGAAATCTAAGAATAAAATTAGATATTTAGAATACAAAATGGCCATTTCAATATCTGCCCAATAGCCACATCAACACAATCTCATTTTACTGGGAACCTACACTGAACTGAAGCCTCTCTCTGAGTTAAAAACTTCCATGTGCATGGGCGAGTAGGAACCTGCTATGAAGAAAATAATCACCTGTGGCTAATGGGTGGAGGGGTGCACAGTAGAGATGAGTGAACCTGAGGTTCCATGTTCGAAGTTTGGGTTCGTAAGCTGACTTCTAAAAAAACAAAGTTCGGGTTCGAAGTTTGAGTGAGGTACGAGAACAAACTACTGAAGTGAGCAGCACTGTGCTTAGGTATGAGTAATGCTCAGCCCTGTGCAAGCAACTTGCAGTGTTTGAACAACTTGCACTTGAGCTAAAAGCAGCGTGATCAGATGTATTGTGCACACACAAATAAAAAGAAAAAATTGAAAAAGCCTGCCTACCCTCCCCCAGAAGTGTTCTGCTTATGGCTGGCAGCATGTGGGCGGAGTCACAAACTGCCGAATTACTAAATTCCATTGAGGTTCAGATCAAGTCGGGATCAAAAACAGAACTTTTTACCTTTGAATATTCCTTGTTAACCGAACTTCCAAAGGTTCGCTCATCTCAGGTGCACAGAAGGCAGGGGCCGGAAGCATATATATCACAGGAGGGGCTGGGGCATATACATTACAGGAGGGCCTGGAGGAATATACATCACAGGAGGGGATGGAGGCATATACATGACAGGAGGGGATGGAGGCATATACATGTCCCCAGCCCCTCGTGTGAGGAATATGCCCCCAGTGTCTCATGTGATGTATATACAGCAGTCCCAGCATCTCCTATGTGATGCATATACAGCAGTCTCAGCGTTCCCTATGTAATGTATATACAGCAGTCCCAGTGTCTCCTATGTGAGGTATATGCTCCCAACCCCTCCAGTGATATATGTGCCTCCAGTGTCTCCTGTGATTTATATACAGCAAATCCCAGCCCCTGAAGGCTGGTAGAAATTTCCAAATGGCCCTTGGCAGAAAAAAGGTTCCCCACCTCTGATCAATACCCACTGATAGGGTTAACCACCATAGTTGTAATCAGGGTTACCTGAAAAGGAGCCCACACAGATGTTTTGCTCCTCTTGAGCTGAGCTCATGGCTACGCCTTTAGATAAAATGATATACTGTTATTATTATTAGTATTAGCTATATTGTGGACTATGTCCATCTCATGGCAAAAGTAGAACAGGGGTGGCATGGTTCAGGTTGTAGGATGTCAGGTTCAGGATGTAGGCTAACAGGCTTAATTTCTAAGAAGAAGAAATATATAGTCAAACTAAAGACTAGAGATATGTGAATCTTACAAGACTGAAATTCACCAAATTACACTAATTTCACTGAGAAATTTGATTGGCAGTGAATTTATTCTGAATATATTCTCCACAAATTGAATATTCCTTATTATGCTCTGGGCGTAATAAACAGAATGTAGGATAAAAAACAATACTCACCTCTCTGTTCACCTCCACTGCTTGCTTTTCCTTATACAGTCTGCGGTGTATCTTCTTACCACTTCATCTTTACTCTAGGCTGGGACTCTAGGTTGACCATGCACATGCACATGGTCATCTCAAGCCTAGTCGCTTCCAAATGCCCATTCCTCAAGTACTTGTACTCGGAGGGTTATGGTGCATTTCATGACAAGGTAACCATGAGCTTATAACAAGTATGTCATCCCAGGTGTGGTTGCACCAGAGAGTTCCGTCTTAGAGTGCATGACTAGGCCTGGGACTTTTCTGCACAAGCACAATGTAAGGTGTTGGTGACATTGTAGTAGACCTAGTTGCAGCAGCAAGTCCCAGCTTAGCATGAAGATGCAGCATCCGGCGACGGTAAGAAGATGCTTTGAGGACCATATGAGGGAAAGCAAGGTAGCCAGAGAGTTAAACAGTGAGCTGAGTATTATTTTCTTTTTAACCTTTTGTTGACCCTTTATGGTTTGGCCAGATTGCTAACATTTTGTTGAATTAATACGGAGCAAATTACAAAATAAACCATTTTGGATAATACAGGTTTTTCTAATATTTCAGTAGGATTCCACTCAAATAAATACGCCCTTCTCTAATAGGGAGCTAACCACTGGGAATCCACACAGAATAGCCGAATAAAGAGACTACAGACCATACTAGTACCTTCTAGCACATTTCTGTAGAGTGCTATAAATACTATCTTTCTCCTGTACATGGACTACAAGATCCTCATCAAGCTATTGGCCGAAAACCAGTGCCATTCCTGGTTCATGATAGCAGGTTTTCTGGCCATTACCAGTGATGCGCTGCAGTACATCAATATTTGCAATGTGTTTAAAGGTCTGATCAATCTTGGCAAGTTGTTCATTCGCTCCACAAGCCCCCAAGGGAACAGTAGCATTTGTGTGAGGGAAGACATTGTCACAATATCATATGTTTCACTGGTGTTCAGGGTTTCCAAATCACACTCAACCAAATGTAAGCTTTCTCTAAAGCTTGCCACCACAATCAGTCTCAAAACCCCTGCATGTTATATGACTAGACATGACAGTGTGACCTGCGACAACAGAAAGATGGTACGTAACAATTTGCGCACAAAGATTTCGAAATGTGTTGCAGTGCAGAGAGAAAGACCAGCCTACAGTGGGGGTTGAGAGGCAAAGAAGTGCAAAAATTTGCACAACCCACTATAAAAGTAGCCAAGAGAAGACAATGTCCTGTATAGAAATGCTGGCCTGCTGTGGGGGGTGCTCACTAAAGGAAAGTGCAATGGAAGGAAAATAACTAATACGGTGAAGAGAGAACCAGCGCAATGACCTTGCTTTCTGTCTGAAAGAGAACAGCGTGAACAACAGAGAGCTGTATAAGGAGACTGACAGTGAAGGAGAAGCTCTGGAGTTTCTGGTATAATAGAAGGAGCAGAATCGGGTGATGCCAACACCATCACTCGCATTGAAGTTTTGGTCCAAAAACCTACTACACCTGCTCCGACCAGAGAATACTTGGGGAATGAACACAGGTGTCTGAGTTGAACCGACAGCTGTGTAAAGAACAGCAAGCAGCTGCCATTGGATTCTTTCATGAATTCTGGGTGTTGTTTCTTAGTTTAGATCATAAAGATCACCAGGAATACCCTGAATGGCTGCCAACTGGACCACACCAGACAAAGAAAGTTGTGAAAAAATGAGAATCCATTGGTCAGGAGGTATCCAGATCAAACTGGGTAACAGCAGAAGTCATCTCATTGGGACCAGGCTCAAAATTCAGGAGCTAGGGAGCCATATTGTTTGTTGTCCATGACACCCACCCACTCTGTTGGGTCAGTCGGCCAAGGTTGTTAAAGCTACAGCTGGGGAACCACCAGTTATGTTCCTTTATCCCTGACCTGGTCCTTTGTAAAATCAGAGGACCTGTTTGAGTTTGCCTAAAGGCCGCTTTACACTCTACGATTTATCTGATGATCTCATTAGCGATGTAACACGCCCAGATCGTAGTTATGATTTGCCGAGAACGCACATAGGTCGTTTATTAGCGGTCACACGTAACGATCTCACAAGCAACGAAAAATCGTTCAGCGATATATTGTTTGCCCAAGGCAGTCGTGTGGATGTTGTTCGTCATTTGCAGGCTTTCAAACGTACCAATATGTCTGCTGCGTTCCAAACGATGAGCAATATTTTGAAAGTGAACGCCGTGTCAGCGATCAACGATTTTCAACCTATTTGCGATAGTTCGGAGTCGCACGTAGGTGTCACACGCAACGACGTCGCTAACGATGACGGAAGTGCGTCACGGAATCCGTGACCCCGACGACATATTGTTAGTTAAATCGTAGCGTGTAACGCTGCCTTAAATCCTCATTGCCAAGTAAAGCTTTTTCTATCTTTGTTGTGCCTCTTGCACCGATTTCTGCTTGATGAAGTGCACTTCCAAATTCAAATAGGAATACCATCCAGTCTGATGCCAGTTATATTATCTTTTCAACTTCTATCTCAGTGAGAGACTTTGTTTTTTACTATAATGGACTCTCCTGCTTTCTTGTTTGTTTCACCAGCCCCCAAGGGAGCAGTACCATTTGTGGGAGGGAACACATTGTCATATATCACGTGCTTCACTGGTGTTCAGGGTTTCCAAATCACACTCAGGCAAATCTTACAATATTTCAAGGATCTTAAATTATTTATCGATTTTCAGAATAGCAGTGAGTAGTTGATTTTAGAGACATTTTATTTACTTTTTCCATATGGTTTCATAAAGTAACAATGCCAGAAAATTCCCGATATCTGCTGAACCTCCACAAAGAAAATCATTGCTTTCCAAGAGGTATGTTACACCCACAACCGGTGCTGTCATGACTCAAAGGACATCACAAAAGAAATGTCTAATAATCATTGCAAAGAAAATGATGCTATTGCACAAGACAACCAAATACGGTAGATGTTTTCTTATTCTAATCTTTACTTACAATTCCTTCTCTGAGAATATTCTACTTATAGATATTGGACATGATTATATTCATGGCACGGCCCCCCACACTTCCCGTTGGGATAGGCACTTCTTATTTTCAACCAGATTTATTGAAATAAAAAAATATGTTGATTTATAAGTAACTTTAAAATAGAACTTTATATGCTGAACTATTCCAAAATCACATTAGCAGTAACACCAATTGTAAAAATCACAGAGCTTAATAGATGGAATAACAAATTCAAGAGCCACAGTTACAAGGCTCATTACACATCTTGATACAATGCTGATTGGGACATAATTCAATTCAGCTCTGTTTAAGATCCTTAAGTGACTACTAGTCATATGTAAACACAGCTTCAGTTTCATCGTTATTAACTTGGGTTCTTCTCATGCAGTCATTACCCCGCAGAAAGGATCTATTTTGTTTTTGCATATTACACTGTAAGTTATGAAGGCAAGTCAATTCATTTGAGGTCAAATTACACATTGCCATCTAATATAATGAAATATACTGCCATACTCTAAAATACACAAACCAAAGGATTTTTAGCACTTTTTCAAAGGAAGTCAAAGGAAGTACATGTACGAAGTCATTTTCTTTATCTGACTCTATTTCATCTGATTCATGTAGACATAAATAGGTGATATCATCAGTTACAAAATTTTCAATCTATATATATAATTGTCTTATTCTGTCTGTCTTGCTCCAAAATGACGTCATTACAGTGACAACCGTCGCCACAGCGCGTGCGCTAAAGAGCCTGTGATCAACGGCTCAGCTAAGTGAACAGCACGAACTATGGCGCAACAGGACGACACCCGACACCTTTTCCCATACCCACACGAAGCCCCGATTTCCCGGTGAGTGCTGCAGCCCCGGGAGCCCACACCGGCAACCCAGCCGAGACATACCCTTGCGTTGCTGGGATCGTGCCGGGAGCCGGCGTATGCTGATAACCATGGCACACATCGGGTAACTAAGCAAAGCGCTTTGCATAGTTACCCGATTGTGTACCATGGTTACCAGAGTAACACCCCCCCCACACTCCGCCCTCCACATGTAGATGAGTCGCCCCAGAGATACCACACCACCTCCGGGGACGCTGCAGGGACTACTCTTTGGGATCTTCTCTGGTGACAGGTAGGTCAGGTTTATTTACTTCTGAGTCGTGATGCCACTCTCGGCTTGCAATCAGGGTTATAGGTGACTGCCACTGAAGTTTAACGAGCATCTGGGGCTGATGGAGTCTGCAGTCGGATGGTGTGGCCTCCCGAGAGTGAGGCTGGCCCCAGGGGCTCGGGTGTATGTGTGTAGAACAACAGGTTGCAGAAGAGTCTCAGTCCAAAGTGTCTTTCAACTTGTTTACTCATGCTCAGCTGGTGGTGTGAGGTAACCCGGGCGATACGGAGATACACCAGGTGGAACCAGGTATCCTTCAGGCTGGTCTAAGGGTAGCCGTTTCCTAGCACTTCTTGTTTCGGACAACTCCTGACTTAAAGTACCATGGGATTCATCCAGGGAAGTCGCAACTGCCTTTTCTCCCCTTTCTGGCCCGATTGCTGGCAGCCTGGACCAAGGAAGATGGCTCCAGGCTGTATCCTCTTTATGGGCCCCCTCATTGCTACTGATGCTCGGACTTTGTTTTGGATGGTGTGGGACTTGTGGTCCACCCCACCGGCAGGTTTAGCAGACCACTAATTGGATGTCTGGCTCTAGGGACCTGTTCCCCATGCGTACCTAGACACCAGAGGTCTCCGTACACGACCAGCTGACTTCCTCAGTGTCTTCCTGACCAACTGGCTTCCTCAGCGTCTTTCTGTCCAACTTCTGGTGACCGTTCTCCCCTGCCAACGGCTACTACACTTGCAGGGTCTGACTAGCGTGGCTGTACGTCTGCCTCTTTCAGCAACTTCTGTACACTGCTCCAGACTGGCTTGCTCCTCCAGCTCCTTTTCCTGACTGCCACTGCAACCTAGTTTCCAGCCCTTCCCCTACACCCTTAGCTGAGATGTGGAGGCATGCCCCCTCCTGGGTCTGCCCAGGGGTCCCCTCAAGAGTGTGTGAGACTTGGTTGCTATGTGTCCATGTGTCCATGCGTACACACCCTATTCCAGCATTCAGGATTAAATGTTTGCACTCACCCAGCATGCGTGCATTACTCAGTAGTGCCTGACCAGGTCAGGGGCGCCACATATACACTGAACACACACACACACACACACACGAATAGTCACCTGTCCCCAGCCATGCAGTCCCCGGCACTGACGTCCTCAACGTCATGGCCCCGCTCAGCTCCACTTACCCCGCACTCCGCCCTCCGCATGTATGCACTGAACACACCCCCCGGCACTACTGCACCCATCATCCCCGCACACACGCAGGCACTACCGCTCCCATTATCCCCGCACACATGCAGGCACTGCCGCTCCCATCATCCCCGCACACACGCAGGCACTACCGCTACCATCATCATCACTGCACACACTCCGGCACTGCCGCTCCAATCATCCTCGCACACACCCCGGCACTACCGCTCCCATCATCCCCGCACACACGCAGGCACTACCGCTCCCATCATCCCCGCACACACGCAGGCACTACCGCTCCCATCATCCCTGCACACACACAGGCACTACCGCTCCCATCATCCCCTCACACACACAGGCACTAGCACTCCCATCATCACTGCACACACCCCGGCACTACTGCACCCATCATCCCCATCATCCCCGCACACATGCAGGCACTACCGCTCCCATCATCCCCGCACACACCCCGGCACTACCACACCCATCATCATCCCCGCACATACCCCGGCATTACCACACCCATCATCATCCCTGCACACACCCCGACACTACCGCACCCATCATCATCCCCGCACACACCCCGGCACTACCGCACCCATCATCATCCCTGCACACACCCCGGCACTACCGCACTCATCATCATCAGCACACACACCAGCCTCCATCATCCCCGCACACACCGGCCTCCATCATCCCCACACACACGCAAGCACTACCTGAGTGAAGTCTCCGGTGACAGCTCGGCTCACTTCAGCTGCTACGTGGAGCTGACACACAGCAGTCGTGTTCTGCAGCGCCCCCTGTCAGCTTCATGCAGGAGAGCTGAAAGCGTCGTGTGGATTACGTCAGACCTGGATTGGTGTTTGGGGATTAATTAAATGTTAAATGAGGGTTTTTTTTGTCTTTTATTCCAAATAAAGGATTTTTTCTTGTGTGTGCTTATTTACTTTCCCTTACAGGTTAATCATGGAAGGTATCTCGGGAAGACGCCTGCCATGATTAACCTAGGACTTAGTGGCAGATATAAGCTGCCATTTAACTCCTTATTACCCCGATTACCACCGCACCAGGGCAATTCGGGATGAGCCGGATAGAGTCCCGGGACTGTCGCATGTAATGGATGCGGCAATTCCGGGCGGCTGAATCCGTCAAGGTGCGATATTTTAACGACCTAAAAAACGCTACATGCAGCGTTCCCTCCGCCCGATGCTGCGTCAAATTAATGACGCAACGTCGTCCAGCGGATGCAATGCAGACATTTGCTTTACAGTGTGTCGTCAATACAAGTCTATCGAGAATAGCGCAGTGCGTTAACGGACTGCGTTATTCTCCATAGCGGCGGATTACACTGAACGCAAGTGTGAAAGCGCCCGAACACACACACACCCACCTGGATAGTTACCTGTCCCCAGCTATGCAGTACCCAGCACTGACGTGCTCAGCGCCATGGCCCCGCTCGCCTCCACCCACCCCGCTCTCTGCCCCCCGCACACATTACCCCGCAGGATGGGAGCACATGTCAGGATGGTGGCTGCACCATGATGGGGGCACATACCAGCATTGGGCCACATTGCAGCATCAGCATATTTTTACTTAACTTTACACTGTTCATGGCCTTCTTTCATTACAAGCCATGAACATCATTGAACATTAGATTCATCTATTAAAACTGTTCCTTCTGTTGTTTGTCATTTTAAAACCAATAATGAACTATAAGAATACTAAATTAAACCTAACCCATCAAGTCCCTTCATTACCTTATTATTCAATCTGCTAACCTACATACACATTCTAGACTACCCGATACGTTATAATCGGGCCACTTTCTAGTACATATCATATCTGTATAAGTGGTTGCTAGCAATGGAGGCTCAAAAGCCAACTGAAACACCATTCAAGGAGATCTGTTGGGCCATTTCATAGGTTATGCTGTACCTATGACAACTCTGCTTACATTGTTTCTAAGATGCTAGTTTTCCAATTTAATTGTGTAGCACCCACAGGGCAGGGGTTCAAAAACTAGTCGCCGAGCCGGTGATGTCGGTTCTGGGATGCCACGGGTGGCCCTGCCCGGCTTCGTGGCCCCGAGCTGTACGCCAAAAGGGGATGGATGGGATGATGAGGATGAAGGATGTTGGTAGTAGTAGTTGTCTTGTGACGCCACCTGCGGTATTCGGCCAGGGATTAGCCGCCACTGCGGTCGCTGTCCTCTGGGGCAGGTGGTGTCGCAGCTAGGATAGTTCAGCTTCCCACAGGTGAAGCTAGGCCCCAGAAAGGATGATGGAGGTAGTAGTGGCAGTTGGTACTAAAGCGCGGGGTGACGGAGACGGAAATGAAGGGCTGACACAGTAGTTGCGGTTCCAGGTCTTTCCTCACTGTCCGTAGGCTGCCTGGAGGTGCCGGTCTCCGCCGTGATGGGCTCCAGCCGATCCCGGATAAGTTAGAGGTTGTCGCCGGTGTTTGAAAGTATCCTTTCCAAAGGGATGCCCCTTTTGAAGTGAGGAACCCGGACTGAACTTCTCGCCCAAAGCCTCAGGTATCGTGAAGAAAGAATGAAGAAGGTAGTGTTGTGTCGCCAGAACTGTAGTCCCAACTTGACTGAAGATTGTGTCCAGGTTGCTCCTATTTCTACCCCAAGTGGTGCCCGCCCCCCTGGTGGTTGTCCTAATGACCGAGAAAGTCCCATGCCACGTGATTGCCACCCTTAGCCTACCCTAGTCCAATCACCAGTGAGAAGGCACCTAAGCTGTATGTAAGGTGAAATGTGGAAACACCGGTGATTAACCCCCTCCTTACCTTAAGTGAGGCGCAGTACGCTGTGATGACTGAAGCCTCAGGGACGCCATAATCGTATTAAATACAGCACTGTAAAGGTCCTGTCACATGCAGTACATGTACAAAATTCGCCGACTGTCTGTTACGTCACCGCCGGAGTCTGCTCCAGTGACTTCTGCTCCGATCGCCAGGCGACGCCGTGTATGGTGCTGGTGATGGGAGAGAAGTCGATGCCAGCAGTGGGCGCAGGCTCCGATCATCCACTGGGTTGGGTTAGCTTGGGATCTGCAGTAACACTGGCTGACTGTGGGTGGCATGTGTCTTCCAGCTGAAGTTGCCAGCGTTCAGCTACAGCCAATGGGAAGACACCACACCCTTCTTATTCCCCTTCCTGTCACATGACCACTGCCAGAGATAGTTCTGATTTTCCTGGCTCCTGTTACGTCCTATTCTGTTGGTGATTCCTGTGTGTTGACTTCTGCGTGTTTTCTGACTACCCTCCTTCCTACTGTTTCTGTACCTCGCTGCCCAATCCGGATTTGACCTCTGCTACATTTACTGACTACGTCATTGCCTGCCGATTCTGTCCCTGTTCCGCAATTCCTGGTTTGACCCTGCCTGACTACTACTCTCATCGGACTGCAGCCTTCCACAGGTAGTGATCTCCAATTCCCTGTGTAATTCCAAATCCCTGTAGAGGGGTTAAAGGGTTTCAGGGTTCTGGGGGTCCTGCTTGGTGAGTGGCTTCCCTCTAGCCTCCCCATTACAGCCCATCTGAGTCTGTGGATCCAGGTAGGTGTTACACTGTCATGGCGGCGTCAGGCTCTGTTCAGGTTACAGACACTGAAACTCTGCCTGAGAAATTCTCCAGTGTCTAGGAGCAACTCAGGCAGATTTGGGCGTTGACCTACTGTATTCTGATTCAAAGCAGGCTAGCAAGAGTTAATTTCTGCTAGTTTGCTTGTTAGTTTCATTTGATCACATATTGTGGAGAAGCCAATTACATCTGTTCCCCTCCTATTTATGCTGGCTGAATTCTTGCACCTATGCCAGTTATAGTTTATCTTAGCTGGTCTGTGTGGTGTGGTGTTCCAGACTATCTGGTGAAAGTAGTGTTTATGGGTTTTTGCAGTTATGGAGTTTACCCCTGTTGTCTTTTGTAGCTACCCTCCTGGTCTTGTATTGTCTAATCCTGTGTGTGTGTGTAAAGTGTTTCAGTGTTTGGTTTTACCTTGTCTGTCTTTATCTGCAGATAACATCACACTCCAGCCCCGACCTTAAATGGTGGGAGGGGGTGTTTCAGATTAAAGCAGGGTTTACACGCAACAACATCGCTAACGAGATGTTGTTGGGGTCACGGAATTCATGACGCACATCCGGCCTCGTTAGCGATGTCATTGCGTGTGACACCGCAGGAATGACCGGTAACGATCAAAAATATTCACCATATCATTGATCGTTGTCCAGTCATTCCTATCCCGATTATCGTTGCTGTTGCAGGTACGATGTTGTTCGTCGTTCCTGCGACAGCACACATTGCTATGTGTGACACCGCAGAAACGAGGAACAACATCGTACCTGCGGCCACATGCAATGAGGAAGGAAGGAGGTGGGCGGGATGTTCCTCCTGCTCATCTCCGCACCTCCGCTTCTATTGGGCGGCCGCTTAGTGACACCGCTGTGACGCCGCACGAACCGACCCCTTAGAAAGGAGGCCGTTCGCCGGCAACAGCAACGTCGCAGGGCAGATAAGTATAGTGTGATGGGTGGTAGCGATGTTGTGCGCCACGGGCAGCGATTTGCCTGTGACGCACAACCGACAGGGGCAGGTATGTAAGTCTTGTCAGGAGCAGGTCCAGGAGTGGGACTCGGGCGTCTCCACCATTAGGACTATCCCTGAGGTTAGGGTTAGCAGAGGGCCCCCTAGTTTGAGGGACAGCCCCTATCCCCTATCATTTTGTGGATTTGATTCGTATTTTCCGCTGCACGTCCACAACATTTCCATAACATATCAAAATTCTCAAGTGTCACATTCAAAGTTCCCACAATGAGTATGTGGTGCATTTTTGACACTGTCGAATTTCAGCAGCATTTCTGCACAATTTATTTAATTTATGTTGTATAAATAAATCCATTAATTCCACAGAACTTTACAGACGTGACCATTAGAGATGAGCCACCCCCTAAAGGCTCGAGTTCGGTTCGGTTCGTCGTACGGAGGCCGCGTTTGAGTTCAGTTCGACGAACCGTTCGCCGAACTGCTCGAACCCCATTGAAAACAATGGGAGGCAAACACATAAAAACACATAGAAACCACCTTCAAAGGTGTCCAAAAGGTGACAAACAACTCCCAAGTCACCACAAACACATGGGAAAGTGACAAGGACATATACTCATTCGAAAACAAACCAGCTGGACGAGGAAAAAGAGGAGGAGACACAGATATAGGCATGTCATGCCCTTCTAAAATCATGTAAAACACATCAAGGGTACTCTAAGAAGAGTCTCCCTTTTTTCCAAAAATTGGGCCACACACACCACAACTTCAGTGGAATCACTTGTGCCCCAGTTGCAAACTTGACAGGTAGATTTGCATCAAGCACAGTCAAAAATACGCCAGCCTTTACTCTCCCCAGGATGACACAGGGGTAGCAAAATCCTTGCGGATCCATGACTTGTTCATCTTGAACAAGTCTGTCTACATTGTCACTGGACAGACGCGTGCGCTTATCTGTCAGCACACACCCAGCAGCACTGAAGACACGTTCAGAGACAACGCTGGCTGCGGGACACGACAAGATCTCCAAGGTGTAAGTGGCGAGCTCAGGCCATTTTTCAAGATATGAAGCCCAAAATGAGCAAGGCTCCAATTGCAAAGTCATGGCATCGATGTTCATTTGGAGATACTCCTGTATCATCCTCTCCAGCCGTTGACTATGTGTTACGGGGGGCTGTCTGATAATAACCGAAAGGAGTATCAGACAGTCAGGGTCCACCGTGCAAAGACTTTGCTGCAGACTATGGCAGAGTGCAATACCTCTGTTAACTCACAGAAGGATATAATAAGTAAGTAAAGCAATTCCTCCCTTACTTGGAGGGTGTGTGGAATGATCTCTGTTAATAATCACAGAGACAAAGGCAATGTGTGCGAAATGGCACCTACCTAGGTCCGCTCTTCTAGTGGTGCAAAAGAGACGAACAGCAGCGTAAGCCGCACAAAGCTCCTACCTGCGTTCGCTCCACTAGTGTGCGAGGACACGAACCTCTAGATATGGCACCTGCCTAGGTCCGCTCTTCTAGTGGTGCAAAAGAGACGAACAGCAGCGTAAGCCGCACAAAGCTCCTACCTCTGTTCGCTCCCCTAGTGTGCGAGGATACGAACAACTGCCAGACGCAGTATAAGGAACGTTACCCTAGCGGCAACGTCCACCTACGAGTAGAATCACAAGGCCCAGCCAGACCATGTGCCTCAGGCACCTGCCTATGTCCGCTCCCCTAAGAGGTAAGGATACGGACAGCAGCCGAAGCTGTAAGGTATAAGAACGCTACCCTGCCGGTAGCGCTCACCTAGCATAGACAGAGGAATGCCTAGAGGAACGCGCACAGAGCGTCTACTCATATGCATGAACCAAGAGGACTGAGCACCATGCGGCGTGTGTCAGGGTCTTATATAGACTCTGTGCCTCATCCAAGATGGAGGACACCAGAGCCAATCCGCTGCCAGAACGACAGGAGTGACGTCATGCTGGCCTATCACCGAGCAAGACGTCACAAGCACATGACCAGCGACCAATCGGCATAGAAGGTGTCAGAGACATGTGACCTCGTGTCAGCGATGATGTCACCCGCACATGTGCAATGGCTCCAAGATTGGACTTAGTCTCCGGCGCTCGCACATGTGCAGTAGCAAGAAATCTGGACTTAGTCTCCAGCGCTCGCACATGTGCAGTAGCAAGAAATCTGGACTTAGTCTCCAGCGCTCGCACATGTGCAGTAACAAGAAATCTGGACATAGTCTCCAGTGCTCGCAGCAACCGTAACAGTACCTCCCCCTCAAGGGCCCCCCTCCCGGCGACGCAGGTAATCGGCAACTAAGTCGGGAGCATGGACAGCCTCCTCAGCCTCCCAAGAGCGATGTTCCGGGCCATAGCCCTCCCAATCTATCAAGAAGAACCTGCGCCCTCTAACCATCTTAGAACCAACTATGGCTCGTACCTCATAGCTAGAGCGAGAGGAATCAGAGGCAGGAGAGTGCACTTCACGAGCGTGAGGTAAAATAGCCGGCTTTAGCAGTGAGACATGGAATTTGTCATGAATCCTAAGATGGACAGGTAACTTCAATTGATAGACTACAGGATTTACCTGTCGAAGAACCTCATAAGGACCCAGGAAGCGAGGAGCAAATTTGACAGAGCTCACTCTAAGTCTCACGTGTTTTGCAGAGAGCCACACAAAGTCCCCTGGAGAAAAGACAGGAGCCGGGCGACGAAACCGATCGGACACCGTCTTCATACGGTCCTTAGCTGCTTGGATCGACTCTTGAGTCCGATCCCAAACCTCTCTGGCATTAGTTGCCCAGTCGGCCACAAGAGGAGGAGGTGCAGCAGCGGGAAACGGTACCGGTACCCTAGGGTGTTGCCCATTATTGAGTACGAACGGTGTCTGCCCAGTGGCCTCAGCCAGCGAATTGTTAAGGGCAAATTCTGCCCAGGGTAGGAGGGAGGACCAGTTATCGTGGTTCTCAGCAACAAAGTGTCGAAGGTATATAATCATAGATTGATTGGTACGTTCAACCAAACCATTAGTCTCCGGATGGTATGCCGAAGAGAGATTCAACTCAATTTGCAGAAGGCTACAAAGATCTCGCCAGAAACGGGAAGTAAATTGCGGGCCTCTATCACAAATGATACGATCTGGCATCCCGTGAAGCCTAAAGACATGCTTGAGGAATAGTTTGGCTAGTACCCTGGAAGATGGGATTCTCGATAACGGTACGAGATGAACCATCCGGGAGAAATGGTCCGTAATGACCCACACAAATCTATGTCCCTGTGAACATGGAAGATCACCCACAAAGTCCATGCCTACCACCTCCCATGGTCTATCTGGCACTGGTAAAGGATGCAAGAGCCCAGCCGGTCTCTGCCGTAATGGACGGTTGCGAGCACACGAGTAGCAGGAACCGACATATCTCTTGACGTGGCTGGCTAAGTGTGGCCACCAATACCACCTCTCCAGTAACTCTCGTGTCCGCCTAATACCAAAATGCCCACCCACCTTTGAGGTGTGGGCCCATGACAGTATATCATTCTGTCGATCAGGCGGAACAAAGGTCTTGCCCGGTGGGATTTGGTCTAACGTCACAGGGGAGAGCGTATGAAAAACCCTGGAGGGAAGGATAAGACGAGGTTCGTCAATCTCTTCCTGGGTAGAAAGCATAGAGCGAGACAGGGCGCCTGCCTTGTTATTCTTACTCCCAGACAGATAGTTGATGGAGAAGTGAAAGCGGGAGAAAAACAAGGACCAGCGGGCTTGGCGAGGATTCAGACGCTGAGCAGTTTGTAAGTACATCAGACTCTTATGGTCTGTATAGACCTGGAAAGGATGTTTCGCTCCTTCCAGCAAGTGACGCCACTCCTCCAAGGCTAATCTCAAGGCGAAGAGTTCCCTATCCCCAATGGTATAGTTTCTCTCTGCCGGTGAAAAGGTTTTAGCAAAGAAGAAACACGGCCTTTTTCTACCTGCACCGTTCTTTTGATACAAGACCGCACCAGCACCCACTGAAGAGGCATCAACCTCTAAGAGGAAGGGCTTATTCTCATCGGGTCTTTGAAGAACGGGAGCAGTTGAAAAGTGTCTTTTTACTGCCTCAAAAGCCTGAGATGTCTCAGTAGACCAGGCTTTGGGATTAGCACCTTTCTTAGTCAAGGCCACCAAAGGGGCCACCAAAGTAGAAAAATGGGGTATGAACTGTCTGTAATAATTTATGAATCCTAAGAAGCGTTGCACCGCCTTCAAGGAATGAGGTTCGGACCATTGCAGGACAGCAGAGAGCTTCGCAGGATCCATAGCCAGACCCTCTTGTGAGATAATGTAACCCAAAAAAGGCAATGAGGACTGCTCGAATACACATTTCTCGAGTTTAGCAAACAATGAGTGCTCCCTTAAACGGGAAAGGACACGAACGACATCCTGACGATGAGTCTCCAGATCAGGAGAAAAAATCAGGATGTCGTCCAGATACACCACTACTGAGGATAACAGTAAATCCCTGAACACATCGTTTACGAAGTCCTGAAATACTGCGGGTGCATTACATAACCCAAAAGGCATGACGAGGTATTCATAGTGACCGTCTCGGGTGTTAAAAGCGGTCTTCCATTCGTCACCCTTTCGAATTCGTACCAAGTTATACGCACCCCGCAGATCCAACTTCGTAAAAACTTGAGCTCCTCTCAGTCTGTCAAAGAGCTCCGAAATTAAAGGTAATGGGTATTTGTTCTTTATTGTGATTGCATTGAGACCCCTGTAATCTATGCAGGGACGCAAATCACCCTCTTTCTTCCGAACAAAGAAAAACCCAGCTCCCGCGGGAGAGACAGACTTACGAATGAACCCCTTCTCTAAACTCTCTCTTATATAGGTCGACATGGCCTCCGACTCAGGTATCGACAGGGGGTAAACCCTGCCTTTAGGTGGAACCGAACCTGGGATAAGGTCTATGGCACAGTCATACGGCCTATGGGGTGGAAGAACCTCAGCACCCTGTTTGGAGAACACGTCAGCGAAATCCAAATAGGGTGTAGGTATGGGAGAGAGATCAGTTGATGCAACAGCAACAACCTTAGGTGGTAAGGGAAGACATCGGGACTGACATTTCGAACCCCAACTAATAATGCTGTCAGACTCCCAGTCAATGTGAGGAGCATGAGTCCGAAGCCATGGAAGACCCAGAAGGACGTCGTCTATACCCTCAGGCAAAACAAGAAAAGAAATCTCCTCTATGTGACCCTGAGACAGGGAAAGGCGCAAGGGAACTGTCCTCAATGTAATGGAGTCAGACAACATAGTTCCATTAACAACACGGACAGGAATAGGCGCCTCCAACATGATAGAGGGAATATTGTGTCCCTTTACAAATCCTGAGGACACAAAAATCCCGTCAGCTCCGGAATCCACAAAAGCCATAATAGGCCATGTATTCTCAGATAACGAGAGCTGACCTGGGATACAACACTTAGAGGGTGCAGAAGACGTCTCTAGTAACCCCCCTCTAATGGTTACTAGGCCAGGGAGTTTCCCTGACGACTAGGACACTTGTTGGCATAGTGCCCAGCCTGACGACATACGTAACATATAGGAGGACCAGACTTGCGTAGTCTGGAGAACGTATGACCTAACTCCATAGGAGTGGGAGATGTTTCAGATGCTGAGGAAGATGGTAGTGGACCCTCAACAACTGGAATAGCCCGATGCTTAGGGCGTGAGGAAGAGACCTCGAGTCTACGTTCCTTATGGCGTACATCGATCCTCGTTGCTACTGTGATCAAGTCCTCCAGAGAAGCAGGGACCTCACGAGTAGCAAGGGCATCCTTGAGATAGCCTGCCAACCCTCTACAGAAGATAGGAATCAACACCTTCTCTGGCCAATCTAGTTCTGCCACCAGAGTTCTAAAAGCAATGGCATAAGAACTAGTGGATAACGAACCCTGAGATAGATCTAACAGTCTCAGGGCCGCATCATGGGTAACCTGCGGACCCATGAATACCGCCTTAAGAGCATCAAGAAAGACTTGATGTCTCAGAGTAACCACATCAGAGCGCTCCCATAGGGGAGTCGCCCATTCTAAGGCTTTGTCCTGAAGTAAGGAGATTATAAAGCCTACTCTGGACCTCTCCGTAGAGAAGCGAGAAGAGTTGACCTCTAGGTGTATCTGACACTGACTAATGAAACCACGACATGATCTGGCATCGCCAGAATATCTGTTTGGCAGAGCAAGTCGAGGATCATGTGCAGATGTCACCATGGTCTGAGGTTTATCCTCTATACTCTTGAGCCGTGACTCAAGTACTTGTATGTAACGGTGTAACTGCTGATATTCTGCCATAACTGCCAGACCCTTGGCTCAGTCCTACTGTTACGGGGGGCTGTCTGATAATAACCGAAAGGAGTATCAGACAGTCAGGGTCCACCGTGCAAAGACTTTGCTGCAGACTATGGCAGAGTGCAATACCTCTGTTAACTCACAGAAGGATATAATAAGTAAGTAAAGCAATTCCTCCCTTACTTGGAGGGTGTGTGGAATGATCTCTGTTAATAATCACAGAGACAAAGGCAATGTGTGCGAAATGGCACCTACCTAGGTCCGCTCTTCTAGTGGTGCAAAAGAGACGAACAGCAGCGTAAGCCGCACAAAGCTCCTACCTGCGTTCGCTCCACTAGTGTGCGAGGACACGAACCACTAGATATGGCACCTGCCTAGGTCCGCTCTTCTAGTGGTGCAAAAGAGACGAACAGCAGCGTAAGCCGCACAAAGCTCCTACCTCTGTTCGCTCCCCTAGTGTGCGAGGATACGAACAACTGCCAGACGCAGTATAAGGAACGTTACCCTAGCGGCAACGTCCACCTACGAGTAGAATCACAAGGCCCAGCCAGACCATGTGCCTCAGGCACCTGCCTATGTCCGCTCCCCTAAGAGGTAAGGATACGGACAGCAGCCGAAGCTGTAAGGTATAAGAACGCTACCCTGCCGGTAGCGCTCACCTAGCATAGACAGAGGAATGCCTAGAGGAACGCGCACAGAGCGTCTACTCATATGCATGAACCAAGAGGACTGAGCACCATGCGGCGTGTGTCAGGGTCTTATATAGACTCTGTGCCTCATCCAAGATGGAGGACACCAGAGCCAATCCGCTGCCAGAACGACAGGAGTGACGTCATGCTGGCCTATCACCGAGCAAGACGTCACAAGCACATGACCAGCGACCAATCGGCATAGAAGGTGTCAGAGACATGTGACCTCGTGTCAGCGATGATGTCACCCGCACATGTGCAATGGCTCCAAGATTGGACTTAGTCTCCGGCGCTCGCACATGTGCAGTAGCAAGAAATCTGGACTTAGTCTCCAGCGCTCGCACATGTGCAGTAGCAAGAAATCTGGACATAGTCTCCAGTGCTCGCAGCAACCGTAACACTATGTGTCAGACTTCTTGTCTCTTGTGGCCTTGCATTGGATGGTCTAAAAAAATTATGAAACGATTCATAAAATTGCTGTTACCAGCACCAGATACGGTGTTGCAGGTACGGTTTGACTGATAATGACGAGACAGTCCCATGCTTGCTAAGTTACAACTGGGAGACTCACTCTGTGCACCACTGGTGTTTGGTTGAAAAGCCGAGCTAAGATTGAGTAACAGCTTCTGCTGATACTCCTGCATACGTGCGTCCCTTTCTTTGGCTGGAATTATTTCGCCAAATTTGGACTTTATCGGGGATCTAATAGTGTGGCAACCCAGTAGTCATCATCACTTCTAATTCGGACAATCCGAGGGTCATGTTGTAGGTAGTACAGCAAAAAGGCGCTCATGTGTCTTGCGCATCGATGCGGACCAAGTCCTCACTGTGTTTGTGGCGGCGAGGTGGTAACAGTGCTTTCTTCCTCTGACTCCCCCCAAGCTCGTTCAACCGAAATTTGACCAAGGTCTCCCTCATCTGCTGAGTCTTCCATGGCCATCGAGAGTTCGTCCTCCATTTCTTCCTGGTCTCCTGCTTCCTCAACATTTTGTCTGCTACCATGCGCCCTTGTTAATCCCTCTCCCCCACCGTCCCATGCATGCTGCCTTGGTGATGCTGAACATCTGGACCTTGTAGATGTTGGTATCCCTTGCGCATATGAATCCTCCTGTACTTCCTTCCCTTCCTGTTGTCCCACCCCCTGACTCCAAATAGTGGTTAGCGTTTGCTCCAGCATGTAAATGACTGGAATTGCAATGCTGATAACGGCATTGTCAGCGCTAAACATATTTGTCGCCATGTCGAAACTGTGCAGAAGGGTGCATAGGTCCTTCATCTGAGACCACTCCAGCAGCGTGATCTGCCCCACCTCTGCATCTCGTTGGCCCAGGCTATACGTCATAACGTATTGCACCAGGGCTCGGTGATGCTGCCACAGTCGCTGCAATATGTGGAGAGTCGAATTCCAGCGTGTCGCCACATCGCATTTCAGGCGGTGAACCGGCAGGCCGAAAGACTTCTGGAGCGATGCAAGTCAGTAAGCTGCGACGGTTGAATGGCGGAAGTGAGCAGAGAGTGACCGTGCCCTGTGCAGAAGCCGGGATAGTGTGTTAAAAATTGCTGGACAACAAGGTTCAACACATGAGCCATTCAAGGCACGTGTGTCACCTTGCCCAGGCAAAGGGCCGCACCCAGGTTTGCAGCATTGTCGCACACGGCCTTCCCAGGCTGGAGGTTGGGTAGAGACAACCATTTACGAAACTCGGACCGCAGAGCTGACCACAACTCCTCAGCTGTGTGACTCTTATTTCCCAAACATTTCAACGTAAAGACCGCCTGATGCCGTTGAGCTCTGCTGCCAGCATAGTAAGGAGGTGTGCAGGATTCCTTGTGCGCAGTTACAATGCGGGTGGCCTGACCAGGCAGGCTTGGGGCAGAGGTGGAGGACCTAGATGAGGTTGAGGAGGCAGAAGCAGTGGAGGAACGTCTACATAAAGAGGTTTGACGCACAAGTCGTGGGGACGGCAAGACTTGTTCAGCAGACCCTTCTCCATCTCTCACCATAGTTACCCAGTGCCCAGTCAGCGACATGTAACACCCCTGTCCATGCTTACTGGTCCAAGTATCGGTGGTGAAATGCACCCAGTCACACACAGAGTTTCTCAAGGAAGCGGTGATGTTGTGTGTGACATGCTGGTGTAGCGCAGGCACACCTTTCTTGGAGAAGTAGTGACGACTGGGCATCTGGTACTGGGGCACTGCGACTGACATAAGGTCTCAAAAATCCTCTGTGTCCACCAGGCGGAAAGGCAGCATTTCGGTAGCCAAGAGTTTACAGAGGGTGAAAGTCAACCTCTTACCTTTGTCATGGCTCGGAGGAAATGGCCTTTTATTTGTCCACTTCTGAGGGCCCAAGATCTGGCTGCTGTGTGTAGACGGGGATGAGTAGGGTGTCCCTGGAAAACTGCAGGTCTGTGAGGAAAGTGCAGGCGGAGACATGATGTTGCCTCCATCCAACGTTGGTGCTCTTGATGTCTGAGAGAGCTCTACACCAGCACTTGTTTCCCTTCCAAAACAGCTGACGACCTGCCAAGCAAACTGCCTGTTGCGGTTAAAGAGGTGGAAGGTCTGCATGGAAAAACATGTGTGACAGCTGTCCCCACAGTCATAGAGCAAGAAGAGCGCGCGGATGCACTGGAAGGGGCAGATGGTAGTTGGCCCGCTCCGCTAGGCCGCATTGTAGCACAGTGAGCTTCCCACTGGGACTTATGCTTGTTAATCATGTGACGATTCATGGAAGAAGTTGTCAAACTAGTGAGTAGTACTAGTAGTAGTACTAGTTTTGGCCTCTACTTATAGATTGGCGACAAATCTTACATATCACATGATTTGGGAGATCCTTTACGAGGTCAAAAAAGGACCAGGCTTGGCAAGGCTTAGAGCCCATGCGATCTGCAGAGCCACCCCGACTTGTGCTCAGAGGCAGAGTTGTGGCTGAGGATGCAGTTGTTGACGTGCTTCCAGTACTCCGACTCTATCCAGGAAGGCGCAAGGTAACTTCGTCGTCAGTCGCATCCTCCTCCACCGCATCTGCTGACCT
The DNA here is from genome assembly GCF_048569485.1 of Anomaloglossus baeobatrachus. NCBI lineage: Eukaryota > Metazoa > Chordata > Amphibia > Anura > Aromobatidae > Anomaloglossus > Anomaloglossus baeobatrachus. The sequence goes on along the minus strand of NC_134354.1, from coordinate 395,307,873 downwards.
CCTCAAGTGCGTGAATGTGGGTTGACATTAAGTGGGATCTAGAACTTCATCATCAAGCGTTGTGTTTGCACTCTCCTCGCCCTCAGACCTAACCTCTTCCTGCCCTGACTGAAGAGTTAAGTTGTCATCCCAATCAGGTATCTATGTCTCATCGTCATCAGTATGTTCTTCATTATCTCCACCAACAGGTGTTACAGTTTGGGAATGAGGGTGTACATTATGCTCAGAAACTTGGTCATCAGGGCCGGAATCAGACTCATAAAGCTTCTGGCCATCACTGCAGACCATTTCCTGGTCTGTACTCACTGTAGCTTGGGAGCAGACCTCTGATTCCCAGGGTATAGTGTGACTGAACAGCTCTGCAGACACAGCCATCTCTGTTACACCATACTCTGCATGGCGGGTGGAGACTTGAAAGCTGGGAGAAAGCAAGTGCGATTGGGGTGACAACTCAGAGGACTGTTGTTTTTTGGATGTTGAAGTTGAGGTGGAGGATAGGCCACTTGTTGGAGCATTTGCGATCCATTCAAGCATGTTCTTTTTTGGTGCACCATGTACCTTTTTTACAGTTGTTCGGTTCCGTAAAAAAGGGAGCACATCAGATTGGCCACGGAAAGTAGTAGACTTCTTACTTTTGCTGGAAGATGGCCTTTCTTCAGCAGATGTTAATGCAGCTTCCCCAACTACCCCACGGACATAAACTTTTTTTCCTTTTCCAACACGCCTGTTCCCCATTCCACCGGCATCTGTGCTTTTGCCACTCATTTTGTTAGCAACAAGATTGGACACTTAAAATGTGGTAGCAAAAATGGAGAGGTGGTGTAGATTGCAGTGGCAGACTAGCTTCATTGACAGCTGAAGAACCAACACTGAGTATCCCGGTCAATTTTGTTATTGCCCCTAACAGTGGCAGCACAGTTTGCAATTAGAATTGCGTAGCACAAATGGTCAGGTGTGTACAATGCAGAGGTGGTCTAGCTTTATAGACAGCTGAAGAACCAACAGTGACTATCCCAGTCAATTTTGGTAGGCCCCTAACAGTGGCAGCACAGTTTGCAATTAGAATTATGTTGCTAAAAAGGACAGGTGTGAAGCATGCACAGGTGCGAGGGGTCAGTGGACAGCAAAGGAACACTAACTTAGTATTCCAGACACTTTTAGGATGGTACAAAAAGTGTCAGCTCTTTGGGCAAATAAAATAGCGTGGCAAAAATGGGCAGGTGGGTACAATGCCCGGGTGCTGTGGGTCAGTGGACAGCAAAGGAACACTAACTTAGTATTCCAGACACTTTTAGGATGGCACAAAAAGTGTCAGCTCTTTGGGCAAATAAAATAGTGTGGCAAAAATGGGCAGGTGGGTACAATGCCCGAGTGCTGTGGGTCAGTGGACAGCAAAGGAACACTAACTTAGTATTCCAGACACTTTTAGGGTGGCACAAAAAGTGTCAGTCCTTGGGCAAATAAAATAGTGTGACACAAATGGGCAGGTGGGTACAATGCCCGAGTGCAGTGGGTCAGTGGACAGCAAAGGAACACTAACTTAGTATTCCAGACACTTTTAGGATGGCACAAAAAGTGTCAGCTCTTTGGGGAAATAAAAAAGCGTGGCAAAAATGGGCAAGTGGGTACAATGCCCGGGTGCTGTGGGTCAATGGACGGCAAAGGAACACTAACTTAGTATTCCAGACACTTTTAGGGTGGCACAAAAAGTGTCAGCTCTTTGGGCAAATAAAATAGCGTGGCAAAAATGGGCAGATGGGTACAATGCCCGGGTGCTGTGGGTCAGTGGACAGCAAAGGAACACTAACTTAGTACTCCAGACACTTTTAGGATGGCACAAAAAGTGTCAGCTCTTTGGGTAAATAAAATACCGTGGCAAAAATGGGCAGATGGGTAGAATGCAGGGGTGCTGTGGGTCAGTGGACAGCAAAGGAACACTAACTTAGTATTCCAGACACTTAGGATGCCACAAAAGTGTCAGCTCTTTGGGGAAATAAAATAGCCTGGCAAAAAAATGGCCAGGTAGGTAGAATGCACGGGTGCTGTAGGTAGCAGGACAGCAAAGCCCAGCACAGCGTGTGCATGGACCTGCCTAGCAGCTATGGCTATGAATGCCTGTAAATCAGCCCTGAAAAGGGCTGAAATAACCAGTAGTCCCTAATCCCTAAAGCGCTGTGTAGATTACTCTGTATCTCTATAGCGCACACAGCAGCAGTAGCAGCGGGAGCAGGAGCAGTGACTGTCACCCACATACAGTAGACAGATAATGGCGGCGACGGGGAAAATGGGCGGATCTTATAGAGCAAAGACATGTGACATGCACAGCCTATGACACAAGCCCTTGCTTGTCTGGCAAAAATCCACTGTGCAGTGTGTGTCTCTGTGATGTGCTGACAGCCTGGCCCGCCCCACTGTACGCGCGGTTAGGGAAAAAAAAACAAACAATGGCAATCGGCATTCTATCAGCTCTTAGCAGCAGCACTGATCTAAACCCCATCCCCCCCACACACTATATGCTGAATTTTGATAATAGCGTGATTCACACAGTGACTCACACTATTACAGTGAAAAGCCAGCTAGTAACTAGCTTGGCTTTTTGGTGCTCAAACCGTTCTCGAACGTAACTCGAACTGTCAAGCTTTAAGCAAAAAGCTAGAGTTCGTCGGGCCTCTCGAACACCCCCCAAAATCACTCAAACATGAAATTGGCGATCCTCGAACATCGCTCAACTCTAGTGACCATCACTCTACCCTTGGAGCTCACAATCTGAATTACTTATCAGTATGTCTTTAAAGTGTGAAAATGGAGCACCAGGAAGAAATGTGGTATGTAGCGTTTTAAATAAAACTCCCTTGTTTTGAATACTTTCTTTTGCTAAGCTTTGATAAAACTTTATTGATAAAGTCATGTGTGGAATAAAATGTTTATGTCATTTACGATGCGGAAATGCAACAAATATACGTATTTTTTACCTGCGGATTTTCCTCATTTCATTCAAGTCTAGGAGGAAAAGCCACAAGTAAAAAGTATATTTACACATGGTCTGCAAAAAAAAAAAAACAACGGACATGTGAACATAGACTATAATAGGTGCTTTTTCTATCTGTAAAAACCATTGATAGAATACATACATGAAGAATGAAAATCTCAAAAAGGCCTTACATTCTGTAGAAAATGTCACTTTATGCATTGCAAGAGTGAAGAGTATTGTAACAAATTCCACACCAAGAAGTGACATGCTAGGGATTTTAAGATCAGCACAATAGGTCAACTTGTAAGTAGAGATGAGCGAACCATTTGCGGTTCGGCTCGAGCTTGGTTCACCGAACGGAGGTCGCGTTTGAGTTCGGTTCGGCGAACTGGTTCGGCGAACCACTCGAACCCCATAAGAAACAATGGGAGGCAATCTCAAACACATAAAAAAACCTAGAAAACACCCTCAAAGGTGTCCAAAAGGTGACAAACAACTCACAACACAACACAAACACATGGGAAAGTGACAAGAACAAATTCTCATGCGAAAACAAAACACCGTTACGAGGAAAAAGAGGACGAGACAAATATATAAGCATGGCATGCCCTTCTAAAATCATGTAAAACACCGCAAGGTGACTCCAAGCGGAGTCTCCCTTTTTTCCAAAAATTGGGCCACACAGACACCCCTTCAGTCGCAGCACTTGTGCCCCAGTTGTACACTTCACAGGTAGATTTGCATCAAACACATTCAAAAATACGCCATCCGTAACCGTCCCCAGGATGACACCGGGGTAGGTAGCAAAGTCTTTGCTGATCTCAGATCTGTTCATCTTGGCTCCTTTTTAAAAACACAGTAAGCAAGGGTTACTCCAAGCAGAGTATCCCTTTTTTCCAAAAATTGGGCCACACAGACACCCCTTCAGTGGCAGCACTTGTGCCCCAGTTGTACACTTCACAGGTAGATTTGCATCAAGCACATTCAAAAATACACCATCTTTAACCGCCCCCAGGATGACTCCGGGGTAGGTAGCAAAGTCTTTGCTGAACCATGACTTGTTCATCTTGGTTCCTTTTTAAAAACACAACAAGGGTTACTCCAAGCGGAGTCTTTCTTTTTTCCAAAAATTGGGCCACACAGACACCCCTTCAGTGGCAGCACTTGTGCCCCAGTTGTACACTTCACAGGTAGATTTGCATCAACCACATTCCAAATCCACAAGCATTTACTCTCCCCAGGATGACACAGGGGTAGTAAATTCCTTGTGGATCCATGACATGTTCATTTTGATGAACGTTAGTCTATCCACATTGTCACTGGACAGACGTGTGCGCCTATCTGTCAGCACACACCCAGCAGCACTGAAGACACGTTCAGAGACAACGCTGGCAGCTGGACACGACAAGATCTCCAAGGCGTAAGTGGAGAGCTCTGGCTATTTTTCAAGATTTGAAGCCCAAAATGAGCAAGGCTCCATTTCCAAAGTCGTGGCATCGATGTTCATTTGTTTCATACTCCTGTATCATCCTCTCCAGCCGTTGACTATGTGTCAGACTTGTTGTTTCTGGTGGCCTTGCAAAGGAGGGTCTAAAAAAATTATGAAAAGATTCAATAAAATTGCTGATTACCAGATACGGTGCTGCTGGTACGGGTAGACTGTTGAAGATAACGAGACCGTCCCATGTTTGTGAAGTTACAACTGGGAGATTCACTCCGTGCACCACGGTTGTTTGGTGGAAAAGCCAAGCTAAGATCGAGTAACAGCTTTTGCTGATACTCCTGCATACGTGCGTCCCTTTCTATGGCTGGAATTATGTCACAAAATTTGGACTTGTACCATGGATCTAATAGTGTGGCAAGCCAGTAGTCATCATCACTTCTAATTTTGACAATACGAGGGTCATGTTGGAGGTAGTGCAGCAAGAAGGCACTCATGTGTCTTGCGCAGCCATGCGGACCAAGACCACGCTGTGCTTGTATGGCATAGAGGTGCTAAAAGTTCTTTCTTCCTCTGACATCTCCCCCCAACATCTTTCAACTGAAATTTGACCAAGGTCTCCCTCATCCGCTGAGTCTTCCATGTCCATGGACAGTTCGTCCTCCATTTCTTCATGTTCTCCAGCACCTTCCTCAGCATTTTGCCTTCTACCATGCGCCCTTGTTGATCCCTATCCCCCATGGTCCCATGCCTGCCGCCTTGGTGATGATGAACGTCTGGACCTTGGTGATGTTGTTGTCCCTTGTGCATCTGAATCCTCCTGTACTTCCTCCCCTTCCTGTTGTCCCACCTCCTGACTCCGAATAGTGTTTAACGTGTGCTCCAGCATGTAAATGACTGGAATTGTCATGCTGATAATGGCATTCTCACCGCTAAACATATTCGTCGCCATGTCGAAACTGTGCAGAAGGGTGCATAGGTCCTTCATCTGAGACCGCTCCATGAGGGTGATCTGCCCCACCTCTGCATCTCGTTGGCCCAGGCTATACGTCATGACGTATTGCACCAGTGCTCGGCGGTGCTGCCACAGTCACTGTAACATGTGGAGAGATGTGGAGAGTCGAATTCCAGCGTGTCAGCACATCGCATTTCAGGCGATGAACCGGCAGGCCGAAAGACTTCTGGAGCGATGCAAGTCGCTCAGCTGCGGCAGTTGAACGGCGGAAGTGAGCAGACAGTTTTCGTGCCCTGTTCAGAAGGCCATCTAGGCCGGGATAGTGTGTTAAAAATTGCTGGACAACAAGGTTCAACATGTGAGCCATACAAGGCACGTGTGTCACCTTGCCCAGGCGAAGGGCCGCACCCAGGTTTGCAGCATTGTCGCACATGGCCTTACCTTGCTGCAGGTTGAGTGGAGACAACCATTTACCAAATTCAGTCTCCAGAGCTGCCCACAACTCAGCCGCTGTGTGACTCTTATTTCCAAGACATTTCAAGATAAAGACCACCTGATGCCGTTGTGCTCTGCTGCCAGCATAGTAATGAGGGGTGCATGATTCCTTGTTTGCAGTTACAATGCTGGTGGTCTGACCAGGCAGGCTTAGGGCGGAGGTGGAGGACCCAGACGAGGTTGAGGAGGTAGAAGCAGTGGAGGAACTTGGACAGACAGAGGATTGATGCACAAGTCGTGGGGACGGCAAGACTTGTGCAGCAGACCCTTCACCATCTATCACCATAGTTACCCAGTGCCCAGTCAGCGACATGTAACATCCCTGTCCATGCTTACTGGTCCAAGTATCGGTGGTGAAATGCACCCAGTCACACACAGAATTTCTCAAGGAAGCGGTGATGTTGTGTGCGACATGCTGGTGTAGCGCAGGCACACCTTTCTTAGAGAAGTAGTGGCGACTGGGCATCTGATACTGGGGCACAGCGACAGACAAAGGTCTCGAAATTCCTGTGTGTCCACCAGGCGGAAAGGCAGCATTTTGGTAGCCAAGAGCTTAAAGAGGGATAAAGTCAACCTCTTAGCTTTGTCATGGGTCACAGGAAATGGCCTTTTATTTGTCCACATCTGAGGGACAGAGATCTGGCTGCTGTGTGTAGACGGTGGTGAGTAGGGTGTCTCTGAAAAAATGCAGGTTTGTGAGGAAAGTGCAGGCGTAGACATGATGTTGCTTTCATCCAACGTTGGTGCTATCAATGTCTGAGAGAGCTGTACACCCGCACTTGTTTCCCTTCCAAACCAACTGACGACCTACCCAGCAAACTGCCTGTTGCGGTTACAGTGGTGGAAGGTCTGCGTGGAAAACCAGGTGTGACAGCTGTCCCCACAGTCCTAGAAGATGAAAAGCGCATGGATGCACTGGAAGGGGCAGGCAGTGGAAGGTCCGCTCCGCTAGGCAGCATTGCAGCACGGTGAGCTTCTCACTGGGACATACAGTTAGGTCCAGAAATATTTGGACAGTGACACAAGTTTTGTTATTTTAGCTGTTTACAAAAACATGTTCAGAAATACAATTATATATATAATATGGGCTGAAAGTGCACACTCCCAGCTGCAATATGAGAGTTTTCACATCCAAATCGGAGAAAGGGTTTAGGAATCATAGCTCTGTAATGCATAGCCTCCTCTTTTTCAAGGGACCAAAAGTAATTGGACAAGGGACTCTAAGGGCTACAATTAACTCTGAAGGCGTCTCCCTCGTTAACATGTAATCAATGAAGTAGTTAAAAGGTCTGGGGTTGATTACAGGTGTGTTGTTTTGCATTTGGAAGCTGTTGCTCTGACCAGACAACATGCGGTCTAAGGAACTCTCAATTGAGTTGAAGCAGAACATCCTGAGGCTGAAAAAAAAGAAAAAATCCATCAGAGAGATAGCAGACATGCTTGGAGTAGCAAAATCAACAGTCGGGTACATTCTGAGAAAAAAGGAATTGACTGGTGAGCTTGGGAACTCAAAAAGGCCTGGGCGTCCACGGATGACAACAGTGGTGGATGATCGCCGCATACTTTCTTTGGTGAAGAAGAACCCGTTCACAACATCAACTGAAGTTCAGAACACTCTCAGTGAAGTAGGTGTATCTGTCTCTAAGTCAACAGTAAAGAGAAGACTCCATGAAAGTAAATACAAAGGGTTCACATCTAGATGCAAACCATTCATCAATTCCAAAAATAGACAGGCCAGAGTTAAATTTGCTGAAAAACACCTCATGAAGCTAGCTCAGTTCTGGAAAAGTATTCTATGGACAGATGAGACAAAGATCAACCTGTACCAGAATGATGGGAAGAAAAAAGTTTGGAGAAGAAAGGGAACGGCACATGATCCAAGGCACACCACATCCTCTGTAAAACATGGTGGAGGCAACGTGATGGCATGGGCATGCATGGCTTTCAATGGCACTGGGTCACTTGTGTTTATTGATGACATAACAGCAGACAAGAGTTGCCGGATGAATTCTGAAGTGTACCGGGATATACTTTCAGCCCAGATTCAGCCAAATGCTGCAAAGTTGATCGGACGGCGCTTCATAGTACAGATGGACAATGACCCAAAGCGTACAGCCAAAGCTACCCAGGAGTTCATGAGTGCAAAAAAGTGGAACATTCTGCAATGGCCAAGTCAATCACCAGATCTTAACCCAATTGAGCATGCATTTCACTTGCTCAAATCCAGACTTAAGACGGAAAGACCCACAAACAAGCAAGACCTGAAGGCTGCGGCTGTAAAGGCCTGGCAAAGCATTAAGAAGGAGGAAACCCAGCGTTTGGTGAAGTCCATGGGTTCCAGACTTAAGGCAGTGATTGCCTCCAAAGGATTCGCAACAAAATATTGAAAATAAAAATATTTTGTTTGGGTTTGGTTTATTTGTCCAATTACTTTTGACCTCCTAAAATGTGGAGTGTTTGTAAAGAAATGTGTACAATTCCTACAATTTCTATCAGATATTTTTGTTCAAACCTTCAAATTAAACGTTACAATCTGCACTTGAATTCTGTTGTAGAGGTTTCATTTCAAATCCAATGTGGTGGCATGCAGAGCCCAACTCGCGAAAATTGTGTCACTGTCCAAATATTTCTGGACCTAACTGTATGATATTTATTCATGTGACGATTCATGGAAGAAGTTGTCAAATTGCTGAGGTTTTTGCCTCTACTTACAGATTCCCGACAAATTTTACAGATCACATGATTTGGGTGATCCTTTGCAAGGTCAAAAAAGGACCAGGCTAGGCAAGGCTTAGAGCGCATGCGACCTGCTGAGAATGCGTAGATGAGATTATTTAGTTCTAACTTGTACTAGTGCTCAGAGGCAGAGTGGTGGCTGAGGATGCAGTTGTAGACGTGCTACCAGTACTCCGACTCTGTCCAGGAAGGCGCAAGGTAACTTTGTCGTCAGTTGGATCCTCCTCCACCACCTCTGTTGACCTCCTCGAGTGCCTGACTGTGGGTTGATAGTAGGTGGGATCTAGAATTTCCTCATCAAGCGTTGTGTTTGCACTCCCCTCACCCTCAGACCTATCCTCTTCCTGCCCTGACTGAATATTTAAGTTGTCATCCGAATCTGGTATCTGCGTCTAATCGTCATCAGTATCTTCCTTATTGTCTCTACCAACAGGTGTTACAGTTTGTGAATAAGGATCAACATCATGCTCAGAAACGTGGTCATCAGGGCCTGAATCTGAGTCACAAAAGTTCTGGGCATCACTGCAGACCATTTCCTGGTCTGTACTCACTGTAGCTTGAGAGCATACCTCTGATTCCAAGGCTATAGTGTGACTGAACAGCTCTGCAGACTCAGCCATCTCTGTTCCACCATACTGTGCAGGGCAGATGGAGACTTGAGAGCTGGGAGAAAGCAAATGTGATTGGGATGACAACTCAGAGGACTGTTTTTTTTTGGATGCGGTAGTTGAGGGCACTTGTTGTAGCACTTGAGATCCATTCAAGCATGTGCTTTTTTGTGCATCATCTACCTTTGTTACAGTTGTTCGGGTCCGTAAAAAAAGGGAGCACATCGGATTGTCCACGGAAAGTAGTAGACATCTTACTTTTGCTGGAAGATGGCCTATCTTCAGCAGATGTTAATGTAGCTTTGCCACCTTCCCCACGGACAAAAACCTTTTTGCCTTTTCCAACACGCCTGTTCTCCTTTACACTAGCATCTGTCAGTTTGCCACTCATTTTGATAGCGACAAGATTGTCCACTTAAAATGTGGTAGTAAAAATTGAGAGGTGGTGTAGATTGCAGAGGTGGTCTAGCTTTATTGACAGCTGAAGAAACAACACTGACTATTCCTGACAATGCAACTATGGCCCTTATAGTTTCAGCAGTGTTTGCTATTATGATAGCTTAGTAAAAATGAGCAGGAGGGTGGAATGCAGAGGTGCTGGAAATTGCTTGGCACCAGTGGGACAATAATGGAGTACAACAGCCACTTTCTGGATGCCACTAAGTTTCAGCAGTGTTTGCTATTATAATAGTTTAGTAGAAATGAGCAGGAGGGTGGAGTGCAGAGGTGCTGGAAATTGCTTGGCACCAGTGGGACACTAATGGAGTACAACAGCCACTTTTTGGCTGCCACTAACTGGCAGCACTCTTTTCAATTAAAATGGCTTTGCAAAAATGTGCAGGAGGGGAGAATGCAGAGGTGGTGGGACTTGCTTGGCACAAGTGGCATAATAATGGAGTACAGCAGCCACTCTTTGGATGGCACTAACTGGCAGCACTCTTTTCAATTAAAATGGCTTTGAAAAAATGTGCAGGAGGGTACAGTTGCCGGGTTGTGGGTCAGTGTAGATGAAAGGAAGCCTCACTTTCTATCCCTCCTAATGGTGAAATGCAGCAAGGAATTCCCTGAGCTTAGGTACACAGAAGCTGTATACAGCGTTTTCACGGACCTGACTGTCACCTATGGCTCTGAGCCTACTGAAATTAGCCCTGAAAAGGGCTGAAATAAACTTCTCTCTCTAATCTTTAGAGCGCTGTGTGTATAGCGTACACAGCAGATTCGGCGACAGGAGCTGCGTGAGCGGTGACTGTCACCCAGACGGCAGATAATGGCGTCCTGAGGGAAAATGTCCGTATTTATAATGCAAGGACATGTAACATGGGCAGCCTATGACACATGCCCTTGCTTGTCTGGCAAAAAGTCCACTTAGCCGTGTGTGTGTCTGGGATTGGCTGACATTCTGGCCCGCCCCACTACACGAATGCTTAGAAAAAAAAAATGGTGATCACCATTTTCACTATACGCTGAAATTTGATAATAGTGTGAATCACAGAGTGACTCACGCTATTACAGTGAAAAGCCAGATAGTAATTAGCTAGGCTTTTTGCTGATAGAACCGTTCTCGAAGGTAACTCGAGCTGCCGAACTTTTAGCAAAAAGCTTGAGTTCTAGTTCTATCTAGAACACCCCCCAAAATCACTCAAACCGCGATCTGGCGAACCACGAACCACGAACCGCGCTCAACTCTACTTGTGAGAAAAGATTCCGTAATGCGTAGATGAGATTATTTAGTTCTAACGTGTACTGTATTACGCTGAGGATTTTCTCCACACAGTTCCTCTTGGGGTTGTAGAGCGGGTTCTGCATATGTATCCTTATTCCTTTAAATAAGAAGCAGATGTGCAGTACCCCGCTGCAGCCACTATACATCTGAAGAAGCTCTGTCACCAGGACAGTTGATCAGTGGGGTTTGCAAGTGTCACACCCTCTCTGATCTAATATTGATGATCTATCTTAAGGATAGATAATTAATACAAAAAAAGTGGATAAGCCCTTTAACCCCTTCCTGAACTATGATCTCTGACAGCGGGACTTAACGCGTGGCGGTGGGGAGCACTTCTGTCCCTGTTCCCAGTGGCAACCCCGTGATGTGATCACTGAGTACCAATGCATTCTCATGACAGCCGGTGCCAGCTCATGACCCCTGTGTCTTTCATGATGAACTTCCTGTGAATGCTGAGCGCAGGCATTCACAAGAAGTTAGCATTTGTGCTTTACTCAGCGGTGCTGAAGCATCGCTCTGTATAGCAGTAGCAATCGGAAGATCACAGCTTCAAGTTCTATAAGGGTACAAGTAAAAACAATTAAAAGTGTAAGAGAAGTTTTTAAAAATCTCACCATTTTGTATCAACAGCTCATTTTCTTCAAACTAAAAGACTACAGTATGTGGAATCTTATCCTGCAGACATACCGCCGCGGTTGCCCCTGCTTCTTGTATTGCTGGGTTAACATCTGGATTAGAGACACAACTGCAGATTGTTATTTTTACTGGAAAAATATTGACAAAACCTGACAACATAAGTCATTAGCACCTCTCTAGGGCTGCAGTAACCGTCATGTGACCAATAAATTCATGGCATTAATTCTGTTTTTCTGTTCCTAGTAGGGATCAGAAAAAGAAGATATTTCTAGATGTAACCCAACCTAACCTATGGAACGTACATAAAAGAGAAGTAGCTGACAGATAAAAAGAACATGATTGCGCAATCAGACAACACTGTGCTTATAGACTGTAAGGCTATGTTCAAATGTTGAGTTTTTCTATATTCTTTTGTGCCCTCTTGGCAGTAAAAAAGCGAGTTCCAAAATCCAGGTTTTGCTGTATTTTTGCTGCTTTTGTTTGGTGTGTTTGTGGTGTGTTTGGTGCTTTTTTTGGTGTCTTTTTTGAATTTTTTTAATTGCGTTATTAGTGTGTCATTTTTCTATAGTACATGCTTAAATAAAGTTATTTTCAATCACAATAAAAGCAACACAACAAAAATGCAGCAGTTGTGTTTTTCAGCATTTTGCGCTTTCTCATTCCTTTCAATAGTGAAAAAATGTTGCAAAAACGCTGAAAGAATTGATATGCTTCTACTTTCAAAAACTACTTTTTTTATTTGCTTATTTCCCAGGGGGCAATGCACCTAGGAGTTCACTGTGTTGAGCACCCTCATTGGCTGCCGGCAGTGTTTTCTCTGGCTGGTCTCCCCGAGATCAGTGATGCTTTGTTGATATTCTGGTCCTGAGGAAGAGGTTTCTACTTCGAAACGCGTAGACCTATGAAATAAAAAAGATATCAATTTATCAACAACTCTACATCTTCATTTGGCTGATGCGCAGCGTTAACCCCTTCTCTTCTCCTGTTTGTACTTGCAAAAACGCAGCAGTTTTCCATTTCAGTTAGGAAAAAAGTGTGTGTATGAAATTTCTGAAATCTCCTAGCTTTTACTGGTAGTTTAAAAATCAGCTTTTAATTTGCATAAAACGCAATGTGTGAACATAGCCTAAGGGTATTGTGCACTTGTAAAGTATTTGGTGCAGAGATTTCTGCACCATTTCAGTATCTCTTGGCAGCAAAAATGCAGCTACAAAACTGTACATTTTGCCAAATTTTTGCAGCACCCTTTTGGTGCAGATTTTTTCCATATATTAATATATGGGTGAAATCTGTAACAAAAACACTGAAATAATTTACATGCTGTAGATTGAAATCTGTACCACACCTACAAGGAGAAAATATTCAATCTGTTCATAAGACTTCAGATTCTCATTCACTTTGCTGTCCTCTGGAAACCCTTCAGGTTTTGGCACAAATCTGCTCAGGAAAACACAAAAAAAAACACAACAAATCTGTAACGTGTGCACACAGCCTAACACTAAAAAAATAATATCAGCATCTTTCTTTCTGTAAACGATATTCAGCTCAATCTGGAGCCATGACAACTTCATTGATTGAAGATCGATCCTAGTCCACCAGGGTCTTCTCCATCGTTATCTTGATAGTATCAAGCTCTTTCCCATGTTTATTCTATTTTTCCAACCATGATATCCTTCTCCAGTGATTGTTCTCTTCATATGATGTGTCCAAAATAGGTAAGTCATAGCTTGGTGATCTTTGCATCAAGTGACATGTCTGGCTTATTTTGTTCCAGAATTGATTTGTCTGTTCTTCTTGTCAACCATGGTGTTGATACGATCCTTCCCCAGCACCACATTTCAAATTTGTTGATTCTTCTTCTATCTTGTTTCTATATCCAGGTTTCGCATCCATAGGTAACTACAGAAAAGACCAGACTATGTACAAGCCATGTCTTCATTACCAGTGAAATGTTTCTCGATTTGAGGACCTTGTCTAGTGACTTCAGTGTTGGTTTGCCCATGGCTATTCTCCTATTTACTTCCGATGTCGCTGCATCTAGAGTGATCATTGATCCAAGTAGGTTGAAGTCTTTTACAACTTCCAGTTTGTCGCTGTCCATCTCAAAGGTGTCCTGGTCATACCTGGCAGAAGTCAATATCTTTGCCCTCTTTGTATTGAGTTGGAAGTCCCATTTGAGCTTTTCAGCTTGACAATACATAATGTTTATTGCTATCAACATTGTATTATCTGTGTATTTAAGATTGTTAATCAATAAAGGTCCGTGGAGCCTCTGTTAGGAGTCTCGACACAGAAAATAGCCAGATATCCCTTTATTTAATATTGTTGATCATTCGTTCAGCAATTTTTATTCCTTCTTCTTTATTAGCAAGTCCAGTGTTCCTGAAAATAGCTTCTGCATACAAATTGAAGATAAATGGTGACAGGATGCAGCCTTGTCTAACGCCTCTCTCTACTTTGAACCAAACTGAAGTGGGGGAAACAAGGGCGCAATAGGGTCTTACCCGATATTAAGGGTATGAGAAGAAAGAGAGATGCACTCACCTGGTCTGGTTGTGACAGTCACAACCCCTATGATAGCGTATGGGAGTGCTGAGCTGGTTCCAGCTGCGGCCCCGTCAGAAATGGTAACTGAAAACGGAGATAAAAAAGGGACGGGTTTTTCAGCCGCGCTATGAACCACACTGTTGAAGATTCCTTAGATATTTTTATTGAGTCAATTCCAACGCGTTTCAAAGGCACACTGCCTTCTTCTTCAGGGAATAAAAATATACCAGTACAGAAAAAAACAGGGTTTAAATAGAGATTACACGGAGAGGGCATGCTGTTGAAAAATGACCTCATTACCCCATGACTCATAGACACGAGGAGTGAATCTACGTCATGATTAGAAAAAAGGGGGGGGGGGGGGGAGGAGGGAAGGAGGAGGGAAAAAGGAGGAAAACATTTTATTTTTTATTTTCTAATGTATGCAAATCTTGCATACTTCGATAAGTTGAATGAAAGAATATTCATGATCAGCAAGGTGATACAATGAGATGATCATATGAAAAAACTTTTTGCATATATATATGTATAATGGAAAAAGGCGTAATAAAATAAAATTTGTTTTATCATAAATTGTGTATTTATTTATGTGTGCTCTATGATTGTAATTCTTCGGGAAAAAAAGAGAAAAAGGGGGGGGGGGAAGCTTTTTGGAAAAAAGGAGAGCAACGAGGGACTTGAACCTACAGAGGAAGGTATCGAAAAGAACATAAAGAATCTGCCTCATTCACCATTACTCTGCTCTAGAACCATACCAGAACAGAGAGGCTCACAAAGGATGACATAAAAATTCTTCATCCACCCGGTTTTGTAATGAAAAATTATAATATATATATATATATATGTGAGTGAACGCTCTGGGATTTTAAACACATTATATTTAGGGATGGTGTGAAAAACGTGAATAAAACTGTTAGATTCTACAAGGGTGACGCGCCCGCAGGCAAAAACCAAAGGGGAGCGCTTGCACAGAAAGCGGCTTCCCTGCAGTGAAGGGTCAAATGGGTTCAGATCGTGGGAAAGATTATAGTGCGCACGCGCGGCGTGAGGGGAGTCAGCGATTTCTCCCTATGAAAGGAGATGTGCGCTCAAAAAGGGATGTGAACTTCGAGAGGAGACATGCTGAGATAAACCAGTGATGTGGGACCCCGATATTTCACAGGGGTGGAGTGAAAAGGGAGGACATCCCTGCTGAGTCATATTGGAGTGAAACAGGGGTGTGTAAAACTGGATGTTTCGCTGGAGTGAAGTGTAGGGAAGGCGTTCCTGCTTTTTTACGGATTTTTTGTGTACCGGAGTCAAATGTGTTCCGGTTTGAGACTCATGAAAGCTGAATGAAATATTAAAGAATGTCTTCTAGATATACTCATTGTATTATTGGGGGAAAAAAAGGGGGGATTGTCGGGAAAAATAAAATGAATTTGAAGTGAAATGCATTTGGAACAAAATGCATTCTATACTGGAGGGGATCACAAAGATATGGACACATATGCATATGGGTGAACCTATAATGGATAGTGTGATCGTGGTCAGGGAAAAAAAAGGGGAAAAATTGTATAAAAACAGACATATTGATATGAAGGTGCTGCTTGTGAAAAAAAACCGACGGGCAAGGAGACCATCGATCTGATCGATAATTCTAATGGAAAACAAATATGATATATGTATATATACACATGAATAGATGGGTATACAATGGAATAAAAATAATAATAGGGTGGGCAATCAAAACTTTTTTATAGTTATTGGAAGTATTCAGGTTCAGGAATACTTCGTCTGCTAATGTGTCAATCTCGTCAGGGACTTTATCTTGCTTTTCTGGGTTGGAATTTGAAACAGCTGTTACCCTCTCAGATGTAGCTATGGTGCTACCTGGGGTGGAGCTATGATTTGACAGAGTTTTGTTGGGTTTATGAAACCTGCTGTTGACAAAGCTTTTATTATTGTATGTATTATTAGACAATGAGCTGTGCCTCCTGAAACTGTTTTTTCTCGGGTTAGGAACTGATTCCTCCCTGGAGTGAATAGGGCTGGCTCGACCATCCTCCTGTCTCTGTCTCTGAGTTTTTTTCAACATCAGGTATATTCTTGGCACTAAATGAGAGTTTTTTTCCTTCAAAGGGGATACTTTCCCCCCCTCCCCCCCCCCCCCCCCTTTTTTTAATATGGAATCAACCCTCAAGTTCTAGAATATCTTTCTGTAATTTTTTATGTATGTATTTATATGCATGTATATGTTTGTATAATTTATACTTGTACGTGCGTCCAATTTAAATATTTTCACATACCTGTTTTTTATATACCCAGTTTTATCCTATGGGGCTATTATCACTATCATCATTATCGTGATCATTATTGTCATCATCATTTTTTAACAGATATTTATCTGGTTTTCACTTGGCCCACTTTTAAATATTTTCCAACGTTTTTATTCATTTTATTTAAATATTTTCCAACGCTTTTATTCATTTTATTTCATTATTTTTATTCCATTGTATACCCATCTATTCATGTGTATATATACATATATCATATTTGTTTTCATTAGAATTATCGATCAGATCGATGGTCTCCTTGCCCGTCGGTTTTTTTTCACAAGCAGCACCTTCATATCAATATGTCTGTTTTTATACAATTTTTCCCCTTTTTTTTTCCCTGACCACGATCACACTATCCATTATAGGTTCACCCATATGCATATGTGTCCATATCTTTGTGATCCCCTCCAGTATAGAATGCATTTTGTTCCAAATGCATTTCACTTCAAATTCATTTTATTTTTCCCGACAATCCCCCCTTTTTTTCCCCCAATAATACAATGAGTATATCTAGAAGACATTCTTTAATATTTCATTCAGCTTTCATGAGTCTCAAACCGGAACACATTTGACTCCGGTACACAAAAAATCCGTAAAAAAGCAGGAACGCCTTCCCTACACTTCACTCCAGCGAAACATCCAGTTTTACACACCCCTGTTTCACTCCAATATGACTCAGCAGGGATGTCCTCCCTTTTCACTCCACCCCTGTGAAATATCGGGGTCCCACATCACTGGTTTATCTCAGCATGTCTCCTCTCGAAGTTCACATCCCTTTTTGAGCGCACATCTCCTTTCATAGGGAGAAATCGCTGACTCCCCTCACGCCGCGCGTGCGCACTATAATCTTTCCCACGATCTGAACCCATTTGACCCTTCACTGCAGGGAAGCCGCTTTCTGTGCAAGCGCTCCCCTTTGGTTTTTGCCTGCGGGCGCGTCACCCTTGTAGAATCTAACAGTTTTATTCACGTTTTTCACACCATCCCTAAATATAATGTGTTTAAAATCCCAGAGCGTTCACTCACATATATATATATATATATTATAATTTTTCATTACAAAACCGGGTGGATGAAGAATTTTTATGTCATCCTTTGTGAGCCTCTCTGTTCTGGTATGGTTCTAGAGCAGAGTAATGGTGAATGAGGCAGATTCTTTATGTTCTTTTCGATACCTTCCTCTGTAGGTTCAAGTCCCTCGTTGCTCTCCTTTTTTCCAAAAAGCTTCCCCCCCCCCCTTTTTCTCTTTTTTTCCCGAAGAATTACAATCATAGAGCACACATAAATAAATACACAATTTATGATAAAACAAATTTTATTTTATTACGCCTTTTTCCATTATACATATATATATGCAAAAAGTTTTTTCATATGATCATCTCATTGTATCACCTTGCTGATCATGAATATTCTTTCATTCAACTTATCGAAGTATGCAAGATTTGCATACATTAGAAAATAAAAAATAAAATGTTTTCCTCCTTTTTCCCTCCTCCTTCCCTCCCCCCCCCCCCCCTTTTTTCTAATCATGATGTAGATTCACTCCTCGTGTCTATGAGTCATGGGGTAATGAGGTCATTTTTCAACAGCATGCCCTCTCCGTGTAATCTCTATTTAAACCCTGTTTTTTTCTGTACTGGTATATTTTTATTCCCTGAAGAAGAAGGCAGTGTGCCTTTGAAACGCGTTGGAATTGACTCAATAAAAATATCTAAGGAATCTTCAACAGTGTGGTTCATAGCGCGGCTGAAAAACCCGTCCCTTTTTTATCTCCGTTTTCAGCTACTTTGAACCAAAGTATATCACCATTTTCCATTTGAACGGTTGCTTCTTGGTTGAGGTAAAGGTTCCAGGTAAGGCTGATCACATGGTTTGGCACATCATATCCTTTATGGTATTTCAAAGTTTCTAGTGAGCAACACTGTCAAAGGTATTCCTGTAGTCAATGAAGCAAAAATAGGTATTCCTTGTTAAATTCTTTGGCTTTTTCCATCTATTGTTATCAATTACATCTCTTGTTCCTCTGCCTTTACTGAATCCCGCTTGCTCCTCTGGCAGTTCTTTGTCAAAGTAAGGCTGTAGATGTCTTTGTAGGATCCTCAGCACTATATTGCTAACATGAGGTATGTCTAATAGTTTCAAGAATCAGTAGTGTTGTGCCCCTGAGACTGGGTGCTACAGGGTATTGTATTGTATGTATTTTTATGTATTTTATAATGTCCGTCCACCCTGGCAGGCAGAGGTTAAAATTTTAGTAAGTTTCATTTCCTATTTCACACAGCCTCACACACAGGCGGATGGAGCATTCTATAGGTGGGGACACATGCAGGAGGGAGTTACAAAAGGCACAGTTTGGTTTCAGTTACTTCAGAATGTTTTGGGATAGCAGAGATAGAACATACAGTGATTAGCTCTATAAGAGCTCTCTCTCAGGGAGGCGGAGCTGAGGAACCACCAAGTCCAGACCGGTTCATACACACTTTCCTTACCAGGGACCGGGCTAGTGGATGGCTGAGGACCCCTAAGCTGAGAGAGCGGACAGCGCCAGTTAGGAGGCTCCAGGTCCATTATCCGGCAGAGACCTGGAATGGGAGAGGTGGCTAGCCGGGATGAAGTATAGAGCCTGGGACTGGTAGTTGTGTGGCATGGAGGAAAAGAGGGTTACAGAGCCCCGCAGCTTTGGGTGGCAGAGAAGCAGGTCCCAAGAGCTTCAGAGACAAGGAGGGGACCACCACATGAGCGCACAAGAAGGGGAAAGCCCACAGGCTGCTCTACCAGATTTTGACCTCTGTTCTGCCTGGGAATGGCCGGAATCATTGCAGTAATGAAAGAACTGTGACTAAACAAGATCTCAAAGCCGCAGCCAAGTGACTCTGACTTTGTTTATCATCACCTTATGATCTGGCGATTCCCAGTTCCCTGTTCTCCCTCCCAGGGGCTGCTCCACTTGTGGGGAGCAATATCATTCTGGCTGCACCCCAACATCTACCCCGGCGAGGTACCCTGCAGCGGTGGTCTTATCCCTGGCCGCACACCACAAGTGGCGTAGTTGACATCCTCTGTTCCACTCCTGGAGGAGGAAAGGTCGGAGGAAGGGTCCACAGCGGAGGAGGCCGGGACCCCAGTCACCACCGTAACCAGTGATTACCTCTCCAGGAATACTCTTTGCTAGTCTCCCTTTACTGTGCACCACGGGGCCACGGAAGCGGGTCAGGACACGACTTCTACAAACCACTGGCCCAGCAACAGTTATACAAGGTACGGATGTAAGCTCCTATCTTGAGCTCCATGGGGTGTCAAAACTTGGGTAGTCGACAGGATTGCGTGCCCAATCCAGTGGGTACTGCGTGCCTTTACTGGACTGTTGTATTTTTATTTTATGCCCGCGGCCATGGGCACCATGACTACCGGACTGAGACTGTAAAATGGCATCCATTGAGAATGGGATGGGCACCATGCATACCAACAGAGACTGGACTTGCCCACCTTTCGTGGGTGTGATTGCAGCGGGGCGCAAAAAACCAATGCCCGCCCCTTTGTTGGACATTCACACTAGATGCCAGGAACACTGCCTCCCGAAGACCAGGAGAAGATGGGGAGGTGACATGGACTGACTGGGGGGCGAGCCTTGGCGAGTGGTGGCCGGAGGGTGAGCCCAGGACCGCAGCCCGCACCGGGATCAGACTACCGTTCTAGCCCCTCGAACCTGGAGGGCCCTGGAGCATCGCAAGGAAGCCTGTTCCAAAATGTTTCATCTCCCTTTTCAGAATAGGAATAAACACTGATCTTGTCCAGTGCTATGTCCAGTTGTCTATATCTAACACAGGAGCGTGATGACATTAACTGCTGCTTCAGAAGGTGTTATTAGCTCTATTGGAATATTGTCACATCTAGGTGCTTTGTTTTTTTTACAAAAGCTTTATCGTTGCAATGACTTTGTTTTTTAAGAGGATTGGTTCCCTATCATTTCCAGTCTCTGTTTCTTCCCATATTACTGAGTTGTTCTTGTAGAGGTGCTCCATGTATTAATTCCATCTTTCCTTGATCTGTACTGGCTCATTTAGCTTGTTCCCATTGGCATCTTTCAACATTCCCACTTTAGGTTTAAACTTTCGTTGTATCTCTTTGATCGTTTGGTTTGCCTTTCTGGTATTGCATTTTATATGTTCGTTTTCTATCTCTGTACATACCTTTTGTAAATAAAGTTCTTTGTCTGCTCCAATGGTTCTCTTTAGGGTGCGTGCTCACAATCAGTGTTTGCAGCGTTTTGGACGCAGCATGCTTTAGCTACGTCCAAAACGCTGCGTTGTACAGTACGAGCAATGTGGACGAGATTTCTAGAAATCCCGTGCCCACTATGCTTGTTTTTCCACAGCAAACACTGACCTGTGGTGTGTTTTTCCAGACCGCAGCATGTCAATTGTTTGCTGCTGATTCGCATGTGTCCTCCGTAGGCAGAACACAAGTGAGAGACCGCAACGCACTGAACCCAAATCGTGGGTACAAGCAGCTGCAGTCTCTTGCGTTCTCCTGTGGAGGAGACTCGTGGGCCTGCAGGTCAGGACCCACTGCATCCAGGATGCAGTGAGTCCTGATTGTGGGCACATAGCCTTAGGGGTACTTTGCACGTTGCGACATCGCTATTGCGATGTCGTCGGGATCAAATCGAAAGTGACGCACATCCGGCACCGGTAACAACGTCGCAACGTGTAAAGCCTAGAAGTACCGATAAACGTTCGCTAAAGTGTCGTAAATCGGTGATCTGTGTAGTGTCAGTCATTTCCATAATTTCGCTGCAGCAGCAGGTAGGATGTTGTTCCTCTTTCCTGCGGCAGCACACATCGCTGTGTATGAAGCCGCAGGAGCGAGGAACATCTCCTTACCTGCATCCCGCCTGCAATGAGGAAGGAAGGAGGTGGGCGGGATGTTTACGTCCCACTCATCTCCGCCCCTCCGCTTCTATTGGCCGCCTGCCGTGTGACGTCGCTGTGACGCCGCACGACCCGCCCACTTAGGAAGGAGGCGGGTCGCCGACCAGAGCGACGTCGCAAGGCAGGTAAGTGCGTGTGAAGCTGCCATAGCAATAATGTTCGCTACGGCAGCTATCACAAGATATTGCATCTGCGATGGGTGCAGGGACTATTGTGCTCGGCCTCGCTACAATCGGCTAGCGATGTCGCAGCGTGCAAAGTACCCCTTAGTCTTTTACTGATGTTGTCTGTATCCTGCTTGTTACATTTTGCATTTACCATTCGTTTTTCTTTCATGATCTTCAGGGTCTCCTCTGTTAACCGTGGCTGCGGGGGTCTCTTCCTCTTGTTTATTATCCCAAAAAAGGGGTCTGCCTTGCACTGGCTCTCTTGAATTAGTTTCTATAACAGTAATGCATCTCCAATTTCATATTACATATTATAGCATTGCAGAGTGTAGCTATATTCTTTTTGTAAGATTCACTAGTTGTTTTAGCACTCTTGGGAGGTGCTGGTTAGTTTTTTGATATTTCCATAGAAGTTCTAGACACAAAAGTTAGGTGACATATTTTTGATAGACTGCATAGTGGCTTAATCGTATATTTTGAGGAACTATTCCATGACAAAGACCCCTTTCCTTGGGCTTTATTGGGCCAATTCCAGTTATAGAAAGGTGTTTGCTTCTTTGCTTCTTTGGACATTTAATTAAATGGAAATGTGATAACGGTGTGTCGGAACTTGTATGTCAGTGAATGAACAGGCCCTTTAAAAAATTCACTCATAGAGCACAGATAATTAAGGTTTCTACATTCATTTATTTCTTTTTTGATCTTCCATATCAATCACAGTAAGATGATAGTAATCAAACCTGCTTTTAAGAATGCATTCATTTGAGAACAATAAATATGTATGTGTATATATATATATATATATATATATATATATATATATATACATATATATATATATATATGTATATATATATATATATATATATACAGTGGGTGTATATATATATATAGTATATATATATATATATGTGTGTGTGTGTGGGTATATATGTATACATATATACATACAGCATAACAGCATAGATATCTATATATATTTTTATATATATATATATATATATGTACACACACATACATATATATATATATATATATATATATATATATATATATATACACACAAGTTTCAGTAAGCCTCCTTGAATGCTTTAAGTTCACACTTTTTTTTTAAAGAGCTCATCTTTTTTTCTTTCTTTATATACTATATATACATATTACATTTGATCACAGGTTTTATAGATGCCCTGTTTTTGAAGAACAAAAAGAAACCAGGGCAATCTTGAAATGATAACATCACAGCCTCATACTTCATAAATGCCAGTAGACTTTGGAACATATGCATTCCAAGATGTGCCATGGACATTAACAAATCCCTACTATACAGATACCTACCGAGAGAAAGACCCTATTTATTTTAACAGATGCACTCTTCTAATACAGGCTCTGGGATTTCTGTCTCATTTCCATGACACATGAGCATTACTATAGGGTAAGAAAGTAATATAACATGATATAATATCTCTGCACCTCATCAAACTCGCCGGCTCCCTCCACTTCTCCCCCTGATTTACAGTTCAGATCGTACACTTCTATCAGGCTGTGATGTCAGGAGAAGTGATTATTTCTCTCTCGCTATAAAAAAATGTTAAGAAGCCGGGGAGGAAAAAAAATCAATTTAAAGAGAAGTTTAGTAGGTGCATATTTTTTTCTAATATTGCATATACACTAAAGATGGCTACTGTGGCTTGAAACTCATGTCCACTGGACTATTGTCTTTTCAAGCTTTAGTCACAACTTGTAATATGTTAAGAACAGACTTATATGCCTAAATTTTTCATATTTTGTACCTGTAGTTCCTATAGTTTATGCCCTGCAGCAACATTTCAGATTGTGCTTATAAAAAAAACAACAGGCAAAATATAAAGCATGGGGTATTTACATGGTGGCAAAAAAATGGCCATGCTTGTCGTGTGACATTGAGAACAGAAGTCAATTAAAGGCCTCAATTCATCTTTGAATTTTCACAAGTTTTTTGGCACAAGTTCCTCAATTAGGGACTTTTTGATTTGCAACAAATTAATCAAACAATTTGCACCTTTTTAAATGTTGCCTTTTGTGGTTTAATTTTCTGATATTCATGTCACTATGTCTTTTCCAGATGTTTTAGACTGATTCGTCAAATGTGACTTTTCAAAAACGTTGTAAAATTTGGCACAATTGTATTTCGTCTTCCACTGGAGGGTTTTTATATACACTATGCTAGTAATTTTGGCACATTTTTTGCACCATTTTACGACATGTGCAACTTTTTGTGTTCAAAAAGTTGTAAAACGGGTCAAAGACAAAAGAAGGCATTTTTTTTTCATTTTGAGCACAATTCATAAAGCATATGTGCCGATTTGAAGAATTTGGACCAAACACTGTCCCAAATAAAAAAAGCGACTTTAACAAATGTATAAATGGTGAATCAGAGCAAAGTGTGTCTCTCAGTTCATCCATCCTCACTATGTAGAAGACTTCAGATGTATTTGTCTCATGGCAATACTATGTTATCTTGCAAAAAAGTAAACAATTGAGCTTCGCTATCTGCATATAGTCAGAAAAGAGCAATTGCCAATATAGACTGTGATGTGCCTGTAGTCTGCAAATGATTTAACCTCTTATTAAAGGCCCAGCGTGATGATATCTAAGATTAATTGTAACCAATTATTTGTCAGAAAAAAAGCAGTAATCTGTCAAAATGCATGTAGAGATAGTCTAGACTGTATGTTTAGGGAACAGTAATAAAATTCTGTATTATTTATAAATTGCAAGTCTTTCTATACTAGAGGCATAGATGCAGTATATAGCTAGTGCAGAGGTTGCAGTTCAATCTGAGCATTGATGAGGGGCTCAACCAGTTCTATCTTATTAAAGCATATTGGCTTTGATTCATCATCATTTGCATTTTTATTCTTATGTCACTTTGTTTTTTTGTATTGTGATATCAGATGCTGTTTTTGGCGCTCAATTCTTCAAAATGGTGTACAGAATTCATGAATATAGCACATAGTCAAAAATGGTCTGTTTGTGAGGACGTGGCCTGGCCATGGAGGAGTGAGGACTTGGCCCGCTGTGTTTTATTGTTATTCAAACACCAGTAGTGGATCTGCGAGCACTGAGGCATTGCGATCTTCTGATTCCAGACTTGCCCAAGATCTACCCCGCGTGGGACACACTTATGACACCCAAAGAACCAAAACAACTCCTATAAAAGAACCAAAACAACTCCTATAAAATAGTATTCTGTATGATTATCTGTTATTTTTCATAACTAATCCAATTGTTTCCTTACGCAACCTAATGTGGGAATTTGAAGGATATTCCTATCTAATTTTAAAATTAACCTATCTAAATCAGAAGCCTTAATATAAATCTACTTTTGAAATTAATTTCCTTATTACAAAACTCGTTCATATTTTGCTGGTCATCTCAGTCTTTGAAATATTTGGGCATTCGTCATGAACTCTCTATTCAAACTCAGTTTTTTAAAATTACTTCTGTTTATGAGAATTGATTGTTCTATATGTCAAACTTTGACAGCGAGATCTACCACTCCCTGGCGGCGATCGTGCTATTCCCTGCCTTTATTGGCGGCACCAAGACGCGATCATGTAGAGCCAATTGGTTGCCAAGAGAGCGTTGAGTCTGATGATGACCCCTGTCGCTGTCGTGACTCATAGGATATTAGCATTTCTGCAGATCAGAGGGATGCTGAAGCATGGCTCTGAACAGCAGAAGCGATCGGACATTGAGGCATAGAGTGCCCTAAGGAAACTAGTAAAACAAAAAAAAAGTTTAAAAAGAAATGTGAAACCCCCAAAATCTAAAAGGTCTAATCACCCCCCTTTTGGCCGATGAAAATAAAACAATAATAAAAAAATACACAAATTTGGTATCGCCACATTCACAAATGTCCGATCTATCAAATTGTAAAATCAGCTCAGGATGCAAAAAATAAGCCATTACTCAACCCCAGATCCAGAAAAATGAGATCACTACGGGTCTCGGAATATGGCAAGAAAAGTGCAATTATTATTTTAGATAAAAGTAAAATTATACATGTTTAGTATTTATGAACTTGTACTGACCTGAGGAATCATATACCAGGTCAATTTTACCATGAAGTGAACACGGTAAATAAGCCTTTTCCATTAGTCCATGTCTTTTCCTGATCCCACTCATCATAAATTTAGTTGTTGGCTCTTTATTCTGTTTTTGGATCCCTTTCATGCTCCATTTCCAATGATATCTAATTAGAGATGTCTTTCAATATAGCTTGCATCTCCTTCAGCATCTTCCAGCAATCTCAAATCTTTTCCTTCTAACAGAAAGACTGCATGTAGTATCACAATGTAAGGTTGCCCTTTCTGGGGCCAAGTTCAGGAAGGTTTACTCCTATAGGTATCATAATGGAAAATGGAAAATCTAAGATAAAATATATTTTTCGTAAAAACAATTTGGCATTTGAAATGTAAAGCTATAAATATTCAGTCATTGGTTTTGTTATTATATCAGTTCCAAGTGCTACAATTTCTCATAAGCTCAAAATTGTTAATGTAACAGGAGGAAGTTTACATTAGTTCTTCCAGCATAAGTTATTTATAAGTTCCAAGCTGTCTTCTCTGATCATTTTATATTCCAGCTGACACCTTCAGTGTTTTGGCGGTGAGACAGCAGTGGCTTCTGGCCGAGGAAACTTCTCTAACTGAGTCTCATTCTGCTAAGCATGCTGTGCGTTTATTGAGATGGTGCAACATATTGACTAGAGCAAATGCTGACTTTAACCGAGAATATGACACAACATAATACTCACTTGTTTCATTTAATATGCTCAATTAAAGGGACCCTTTTACTCCTCGGAAAAAAATAAAATAAAATAATTTTCCAAAAATACATTACATACTGTATGTGTATTTAAAAATCAACTTCAGAATCATTAATGTTATATTTTTTACTACTAATCTGCTACTGTGTTTCTCGGAAAATAATATATTACTTTTTGCTCCGAAAGATGGGCTAGGACTTACTTTCAGGAGATGTCTTTGTTTTCCCCATGAGTAACAATCCACATTTATTCTTGAACCGAATATCAACATTTATTCAAATATAATAATATCACATTCTGGAACATGAAAATAACTCTCTAAACCCTGTGTGTAGCACATGTGTACATATATACACACACACACACACACACACACATATACACACAAACGAACAGGGTGGGCCATAAGTATAGATACACCTGGGTGGGCGATAATTATGGATACACCTTGATAAAAAAGAGTGAAGTTGAATTCAAAATGGCTTTGCAGATGACCGCCATGGGCCTCAAATGTTTTGCCCCTCCCATGTACTAATATGCCACAAACGGTAAGATCATTTCAGCAACCACTTCCATTTTATCAGGGTGTATCCATACTTCTGGCCCACCCAGAATGTATCCATAATTATGGCCCACCCTGTATATGCATACACTGCACATACTGGTGTATATATATCCTACTCTACACTGATGAGGGGCAAATACCCCGAAACAGCTGTCTGTGGATAGATGCCATGTTTTGGCATAGGTGGGTTCCTTGACTGGAGACTGCCCTTCCCATGGTTGTTCCTTCCCGGTGAAAGACCTGGCTAGCTTCCTGCCAGCGTTGAGAAACATGTGATGGTGTCTCCGTGGCTTCCTTGTTTTGCATATTTCCCAGGGGGCATTGCTCTAGAATCACTGCGTTGAGAAACACGTGATGGTGCTCCCCAGTGCTGGATGTTGATCTCCCTAAGGTCAGCCATCCTTACCTATGTAGTCTTCTATTAGGCATTGCTCCCACTAGCCAGTTTCCTACTCCACACTGATGAGGGGCAAATACCCCGAAACAGCTGTCTGTGAATGCATACCATGTTTTGGCATAGGGGGTTTCCTTGACTGGAGACTGCCCTTCTTGTGGATGTTCCTTCCCGGTGAAAGACCTTGCTAGTTTCCTGCCAGCGTTGAGAAACATATGATGGTATCTCCGCGGCTTCCTTGTTGTGCATATTTCCCAGGGGGAATTGCTCTAGAATCACTGCGTTGAGAAACACGCGATGGTGCTAGCTATATATATATATATATATATATATATATATATATATATATATATATATATATATAAGAAAAAATTCCAGCCGCACACTGTGAAAACCAAAATAAATTCTACCTTATAACATAAATGGAGGTATTTAGAATATTATAATGGCCATTGCAATACCAGCCCTGCTCCTCCTCACGGCAACCACCTTTGCTGGGTCCTACACTACACTGCATCTTCTCTGGGTTATATATATAGATTATATATAGATTATATATAGGTGTATATACAGATATATATAGATGTATATATATACAGTGCTGGCCAAAAGTATTGGCACCCCTGCAATTCTGTCAGATAATACTCAGTTTCTTCTTGAAAATGATTGCAATCACAAATTCTTTGTTGCTATTATCTTCATTTATTTTGCTTGCAATAAAAAAGCACAAAAGAAAATGAAACAAAAATCAAATCATTGATCATTTCACACAAAACTCCAAAAATGGGCCAGACAAAAGTATTGCCACCCTTAGCCTAATACTTGGTTGCACAACCTTTAGCCAAAATAACTGCGAACAACCGCTTCCGGTAACCATCAATGAGTTTCTTACAATGCTCTTCTGGAATTTTAGACCATTCTTCTTTGGCAAACTGCTCCAGGTCCCTGAGATTTGAAGGGGGCCTTCTCCAAACTGCCATTTTGAGATCTCTCCACAGGTGTTCTATGGGATTCAGGTCTGGACTCATTGCTAGCCACTTTAGTAGTCTCCAGTGCTTTCTATCAAACCATTTTCTAGTGCTTTTTGAAGTGTGTTTTGGGTCATTGTCCTGCTGGAAGACCCATGACCTCTGAGGAAGACCCAGCTTTATCACAGTGGGCCCTACATTATGCTGCAAAATTGTTGGTAGTCTCTAGACTTCATAATGCCATGCACACGGTCAAGCAGTCCAGTGCCAGAGGCAGCAAAGCAACCCCAAAACATCAGGGAACCTCTGCCATGTTTGACTGTTGGGACAGTGTTCTTTTCTTTGAATGCCTCTTTTTTTTTCCTGTAAACTCTATGTTGATGGCTTTTCCCAAAAAGCTCTACGTATGTCTCATCTGACCAGAGAACATTCTTCCAAAACGTTTTAGGCTTTCTCAGGTAAGTTTTGGCAAACTCCAGCCTGGCTTTTTTATGTCTTGGGGTAAGAAGTGGGGTTTTCCTGGATATCCTACCATACAGTCCCTTTTCATTCAGACGCCGACGGATAGTACAGGTTGACACTGTTGTACCCTCGGACTGCAGGGCAGCTTGAACTTGTTTGGATGTTAGTCGAGGTTCTTTATCCACCATCCGCACAATCTTGCATTGAAATCTCTCGTCAATTTTTCTTTTCCTTCCACATCTAGGGAGGTTAGCCACAGTGCCATGGGCTTTAAACTTTTTGATGCTACTGCGCACCATAGACACAGGAACTTTCAGGTCTTTGAAGATGGACTTGTAGCCTTGAGATTGCTCATGCTTCCTCACAATTTGCATTCTCAAGTCCTCAGACAGTTCTTTGGTCTTCTTTCTTTCTCCATGCTCAATGTGGTACACACAAGGACACAGGACACAGGTTGAGTCAACTTTAAACCATGTCAACTGGCTGCAAGTGTGATTTAGTTATTGCCAACACCTGTTAGGTGCCACAGGTAAGTTACAGGTGCTGTTAATTAAACAAATTAGAGAAGCATCACATGATTTTTCAAACAGTGCCAATACTTTTGTCCACCCCCTTTTTTATGTTTGGTGTGGAATTATATCCAATTTAGCTTTATGACAATTTATTTTTTTTTGTCATTGAAGACAAATTAAATGAAGATAATAATACCAAAGAATTTGTGATTGCAATCATTTTCAAGAAGAAACTGAGTATTATCTGACAGAATTGCCGGGGTGCCAATACTTTTGTCCAGAACTGTATACAATAAAGACCAAAAGTTTGGACACACCTTCTCATTCAAAGATTTTTATTTATTTTCAGGACTCTGAAAATTGTAGATTCACATTGAAGGCATCACAACTATGAATTAAAACATGTGGAATGAAAAACTTAAAAAAGTGTGAAACAACTGAAAATATGTCTTATATTCTAGGTTCTTCAAAGTAGCCCTTCATTACTACTTTGCACACTCTTGGCATTCTCTTGATGAGCTTCAAGAGGAAATGGTTTTCCAACAGTCTTGAAGGAGTTCCCAGAGATGCTTAGCACTTGTTGGCCCTTTTGACTTCACTCTGCGGTCCAGCTCACCCCAAACCATATCAATTGGGTTCAGGTCTGGTGACTGTGGAGACCAGGTCATCTGGCGTAGCACTCATCACTCTCCTTCTTAGTCAAAGAGCCCTTACACAGCCTGGAGGTGTGTTTGGGTTCATTGTCCTGTTGAAAAATAAATGATGGTCCAACTAAACGCAAACTGGATAGAATAGCATGCCGCTGCAAGATGCTGTGGTAGGCATGCTGGTTTTGTATGCCTTCAATTTTGAATAAATCCCCAACAGTGTCACCAGCAAAGCACCCCCACACCATCACACCTCCTCCTCCATGCTTCACGGTGGGAACCAAGCATGTAGAGTCCATCCGTTCACCTTTTCTACAAAGACACGGTGGTTGGATCCAAAGATCTCAAATTTGGACTCATCAGACCAAAGCACAGATTTCCACTGGTCTAATGTCCATTCCTTGTGTTCTTTCGCCCAAACAAGTCTCTTCTGCTTGTTGCCTATCCTTAGCAGTGGTTTCCTAGCAGCTATCTTACCATGAAGGCCTGCTGCACAAAATCTCCTCTTAACAGTTGTTCCAGAGATGAGAAGGTGTGTCCAAACTTTTGGTCTGTACTGTATATATATATATATATATATATATATATATATACATATATACATACACACTGCACCTACATATTATTGTGTCTCCTCTTCAACTCTAGATTCCTGCAATTAAGAGACATTTTTAGTGAAATCATGGTCACATATGATTATGATGTCACCATAGGTCCTTAAGCCATCGTAACATCAGGAAACAATGATGGGGAGTTTGCTATGAGAATGGCGGCCCTGTGAAAATGCCCATTTTGTTTCCATTCACCCTAATGCCAGTCTTGACTATCAGCTTGTCTCCTGTTCAGTTCCACTAGACTCGTTCAGTTAAGAGACCTTTGCTGACATCAGGGTCACATGCCTGTGAAGTCACCAAAGGTCTTTAAGCAGTCTTTACCTCGGAATAGAAATGCTGAGGACCCGTAAGAGACCAGGGGCCTTGAAAAATTACTCTGTTTGATTCCCCTAATGGTGGCTTATGTGAACACCCTTATATTGTAACATAAATGCATGTAATTGGTGCTAAAAATCATTTTGAAGCTGAGTTTTATTAAAAATATTCCACCATTTGCCTTCTGTAGCTTCTGTGCTGCTGGCTGCAGAATAAGTTAATTGACAATCCATCAGTCAGCTATGCAATGACGGTCTGATAGGGAGTTTGAAAGTTTTGATCTGTCTGTTTCTGAGCTCACCTCAGCTGATTTATGACCGTAAACCACATCACAATTGAATATGCACGGACACAAAGTCTACAAAAGCCAAACGGTCCAAAATCTTTTTTTTTGTTTAGGTACAAATGCATGCATGTAAGTAAAAAAAAATGTCCCCAAAGATGGACAACCTCTTCACTCAACCAAGCCTGTTTTCACCTTCTTGACCAGAGCAAATTTTTACAATTCAGATAAGTCTCACTTTTTAAAGTAATAACTCTTGAACGCTCCAATATTTCTCAACAATTCTTTCATTGTCTTTTAGTGACACACTGTAATTCATATTAGTGGTATATTTTGGGCAATATGATTTGCATTTATTTATGAAAATTTCAAAAATTTGACAAAAAAAGTGAAAATTTTGCAATTTTGAATTTCATGCCTTTAAACCAGATAGTTATATCACATAATATCAATAATAAATAACACTTGCAACATGTTTAATTTTCATAATCACCATTTTTGCAAAAAATTTTTTGTTAAGAAGTTATATGGTTAAAAGTTCATCAATAATTTCTCATTTTTCCAGCAAAGTTTACATAACCTTTATTTAGGGACTAAATCACATTTGAAGTCATTTTGAGAGGCCTACATGACAGAAAACATCCAAAAGTGACAGTATTTATAAATTGCACCCCTCAGTAGTCAAAACTAGTGATGAACGTAACTGTGGATATTCGTGTATGCCTAACCTGCACAGACTACAAAAAAAAAACAAGGTTAAGGAACCGAATTTGACCTGAACTTGACAAGGGGATAACGAACCCCATACATGTCAATGAGAACGAAAAGTTCTATGCTGTAAAATGGTTCTAGTAAGTGCTAGGGGGGGTTAAAAAGAAGCTAAATGAATGTAAGAGTAGGACAGTTATACATACAGTGTTTTTTGGAAGATAACTTTTTTCCAGGTCTGCTCATTAAGCTTCATGAATATTCTCTGCTTACTTTGCCTACCTTTTGTGCCAGCATCTGTGATTCGTTGCAGATTGCTATACACGCCTCCGCTCTCTGTGTCAGCATCTGTGATTGCTGGCAGAACAGTTTTTCTTAAAGGCCGCTTTACATGCGGCGATTTATCGTGCAATCGCATGTGAGATCGCACCCGCCCCCATCGTTTGTGCAACACGGGCAATTGGTTGCCCGTGTCACAAAAAAACGGGCGCCCCCATCACACATACTTACTTTCCAAATGACGTTGCTGTGGGTGGCGAACATCCTCTTCCTGAAGAGGGAGGGATGTTCGGCGTCACAGCGACGTCACTCAGCGGCCGCACCAATAGAAGCAGAGGGGCAGAGATGAGCGGGACGTAACATCCCGCCCACCTACTTCCTTCCGCATTGCCGGTGGACGCAGGTAAGCTGCAGTTTATCGTTCCGGCGTGCAGAAGGACGTTCGATTTTTTTAAAATGAGCGACGTGTCAACGAGCAAAGATAAGGTGAGTATTTTTGCACGATCACAGTCGCTCGTAGCTGTCACACGCTACGATATGTCAAACGATGCCGGATGTGCGTCACTAACGACGTGACCCCGACGACATATCGTTAGATATATCGTAGCGTGTAACAGGCCCTTTATATTAGTGTAAAAATAAATAAATAAGTAATAAAAAAGATGGCGTGGGCTCCCTCCATATTTTTGATAAGCGCGGGTGAAGAAGCAGCTACAGCAGCTATAGGCTGCATTTCCCTGCTGTCTGCTGTACTGTGACTGGTTATCAAAAAAAGAGGGAACCCCATCATTTAAAGAATTGGCATAGTTATCCCCATTTTTGATAACCAGCAACAGTTAAGCTGACAGGTGGGGTCTGGTATTATCAGGGTGGGAAGGGCTATGGATATTGGCTCCTTTCAGCCTAAAAATAACATACCGAAGCTTCCCCATAAGTTGCACATCCATAGGATATGCCAATTCTGGTGCTTTACCTGGCTCAGCCCGATTGCCCTCATGCAGTGGAAATAGAGGTAATATATGGGGTTGATGACATCTGTGAATAGTCAAAATGTGATTTGTCAAAATCACAGCTGATCAAACCTGAGGTTAGTGATGGTGAGGGGTTTATGAGACACCCCCATTGCTAACCTGTAAGTCAAAGGAAATAAATACACAGAAAAAAATCTTTATTTGAAATAAAGAACACATACACCCTCTTGCACCTCTTTATTAACTCCTAAAACACCCCTGCAGGTCTGACGTAATACACACGATGTCCCACAATTATCTGCTACATCCAGAGTCTGCATTATTGGAAAATAAACAAACAGAATTTCAATTTGACCATACCAATATTGATTTGATGGTGGGGAGAGAAGTGAATCACCCCACCCACACAACCTCCATAAGTAAAGCAAAAAACAGGAGAACAAGGAGTTTATTGTGTAATAAACAGTATCTTTTTATTTTTAGTAAAGATTTTTTTTGAAGATTTTTTAAAAAATTAATTAATGAACAAACAAAAAACAACAAATGATAGCAGACACATCTGAAAAACATGGATGATAAAAAAGCATTGGTGATGGAAGTATGCTATCGATGTGTACATCACATACCATTGGAGGGTCAGAGCAGTTCGAGTCTTGTGAAGGTGTCCCAAGGAAGGCAAAATACTCCCCCACGCCCACCGACGTAAGTTTCACCTAGGGGAGAAAAATATCCCCATACACGGCTTCTTCAGGGAGGGAGAGTGGTGTTTGTCCTCTCTGCAGGCCGGTATAAATCTCTGCCCGCATAGAAACTTCCGCATACGTCACCACAGCCAGAGTGCATGCGCGAGCCGCCAACTATGACGCGGCGGGCAGGCAAGCCGTCAGATGCCACAGCGCACGCGCGGGAGCAGGGATGCGTCATTCAGTCCCACCAAGTGGGATGATACAGATAGATATAACAGTGCATGTGAGAAAAGGTGGAGGAGGGAAGGAGAACATATGTTCAAAGTAAGAAATATATAGATATATATACAAAGATACTGTTTATTATTGGAAAATATTACTGGTCACAGCCTCGGGGACACACTGACAGCAACAAGGAGCCCTGGCTGTGAGAAGTGGTGACATTACCTAGTTCACCTGAGTTCACAGCCGAGGACCCATCAGTGCACTCAGTTGAATCCGCTGCTGGATTGACGGATTGTGGGACATAGTGGCACAGCAATCTGGCAAGCTGGCAGCAGTTCAACTGAGTTCACAGCTGTAGGTTCCCACGGTGTGAACTCAGTTGAACCCATTGCAGGATTACCAGATTGCTGTGCCACCATGTCTTGCAATCCAGAAATCTGGCAGTGAGTTCAACTGAGTTCACCGAGGGCAGCAGGGAAGCCCTAAAGTGTTGACTCCGATGACCTGACTGCTGGACTGTTGGATTGTGGGAAACTGTATCACATCCATCTAGCATTCCAGCAGTCAAGTCACCGGTGTTCTCACTGGGGGCTCCACAGTGCACTCAGTGAACACAGTTCAACCCACTGCCAGATTGCTGGACTGTCAGATTCTGTGTTTTTTATTTCAAATAAATCATTTTTATGTGTGTTTATTTCCTTTGACTTCCAAATAGTGATGGGGTGTCTTATAGACCCTTCACCATTACTAACCTTGGGCTTGATAACAGCTGGGATTTTTGATAAATCACAGCTGTTATCAACCCCATATTTTACCTCGATTGCCACTGCACCAGGGCAATAGGGATGAGCAGGGTAAAGTGCCAGAATTGGCTCATCTTATGGCTGCGTCACTTATGTGGCAGCTGCGGGCTGGTGTTTTAGGCTGGGAGGTGCCAATAACCATGGCTCTCCCCACTCTGATAATATCAGCCAACAGCTTGGGGAATAGCAGCCTGTAACTGCTATTTTACCCACACTGGTTGTCATGGGATGGAAGCACATGTTAACATTTTTTTTTTATCCAGTGGTGTGCCTGCCAATCAGGTGGTTAGAATTGCCAATGCCAGAAAAGCTTCCTGACTGGCTGCTCTATGGCTGTTTAACAAGCTTTATTTGGATGACTAGCCGAACATGAACTGGAAATACATTAAAAAGTCCGTAATCGGGGTTTTCACCAGACACAAGGTATTCATTACAAACCACAGACTTTACAGTTCAGATTCACTCATCCCTAGTCAAAACCACAGTTAAGAAGTCTATTAACTATTTAGCTGCTTCATAGGAATGAAGCAATGTGGAAGGGAAAAAGTAAATTTTTAATTTTTCCTTCCACATTGCTTAATTCCTGTTCCGGGTTCAGCACCAGGCAAAAGGTGTTCAGTACAAACTCCGAACTTTAAAGTTTAGGTTTGCTCATCCCTGAGTCAAAAACATTTTAGAAGTTTATTAACCCTTTAGGTGTTTCACAGGAATTAAGCAATGTGTAAGGAAAAAAAATACAATTTTACTTTTTCCCAGAAAAAAATTGCTGTATCCCCAATTTTTTCATTTTCGCAAGAGTAACAGGAAAAAAGTAGACCATGCAATATAGTGAGCATTTTCTTTAAAGTATACTAATACCCCTTATGTGGTGGAAAACTACTGTTTGGGTGCACAGTAGGGCTCGGAAGGGAATGTAGTGCCCCTGATACTGGTTGCTACAGGCTATATCATTATATCCTCCCCGGGCAGGAAAATGTTAATCTGGTAAGTTTATACATACCTCACACCACCATACAGCAGGGACAAGCAGTCACTAGGAAAGGGTTAACAATGTTTCTACAAACACAGTCAGGAAGTGACTCAGCCAGTTCCTAGCAGATCCAGGTTTCCATAGCAACTTGCAAAAGTGGTGGCATGAGCAGTTAGGAGTAGAAAACAGACAGTTTCACTTTTAGTCAGTTCAGAACAAGCTTGGATACGATGCAGAGCAGACACACGGTCTGTAGCTCCCTGAAGAAAGGCTGCCAGGCCTTCAGGGAGGCAGAACAGAGCTGTCTGGATGTAACATCAAACAGACAGCACAACCAAGCTGGGGCCAGTAACACCCAGAGAGACGGGACCCAATACTTGTAATCGTGGACTAAAAGGGGAGAAGTCGCCTGTTACGAGGGGGACCCGGGGAAGCGTGCCAAGATGGGGAATGGACAGCTTCCGCCGGTCAAGGTCCACTGTGCGGTGTAAGGGACCGCTGCTATGGTGGGTGAAGAGTGAGCGGGTTGCTGCTAGCGATCGTCTGGAATGTCACAGACGATCTATGTACACCGGTCTGCCCTAACCCGTGTGGGTTGTATGGCAGGGATCACACGGCTCGGTGTACCTGTTGCACGGGGAAGCACAGAGGTGCCCACGCACGTGTGCCAGTGGAAGTCACGAGAATATGGCACAAGGGTAGCACAGAGGTGCCCACGCACGTGTGCTTTCAATAACCAGGTGAGTCCAGTGGAGACTCGAGGAGCTCACCTGGGACAGGAACACGGCCTGTAGAAGGAGCTACTGCCGGAGCAGCAAGGCAGGGACACGGCCTGCAAACCAGGTGCTGCCTAAGCAGCAAGGGCCAAGCCCACAGAAGAAGATAATGCCTGAGCAGTGGCGTGGCAGCACGCTGCCAGACATCCAAACATAGAAGGACGGTCGCGCGCCGCCATGATGGCAGGAGGAGCTTTTAAGGAGGTGTAGCTCCAGCCAAGGGCGGGCGCGAGGCGGAGATGACGGACTTGACCCAATCAGGATCCACGACATCCCAGCCTGGCCAGTCAGGATTCACCACGTCACCAGCCTTGTCATCAAGCCGTGTGACGTCAGTGGGCGAATCAGGATCCACCAAGCATAGCACATGCTCACCCTCCTGCCTCTGGGAAATAGAGGCGGGATCCTCGGTCTCACAATGTGTAGAGATAACGGGAGTCTCACTGCTTCCCTGAGCAGCAAATCTCTGCACATTGTGCAACCTCACAGACCTTCGAGGCTGCTGAGCAGGAGGAGCTGTGGCAGGCAAGGAATGGGAGACCACCTCATTTCTTGCAACAGGAGTACCACTAGGTGTCACCCTTGTGCTGCCTCTCTGAGGAGGTTTCTCCTGCACTCTGCGCAGTCTGGCAGACCTTCGGCGCTGCGGAGCAGGAGCGCTCGTGGCAGGCAAGGAGACTGTCTCATTCCTTGCCACAGGAGAGCCACGAGGTGTAACATCGCCAGAGCACGGGACTGAGCACAAGAGAGGTACAGAGCCCCAGTTCAGGTGGCTGCGGCATGGCAGCAGAGAGGGAGCCTGGGGAGATGGGACAGAGATCCGACCCATGAGAGGCCCAGGCTGCCGGCCTCTACGAGCCAGTACCGGGGGAGAGTGCAGAGTTGTGCATGGAGAAGAAAGGCCAAAGATTACCAAACCGGATCCAGCCTCTGACCTGCCCGGGAAGTGACCAGAGTCACCGATGGCAAGGACCAGCACCCAAGGTGCGATACCACCTGAGCCAGTAATTAAAGTGACTGCAACCCGCACCCGGTGACTCTGTAAGAAACTGCCGCCGCCCTGCACTCCGACGCTCCCGTGGACTGCTGCCCCCGTTCTCACCAACCTCCCGGGGTTCCCCGCTCTTCCTGTGAGGAGTGATACTGTTAGGGCCAGGTGGACGGGCATACCCAGGAGGTGGATCCACTGGGCCGAACTCCTTGATGAAGGCAAGGGGTCCGGTAGCCGGAGCACTACGGGTAGCAGGACAGTCCGTGTACAAGAGTGGAATGGAGAAGTCCCTGGGACCACGGAGTCACTGATGGTAGTCCGGGTGACGGAGCTCAGGTTCGGAGGCCAAGATGTTGTCAGGCGGAGTCCGGAACCGATGGAGCGAGAGGACGGGTCACCACAGGGATCAGAGATGGTACGGACTGACGTGATGGCAGATAGTCAGCGTTCGGGGTTCGGGAATCAGCAGGACCGGATGGCGAGGCAGGAGCGGCTCTAGAAGAGAGATAGGTAAGTATGGCACAGAGACACAAGGAGACCTGACTCCTAGCTTGGGAAACACGAAGAACAGGCCCCGCCCACTTGGACACTAAACCCCTTTATACCCTGTACCTGTGTGCTCAATTTCCTGTCAGTGGACGCTGGCCCTTTAAGAAAGGGTCAATGACCGCGCGCGCGCCCTAATGCGCATGCGCGAGGCCCGGGTGCCAGAAGCCAGGGCAGGGAGCGGTGAGCAGGAAGCAGGAGAGCCGGGCTGGGGCTGAGTAGCCGATGGGCGCCGGGAGCGGAGACCGGGCCGCCTGGAGACCGCAGGCAATGGAGGCTGGAGACCGGGGAGAGAAGCAGGGAAGCCGGGGAGCGTGGCAGGTGAGCCGGGGAGCAGAGCAGGGGACCCGGAGAGCGTGACAGTACCCCCCCCCCACGCCCCCATCCCCGCAACCGGGACAGGAAGGCACGGATCAGAGGAGTACCCACATTCTCCCGGGGTTCACAGGATCTATCCTCAGGACCATACCCTGCCCAGTCCACCAGGAAGAACTGTCGGCCCCGTACGGTTTTCATGGCCACGATATCCCTTACCGCATAGATGTCATCATCGGCAATAGGAGGAGGAGCCGAACGGGCAGCAGCGAAGAAGGGACCAAAGACAACCGGCTTGAGCAGGGAGACGTGGAAGGAGTTGGGTATCCTCATCGTGGCCGGGAGCTGCAGCTTGTAGGAGACCTCATTGATCTTGCTGAGGACTTTAAACGGCCCGATGTAGCGAGGACCCAGCTTGTAGGATGGTAGCTTCAATCGGACGTACTTGGAAGCAAGCCAGACGAGATCTCCTGGAGAGAAACACGGAGGGTCCAGACGCCTCTTGTCTGCGTGTCTCTTCATCCGCAGGGAAGCACGTCCAAGGGACGCCTTGACAGAGTCCCAAATCGTTGCAAAGTCACGGGCTACAGCATCAGCAGCAGGGACATCCGAGGAAGAGGATACAGGTAATGGGACGGAAGGCTGAAGTCCGTAAACGACATGGAAGGGAGAGCTAGAGGAGGACTCACTGACGTGGTGGTTATGGGAGAATTCAGCCCAAGGAAGAAGCATGGACCAGTCGTCATGATGGGCGTTGACGTAGTGACGTAAGAAGGAGGTCAAGATCTGATTGACTCGTTCCACTTGGCCATTCGACTGAGGATGGTAGGCTGAAGAAAAGTCCAGAGTCACTCCCAGATGTTTGCAGAGGGCCCTCCAGAAGCGGGAGGTGAACTGAGTTCCTCTGTTGGACACAATGTGTGATGGAAAGCCATGCAACCGGAAGATGTGCTGTATGTAAGCGTCAGCGAGTTCCTGGGCAGAGGGCAGTCCAGCCATAGGGACGAAATGAGCCATTTTGGAGAACCGATCCACCACGACCCATATGACTGTGTGTCCGGAGGACAGGGGCAAGTCCGTAATAAAGTCCATCGCAATGTGTTGCCACGGAACTGAGGGTATAGGCAGAGGCAGAAGACGGCCATATGGCAGATGTTTGGGCGTCTTGTTCCTGGCACAAGAGGAGCAGGCTGAGACAAAAGAAGCGACGTCCGTGCGAAGGGATGGCCACCAGTAATGACAAACAATCGTACTCCATGTTCTCTTCTGACCAGCATGGCCGGCTGTTTTCGAGGCATGGCCCCAGTGCAACACTTTTTGCCTGTCAGTCTCAGAGACATAGGTCTTCCCGGGCGGTATCTGGGCCAGGGTGACAGGGGCCACCGGAATGATTTTACTAGGGCAGATGATGGGCTGGGATGTCTCCTCCTCCTGTTCCATGGGCAGGAATGACCTGGACAAGGCATCTGCGCGTACATTCTTGTCCGCAGGTCGGTAATGGAGCTGGAAGTCGAACCTGGCAAAGAACAAGGACCACCTGGCTTGCCGTGGGTTCAGTCGCTGAGCGGACCGCAGGTATTCCAAGCTCTTGTGGTCCGTGTAAATGATCACGGGGTACACTGCTCCCTCTAGAAGGTAGCGCCATTCCTCCAGAGCCAGTTTGACTGCCAATAGCTCTCGGTCACCGATGGTGTAGTTGCGTTCAGGCGCTGAGAAGCTCTTGGAGAAGAAACCGCAAGTCACCATCTTCCCGGAGGAGGACTTCTGCATGAGCACTGCTCCGGCTCCCGAGGAGGAGGCATCCACCTCCAAGGTGAACTGTCGGTTTAACTCCGGACGGTGGAGCACAGGGGAGGAGGCAAATGCCCGCTTCAGAGAGCCAAACGCGGCGTCGGCCGCAGGTGACCAGTCCTTTGGATTAGCCCCCTTCTTGGTCAAGGCGGAGAGAGGAGCTTTCAGAGCCGAGAAGTGAGGGATGAACTGGCGGTAATAGTTTGCGAATCCCAGAAAGCATTGGATTGCCTTCAGTCCAGAAGGAGGAGGCCAGTTGAGAATGGAAGAGACCTTCTTCGGATCCATCTGCAGTCCGGTATCGGAGATGACGTAACCCAGGAAGGGAAGAGAAGACTGCTCGAAGACACACTTCTCGTACTTGGCGTACAGACGATTTTCCCTCAGTCGTTGTAGTACCAGCTGCACGTTCTCTCTGTGGGTCTGGAGGTCCGGAGAAAAGACCAGGATGTCATCAAGATACACCACCACACAGATGTAGAGAAGGTCTCGGAACACGTCGTTCACCAATTCCTGAAAGGCTGCTGGTGCGTTACACAGGCCGAAGGGCATCACACAGTATTCATAGTGCCCATCACGGGTATTGAACGCGGTCTTCCATTCATCCCCAGAGCGGATGCGGACCAGGTTGTAGGCACCCCGAAGATCCAACTTGGTAAACATACGAGCTCCTCTAAGCCGATCAAACAATTCGGGGATGAGCGGCAGGGGGTATTTTTTCTTCACGGTGATTTGGTTCAATCCCCTGTAGTCAATGCATGGGCGTAGGTCGCCCTCTTTCTTCTTAACGAAGAAGAAACCTGCTCCAGCAGGAGAGGAGGATCTCCGAATGAATCCCCTTGCCAGGTTCTCTGTGATGTAGGTAGACATGGCCCTTGTTTCGGCAGGAGACAGTGGATATATCCGTCCTCGAGGTGGTGTAGTTCCTGGGAGCAGGTCGATGGCACAATCGTAAGGACGATGTGGCGGCAGTACCTCTGACTCCTTTTTATCAAAGACGTCCGCGAAGGACCAATAGGCCGAGGGCAGTCCCGGTAGGGACTCTGGAACCGGAGGTCGTCGGATGGGTTGAATCGTCTTCAGACAGTTCTCGTGGCAAGAGGAGCCCCATCGGGTGATTTCACCAGTACCCCAGCTGACTGAGGGTTCGTCTGTCCGTAACCAGGGGAGTCCCAGCAGGATTTGATGGGACATGTGTGGGAGGACGTAGAGAGCGATGTTCTCGGTGTGCAGGGCACCGATACGCAGTTCGACCAGCCAGGTGATCCACGAGATGGTGTCAGAGAGGGGTCTCCCATCCACAGAGGCAATCACGAGGGGTTTGTCGAGTGGAGTAACAGGCACCTGGTACTTGTCCACCGTGGCCTGCTGGATGAAATTGCCTGCTGCCCCGGAATCGAGGTACGCCTCGACCGTGAACCGCGTCTCTCCCGTTGTCACTTGAACAGTCCACATAACCGGGTCTGAGAGAGTCCCAGCACCTAGGGTGGCCTCTCCTACCAACCCTAGGCTTTGGAGTTTCCCGGCCTCTCTGGACAGGAGCGTAGAAGGTGTGTGCCCTCTCCGCAGTAGAAGCAGAGGCCCTTGGCGAGTCGCTCTGCTCGGCGTTGTTCAGACTGCCGCACACGGTCGATCTGCATGGGCTCGTGGATGGAGACACCAGATGCCGTTGACTGAAGTACGGCGGGCTTCTGCGGAGGAGAGGAATGCCATATCGGACTTCTCTCACGGGACACCTCTTTGGATCGTTCCTGAAAGCGAATGTCCACTCGAGTCGCTAGGGTAATCAGGGCATCCAGGGTGGACGGTACATCACGACCAGCCAGCTCATCTTTAATTCGACCAGAGAGTCCTTCCCAGAAGGCGGCGGTTAGAGCCTCATTGTTCCACCCGCGTTCCGAAGCCAAGGTGCGAAAACGGATGGCATATTGACCCACCGTCAGAGTCCCCTGACGTAACCGGAGAAGAGATAAGGCAGACGCGGAGGCGCGTCCGGGCTCGTCAAAGGTGCCACGAAATGCCTGCAGGAACTCCTGGATGTTCGTGGTCACAGGGTCCTCCTTCTCCCACAAGGGGTTCATCCACGCCAGTGCCTCACTCTCTAGATGGGACATCATGAATGCGACCTTGGCTTGGTCGGAGGCAAACAAATGCGGCAGCTGCTTGAAATGGAGGGAGCATTGGTTTATGAATCCCCTGCAGGTCTTGGGATCTCCGGCGTACCGGGGTGGTGAGGCCAAACGAAGGCTGGAAGCATCCGAGGAGGCTGCCATGGGAGCTGGAGCCGTGGATTGTCTAGTGGAAGCCCGAGATGCTGAAGATGTAACCGACGCTTGTAGCGTGTTCAGGCGGGCGTCCACAGAAGACATAAAGTTCAGCATGCGGGTCTGAGTCTCACGCTGGCGTGTGAGTTCCTCCTGCAAGGCCGCTAGTGCTTCGGCGGGATCCATGGCCTGTTCTTACTGTTAGGGCCAGGTGGACGGGCAGACCCAGGAGGTGGATCCACTGGGCCGAACTCCTTGATGAAGGCAAGGGGTCCGGTAGCCGGAGCACTACGGGTAGCAGGACAGTCCGTGTACAAGAGTGGAATGGAGAAGTCCCTGGGACCACGGAGTCACTGATGGTAGTCCGGGTGACAAAGCTCAGGTTCGGAGGCCAAGATGTTGTCAGGCGGAGTCCGGAACCGATGGAGCGAGAGGACGGGTCACCACAGGGATCAGAGATGGTACGGACTGACGTGATGGCAGATAGTCAGCGTTCGGGGTTCGGGAATCAGCAGGACCGGATGGCGAGGCAGGAGCGGCTCTAGAAGAGAGATAGGTAAGTATGGCACAGAGACACAAGGAGACCTGACTCCTAGCTTGGGAAACACGAAGAACAGGCCCCGCCCACTTGGACACTAAACCCCTTTATACCCTGTACCTGTGTGCTCAATTTCCTGTCAGTGGACGCTGGCCCTTTAAGAAAGGGTCAATGACCGCGCGCGCGCCCTAATGCGCATGCGCGAGGCCCGGGTGCCAGAAGCCAGGGCAGGGAGCGGTGAGCAGGAAGCAGGAGAGCTGGGCTGGGGCTGAGTAGCCGACGGGCGCCGGGAGCGGAGACCGGGCCGCCTGGAGACCGCAGGCAATGGAGGCTGGAGACCGGGGAGAGAAGCAGGGAAGCCGGGGAGCGTGGCAGGTGAGCCGGGGAGCAGAGCAGGGGACCCAGAGAGCGTGACAGATACCATCCCGGCTGCACATAACACCTGCCCCGGAGAGAGACTGTGCAGCGACGGCTAGTTCCTGGCCGCATACCGCGGGTGGTGCTGTGAAGCATCCCCACTCCCCGTCCAGTAGTGCCCTCGGGAGAGGACTAGTCGCAGGAAGGGTCGGCAGTGGAGGAGGCCAAGACCCTAGTCACCGCTGCAAACGGTGATACACTTCACAGGGGCCCGTCACCCTCATTACATCCCCATCTGTACTGTTTGTTTGCTGTTCTTGTTTAACATGTAGCCAATGGGGTCAAGGAGCCGGGTCAGGCCAGTCACAGCTACCCCAAGGAACCATTGGCCCGCTGACGAGTACCCTAAGGCCCCGTGGTACGCTACAGCTAGAAGGGCCATTTGAATTTTGGAGCGCAAATTTGGCTGGAATAGATAGTGGACACCATGCTGTGTTTGTAGAACCACTGATGTGCCTTAATAATGGAAAAAAATACACAAGTGACCCCATTTTGTAAACTACAGCTCTTCAGGAATTTATCTAGACCTGTGGGGAGCACCTTGAACCCAAAGGTGCTTCATAGAATTTAATAACTTTCAACTGTGAAAATGGAAAAATACAATTTTACTACAAAATATTGCTTTAATCCTAAATTTTTTAATTTCTCAAGGGTAACAGGAGAAATTCAACTATATAATTTGCTGTGCAATTTCTCTTATGTTAAGGGATACCCCTTATCTGGTGGAAAATTACTGTGTGAAGCAGCGGTATTTGAATTTTGGAGCATCATTTTGCCTCTAATAGATTGCAGATGCCATGTAACATTTAAAGATCCCCTGATGTGTCGAAACAGCAGAAACCCCGCACAAATGAAACTATTCTCGAAACTACACATCTCAAGGAAGTCATCCAGTGGTATAGTGAGCATTTTTAACCATTAGGTGATTCACGGAATTGTGTAACATTTTGTTGTTTTAATTTACAAAAAGAAAGGATAATAGGAAAAAAGTACTGTACAATTTGTGACACAATTTCTCCTCAGTTCGTTAATACCCCTTATGTGGTTGAAACTAATTTTGAGGCACAATGTAAAGCTCAGAAGGGAAGGAGTGCCATAATGGTGTTCAGATTTAGTTGTAGTTGTTTGGGGGTGCCATGTCATATTGGCAGAGCATCTGATGTACCAGAAAAGCAGACCCCCCATACGTGATACTATTTTACAAACTACAACCCTCAATGAATTCATCTGAAGGTGCAGACAGCATACTAATAGCACAGAATTTTATACCACTGGGCAATGAAGAAAGAATAACTACATTTATTTTGAACTAAAATGTTGTTTTAGTCTCAAGGTGTGTAATTTTTCTAAGGGCTCATAAGAAAAAAATGGACCACACAGTTTGTTGTGTAAATTTTCCTCCATGTAATTGGGAATTACTTTTGAAGTACAGTGCAAAGCTGAGAAGGGAAGGGG
This sequence comes from Anomaloglossus baeobatrachus, assembly GCF_048569485.1. Classification (NCBI taxonomy): domain Eukaryota; kingdom Metazoa; phylum Chordata; class Amphibia; order Anura; family Aromobatidae; genus Anomaloglossus; species Anomaloglossus baeobatrachus. The sequence continues at coordinate 395,263,040 of NC_134354.1, read as the reverse complement.
CACTATATTGGACTTCAGAATTTGCTGCAATAGTTTGCGGGTGTCATGCTACATTGGCAAAGCCCCCAAGGTACAATAACTGCAGAAATCCCCCACAATTGACCCCATTTTACAAACTGCACATCTCAATGAATGCACCTAGGGAGCAGTGAGTATATTAACACGACAGGTGTGTCACAAAATTTTATACTATCATGTGGTGAAGGATTAATAATTGCATTTTTATCACTAAAATACTGTTTTAGCCCAAGATTTTTTTTTATTTTCAAAAGGAAAAATGGTTAAAAAGGCCCCAGAATTTGTTACACAATTTCTGACGAGCATGGCAATAGCCCACATGTGACTATAGAGTACTGTTTGGCTACAGGGCTTAGGAGGGATGCAGCACTATTTGACTTTTGCTGCTCAGATTTTTCTAGAATAGTTTGCAAACTCCATTTGCAGCACCCCCAATGTGCCTAAACAGTGGAAACCCCCTCAAGTGACCCCTTATTAGAAATTACCCCAATATGGGAATTTATGAATGTAGTGACTATTTTTATGTTATGGATGTTTTCTACCAAAAAACACTTAGTGGAAGTTACAAAGTGAATATTACAAATCTGCCATTGTAGTGCCCAATATATTGCAGCGCTCAATACCTTGAGCCCAGATCGTTCTTCTAAAGCCAAGTACCTCTAAAATAAATTGTTTTCCTTACTAATTAATGTCAAACATGTGGATGCTAATTTTAGTTTAGGCATATTGTGCTTTCTTATCTCACCTCATTCTCACTCTACTCCCCTGTGCTCTCTCTTATCTCCCCTGATTTCTCTTCTACCCCCATGCTCTTTCTTTTCTCTCCCTGTGCTATCTTCTCCCTCATGCACTCTATTCTCTCCCATGCTCTATCTTCCCACTTGTGCTCCCTCTTCTCCTCCATGCTCTTTTTTCTCCTCCCCCACTCTCAACTCTCCCATGCTTTTGCTTCTCCCCGGCGCTTTCTGTTCTCTTCTGTTACTTCTCTTCTCTCCCTTGTGCTCTCTTCTCCCCATGCTCTCCTCTACCTCCATGCTCTCTTCCCTTTCTGTGCTCTCTTCTCTCCCCATTGCTCTCTCATCTCCTCAAGCTCAATTCTTCTCCCCATGTACTCTCTCTTCTCCCCCATGCTCTCTTCTCTCCCCACGTGCTGTCTCTCATCCAGTGTGCTCTCTCTTCACCCCCATGCTCTTTCTTCTCCCCATGCTCTCATCTCCTCCTGTGCTCTCTCTTCTCCCCCATGCTCTCTCTTCTCTCCCATACTTTATCCTCTCCCCCAGGCTCTCTCTTCTCCTAGTGATATTGACGTGGGCAGGGGGGACGCCACTGCGCTGCACTCACTAACGCTCGGGTCCGGCGCTGCTGCGATGGCTGCTCGGTGGCTCAAGCGGTGGGCCGGATTCGGGGACTCGAGCGGTGCTCCTCGCCCGTGAGTGAAAGGGGTGGTTGGTTTGGGGGATTTAGTTTGTGACGCCACCCACGGGTCATGGAGAAGATGGGCACCACCGCTGCTGGTGACGGGGATCCCGAGAGAGATGGTAGGCAGCAGCTGGGATGTTGTTTTCCACCTCCATGGGTAGGGGTCGGTGGTCCCGGGGCCCGGTGATGTTGTGACGGAGAGGCAGGGTCGGTGAGGTGCAGGGTTACAGGGACAGCGTGGCGTGGTGCCGGATGGCATGGGTGTACTCACTCAGCAAGAAAGGTACAAAGTCCTCGGTAAACCAAACGGCTGGATGGATGGGTCCCGCAGCCGGCTGCAGTGCTTCTCCCCGGACAGGTGATGGTGGCTGTCTTTCCCTGCACCTTAATGTTCTCTTTCTGACTACTATGGATTCCCAACGGTAGTCCGCTTCCCGGTGTATGGGTACCGGAGGAGCCTGTTTGCCCGCAGACACGGGCCCTTGGGTCTCTAGCCCTAGGCGGTAGCTGTATACCCTCACGGTGTGGGCTGTTGCCTTCAATCGGGACTTTTGCTGTTGTGAAATTCCTGGGGTTCCAGTCACATTCGGATCTGACTATTGTCGGCGGCTCCAAGCGTGGTCGGGGTCCGATGGCCCTACCTGTGTGTGCTGGCTTCACTTCGCTCCCCGGTCGGTACCGGCGGGCCGTCACCCATCCCCGGTCCTACGGTTCCGCGTTGCTCCACCACTCCTGCAGATGGCCACCACCGTCTGCCAACCTTGCTGTCAGTGCCTGGGCCACAAACCCAGACACCCAAGGGTTTGCTCCTCTCACTTCAAACTCCAACTCTGAACTGTCACTTTTCCCGCCTCCAGGCCTGTGAACTCCTCGGTGGGTGGGGCCAACTGCTTGGCTCCGCCCCACCTGGTGTGGACATCAGACTCTGGAGGGAGGCAACAAGGATTTTGTGTTTGGCTGGTGTCCCTGTCTAATGAGGTGGGGTGTTTGTGTGTTATCTGTGATGACCTGGCTAGGCCAGGGCGCCACAATATCTTCTCCCCCTGTGCTCTCTTTTCCCCGTGCTCTCTCTTCTCTCCCATGCTCTCTTTTCTCCCCTGTCTCTGTATTCTCCCCCCTGCTCTCTCTTCTTCCCATGCCCTCTCTTATCCCCGTGTTCTCTCTTTAGCTGCCCCCGTGCACACTCCCCCTTGTGCTGTCTCTATGCACTGCTTTTTTCCCCTTTCTTGTGTGATGAGATCAATTTATGGACTGTTGACTGGTCTCTGCTCCCATCTTATTACTATTCATAAGTCAGCAGGAGTGAGGAAGCAGGAAGCTGCACTCATTACACAGTGCAGGGCGGAGAAGAGAGCTCACAGGGGGACAGAGACAGTTACACTGGGCCTCATAAATCATTATGGGCTGGGGACACCATCACATAAGATGACATCTGAGTCCAAGCAAAATCCACATATAACTGAGATTTTGCAGATTTAAACTAAAATCAAATGCAAAAAATGCTAATTTTACTTTGCACTAAATTTTTGCTTAAATTCCACTTTTAACTTCAACAGAAAATTAGAATCGATTTCCATTTAATACACTAGGCAGTAATTACATGCAATTGAAACATCCTTCATCTCCTTTTTCCAACTATACTTAATTTTAGATAAACTTCTTTAAATTAAAGGGTCATTCCTTCTTGATAGATGGATATTGTAGGATAGTGCACATAAAAACAAGGATTTTTGCATTTTACTGTTTAATAAGATTTGCGTCCGATTGTGACGCCCTGGCCTATCAGGTAGTCACAGGACATTGTGCAATCTGCCCTTCTGCATGGTGTCCATCTCCTCCTTGGTTACGGGTCCTTGGCCTTTGGTGTTGCTAAGATCAAGACAATCAAAAATGCTAGAAACACTCTGCACCACACCCACCAGACACACCAATGGGTAGCCTGAAGGGAATAGGGCCGCCCACTTGGCGGGTTGGTTAGGAAGGGAGTGTTAGGTGAAGTCAGTTGAGTGGTGACTCTCGAGAGGTTAGTTGGAGGAGGTTAGGAGCTGGGCTCCTGAGTTACTAGGTGGCAGATGTTGGTCTTGGCCTGGTAGGAGCAGGAACCCCGGTCGCAGGGGATCGTGTGAAAGGGCACGGAACTGCCGAGCAGGGCATCATGTCAAGGGGCACAGAACTACTGAGCAGGGCAGCCGGCGGCCTTGACCCATCTCCGGGCAGGGGCCAGGGCATGGCGTGGTTGGACCCTAGGCAAGGAAGTAGCTTCAAGCGTCCTGGTAAATTACCCGATGAGGGCGAAGACTTCATGATTCGTCCTCCACCCGCTCCAGAATCGGGGTACTAGCGCAACGAGGGGGATAGGACTTTCCCAATGCACAGTCCATAAATTCCCAAGTGTGAACCCTGAGAGCAAGCTCACTCCGTTAGCCATACGGGTGAGCGGGACCCGACTAGTTTTACACTACAGGGGCCAACCAGTAAATAAAGTGCCAAGGAAAAGGTCACAGGCTAACAAGCAACAGCTTCGGGCACGAGATCCCAGCATGCTCCCTCCCTGCTACAGCAGTGCTAAGAATTCCGGTTTACAAGTTATCGGTGTCAGCGTTATTGGACTGAGTGAGTATGCAGTGACCCTTTCCTCCCCAACGTGCTCCCCTCTCTCAACCATCAAGCCCCGGGGCACTTTCCCCTACCCTACCCTACTTTCCCTAGGGGTTAAACACCTGGCTGCCATTCCATCGCCACCGGGCACTCTCCACAGCAGCGGTGGTATTCCACCTTACCACACACTGTGGGTGGCGTCATGAACTCTAACCACAAGGGCTCCTGAAAATACCTTCTTTTATTTTGAGTGTCCGCGCTACCCCTCCCGGGTCCGGAGACCCCTCGAGCCACCACGGATCCGGATCCGAGCAGCAGCCCGGCTGCTGGCGTTGAGGTGGTACACAATCTTCACACTTTCCTTTTGTTTACAGCTCCTTACTTACGAGACGAATCACCAGGACTCAAATGTAAATATGCACTTCTAAGACCCTGGTTGTCTTTAAAACAGTGCTTACAAGCTCAGAAGAGCTTGTAAGCAGTGCATATGTTCTGCTGTCTAGCAACGGTGGTTCGTCTCCCAGGTAACTTACTGTAAACAAAAGAAAATTGTAATATCTCAAGGTATGCTGAAAAGAAGTAGAAAAATTGAAAAGCCCTTTAATATAAATAATCTTATTTTACTACCTGATATTTCTGACATCTGTGCCTGTCCCATCTACTCCTTCTTTGCTCTTGGCTAATACAGATTATTCAGTAGCCCTGTTTCATTCCTGTTAGGCCTCCGACACACATCCGTGCCGCTGGTACGTGTTTGCCATTTTTTGCACGTACCGGCGGCACGGAGACACGTTCAGCAATGCTACCCTATTGTAGCAGGCACACACATGTAAAACCACATGGAACGTGTGTCCGTGTGCATTTGTACGTGTGTGCATTTTTCTACACGCTGACATGTCCACGTTTTCTCTGGCAGCACAGGTGTCATACGGCCCGCACCCGTACCACACGGATGTAGTGTGGATGTGGTCCCGTGTGACACGCGCCGGAGAAAACACACGTGTCAGTGAAAAAAACCCAAAACATTTACTGCACCTTCTCCAGCCCTCCTGTCTCTGCCGCTGCTGCCACTTGCTGCCGACCACCGCTCATTATGCTCATTTAATATTCACTTCACTGCGGCCGGCAGCAGAAACAGCGGGAAGACGGCAGGGCTGGAGACCGAAGATCAGCACCACGGACAGCAGCGCGGACCACATGAGTATGCAAATTACCGGTTCTACGCGTGCTATCATGGATAGCACACGTAGAACACACGTGGACTGCACGTACCCGAGACACGTACTTACCACACGCAACACGCGGGGTAAGTACGTGTCTCGCGGCACGTGCGTGTTTTTAATGGAAGTGTGTTTCAGGCCTTACTTGTGGCTATTGCCAGTCCAATAGCTATGGAGTTAACTCTGTTAGGTTGGGTTTCTTTCTGCTGACAGCACTGGGTGGGGCAGCTCCCTATTTAAATCAGTTCTCACTGCCAGTCAATATTTCTGCTACCTGGTTTTTGACATTTCTCCTACCTGACCATTTTGTACCTCCCTGACGTGACTTCTTGGCTGTGACACTGCTTGATGACCACTTGCGGACACAGACAGAAAAGGTTCTCTGTGCAATAACAATATATGGGACCTTTTCAGTCCAATAACTCATCAAAATATACAATTCCACCTGATTTAGTGGTAGAAATTGGCTTTATTACCCCTTGGACCCCTGTGTGGCTGCACACGTTGCCCCAGTTGATGACTGTTTCTGCCTGCTTGCACCAGTGAACAGCAACTGACTCTGTGGCCCTTGCCCATGGACCCCTGTATAGGGGTTAAAGGTTGACTGCTAGGGTAACCCCTAGGCTCTGGGAAACAAAGAAGCTTACACCAAGCCTGTTCATGGTAGCCATTTTGGAGCTGCTGGGTGACTACAAACAGTGCTCACATGACAATTAGAGATGAGCGATGTTCGAGGTTCGCCAATTTCATGTTCGAGTGATTTTGGGGGGGTTTGAGTCGTTCGAACTCGAACGATTTGCTAAAAGTTCAGTAGTTCGAGTTACATTCGAGAACGGTTCGAGCACCAAAAGCGTGGCTTTTCACAGTAAGTATGTGCGCACCTTTTGTATCTGTATGTGTCCTGCGTCCCCAGCACAATCCCTCTCTCTACTCACTGATCACAGGCGTCTCGCTGCACGGCTGTCACAAATCTCCAGCGGCATTTCCTCTTTTGAAAATGGCTGCCGATTCATTATTCTATTAGTTATTCCGGGCTTTCCCTGCCCATCGGCGCCGATGATTGGTTGTAGTCAGACACGCCCCAACGATGAGTGACAGCTGTCTCACTGCAACCAATGACAGCCGCCGGCGGGCGGCTCTATATCGTGCAGTAAAATAAATTAATAAATAATAATAATAATAAAAAAAAAAAAAGCGGTTCCCCCCATATTTGATACCAGCCAGGATAAAACCACACGGCTGCAGGCTGGTATCGTCAGGATGGAACATCACCCAGGAGCTGCCCGGAATTGCCGCATCCATTAGATGCAGCAGTCCCGGGACTCTACCCAGCTCATCCCGAATTGCCCTGGTGCGGTGGCAATTGGGGTAATAAGCAGTTAATCATGACAGGTGTCTCCCCGAGATATCTTCCATGATTAAGCTGTAAGTGAAAGTAAATAAACACACACAAGGCAAAATCCTTTATTTGGAATAAAAGACAAAAAAACACCCTCTTTCACCATTTTATTAAAATCCCCAAATACCCCTCCAGGTCCGAAGTAATCCACATGACACTGTTAGCTCTGCTACATGAAGATGACAGGGAGCGATCTGTGTCCTCTCCACGTACCACCTGAAGTGAATCGCGCTGTCACCAGACTTCACTCTGCAATGCAGATTTCAAGATTACCAAATCTGCCTATGTTTCACATTACAGGCAGTGGCTGAATGGTTAGAGCTCTAGCCTAAGAAGCATTAGTTCACAAGTTTGAATCCCGGCCGTCCTGGGAAAGAATTTAATTTATTTTAAATTATAACTGTTTATTTATAATTATAATTTAATTTAATTATGCACTGAGGGGAGGATGATGGGGGTTGTAGTGCCTGTGGTGATGATGTTGATTGTAGTGCCTGCGTGTGTGCGGTGATGAGTGTGGTACTGCCGGTGTTTGCCCGCCCGCCCATCCATCCATCTATCCGCCCATCCATCCATCTATCCGCCCGTCCATCCATCCGTCCACCCGTCCGCCCGTCCATCCGTCCGCCCGTCCGCCCATCCGTCCGTCCGTCCGCCCATCCGTCCGTCCGTCCGCCCAACCGTCCGTCCGTCCGCCCAACCATCCGTCCAGCCATCCTTGCAGCTGAACAATCTGCTTCTAGATTCTCTACTGCAGTATAGAGCTAAAGATTACCAAATCTGCCTATGTTTCTTATTGGAGCCAGTGGCTCGATGGTTAGAGCTCTCGCCTAAGAAGCATTAGTTCACGAGTTCAAATCCCTGCTGCCCCGGTAAAGAATTTAATTTATTTTAAATTATACTTATTAAATTATGTGCTGAGGGGAGGAGCCGGACATCAGCTGTGAGCCGCAGGACACACCTCTAAAATCGGAGCAGTTCACGGAATGAGGCTGCATTGCTCTCTCTTCTCTCTCTCTCTCCCTCTCTCTCTCTATCTCTCTCTCTCTTTTTCTCTCTCTCTCTTTCTCTCTTTCTCTATATCTCTTTCTCTCTCTTTTTTCTCTCTCTCTCTTGCTCTCCCACTCTCTCTCTCTTTCCCCTCTCTCTTTTTCTCTCTTTCTCTCTCTCTTTTTCTCTCTATTTCTCAGTCTCTCTTTTTCCCCCTCTCTCTCTCACACACTCTTCTCTCTATTCTCTCTCTCTTCTCTCTCTCTCTCTTCTCTCTCTCTTCTCTCTCTCTCCCTTTCTCTTCTCTTTCCTCTCTCTCTTCTCTCTCTCTCCTCTCTCTCTTCTCTCTCCTCTCTCTCTCCTCCCTCTCTCTCTTCTCTCTCTCTCTCCTCTCTCTCTTCTCTCCTCTTCTCTCTCTCTTCTCTCTCGCTAACTCTCTTCTTCTCTTTTCTCTCTTTTCTCTCTCTCCTCTCTCTTTTCTCTATCTTCTCTCTCTCTTCTTTTTCTCTCTCTATCCCTATATTTTTGGTTCCCAGCCGGGTACAAATAGGCAGCTGGGGGTTGGGGGCAGCCATAGCTGCCTCCTGTACCTGGCTAGCATACAAAAACATGACGAAGCCCACGTAAGTTTTTTTGTGGGGGGGGGGGGGCAAAAAACTCCTGCATACAGTCCTGGATGGAGTATGTTGACCCTTTCAGTTATGCAGCTGCTATCTGCTGCCTGTCTGTATGAAGGAGAGCAGACAGCAGCTGCAGAACTACATGGCTCAGCATGCTCCATTCACTAGTGTATGCAGGAGAGCAGACAGCAGCTGCAGAACCACAAGGCTCAGAATACTCCATCCAGGACTGTATGCATGTATGCATGAGTTTTTGGCCCACCAAAAAAATGATGTGGGCTTCACCATATTTTTGTGTGCTTGCCAGGTACAGCAGGCAGGTACAGCTGCCACCAAGCCCCAGCTGCCTATTTGTACTCGGCTGGGAACTAAAAAAAATAGAGAAGCCCTTTTTTTAATTATTTCATGAATTTCATGAAATAATTAAAAAAAAAATCGCCATGAGCTTCGCCCCATTTTTGTGTCCAGCCAGGTACAACTAGGCAGCTGGGGATTGGAATCCGCAGCACAGGTTGGCCCGAGCTTCTGGGCCCCTATGCTGCGAATTGCAGTCCGCAGCCGCCCCAGAAAATGGCGCTTTCATAGAAGCGCCAATATCTGGTGCTGTATCCAACTCTACCAGCAGCCCTGAAGCCGGGTGGCTTGCTGGGTAATAATGAGTTAATACTAGCTTTGTTTTACTAGCTAGTATTAAGCCAGAGATTCTTAATTTCAGGCAATTTTGACCCGGCCATGAAGAATCTCCAATAAAGGGTTAAAAAAAGACACCACACAGAGAAAAAATACTTTAATAGAAATAAATACACAGACACACTTAGAGACTCCATGTTTATTACTCCCTGTCAGCCCTTCACGATCCATGGCCTTCTGTCTTCTTTCTCCAACCCATGTAGCTCTGCTACATCAGACAGCACAGCATGGGAGGAAGAACGCTGCTGCTCCGTACAGTCTATTCACTCAGTGAGTCAGCGGAAGCTGCGGGCTGTAAGCGGTGACGTCACCGCTGACAGGCGGGTTGCTATAGCAATGGCGATCTCCGTTATTCACCGGCTGTGGCAACCAATCCTTGCATGTGGGCTGACTCTGTAAAGAGTGCTTACGTGCAGGAACGGGGAAGCCGACCATGTGCCAGAGCATTTCACCGGTACACGGAGATGTTGGAACGATCACCGCGTACCGGAGAGATGCACTGACAGGACCTAGCATGACGTCTAGCGATGTGACCAGTCTGTAGCCAATGATATAATAGACACGTGACTGGTCACATGCTATTTTGACGTCACGATAGATCATATCATCAGTGCTGGTTACCAGGAGGACGCGGAGGTGATTATCGAAAGGAAAAGGGGTGAAAGACAGAGTGCAGGACGCGTCGCGGGGACCTGTAAGTGTTATGGCAATGTTTAATAACTGTATGTGTACATGGTTCGTCGAACTCGAACGTCAGGGGGGTGGCTCATCTCTAGTGACAATATTAATGTTTTGCTTTCATGGTTCCTGGTTTTACTAGCTGGTGTAGTGAAACAATGTTGCTAAAGATTTGTTGGGCCTTTTTTTCATACATACTGCACATTTCTTTGTAATTTAGAGATTTGTAGATCTGTTTAATATACTTGAGTAAGCCTTCAAATATATACTTATCATTAAATATTATGGCAATAACTGCTGTCCAGAAATTACTCTGACTGAGAATTTTGATGACACGTACTCTTTACAGTAGCCTATAACAGTTAGAATAGCCTAAGCATCTACTTTTTAACAAAACACCTTAAAGGTTTATTCCAAAAATATTGACTATCCATAGGACCTGCTGGAAGCATCAGTTCAGCTTACTCTGACAGTACCTTAGAATATCAATGCAAAGGAAAATCAATACAAGGAGGTTGAGTATGTGCACCTACTGTATGCTTTATTAAAGGCAGTGTAGATGCTCTGGACAAGTAGCGCAAATAGGGTGTTACCAGATTAAAAACTGAATTTATAAAATTAGGTAAACTCACCTATAGAGGTTGTGCCAGTCACAACTCCTAAAATCACGTAATATCAAGGTGAAACAGCTGCAGCCCTGAAGTATTCAGAAGGAGAAAGATGAAGGAAAAGGGCTGCGACCTCCGAAACGCGTTGACCTGTACTTAGCTATCTCAAGAAAGACATGAAATAATTTATTTGGTCTTGAATGGTGATAAGCGCGGCATGACACCCAGTTTCCTTCATCTTTCTCATTAAAGCAGTGTTTCTCAACTCCAGTCCTCAAGACCCACCAACCCACCAACAGATCATGTTTTCAGGTTTTCCTCAATCAGGTTTTCAGGATTTCCTTAATGTTGCACAGGTGATGGAATTATTCCCTGTCTAACATTGAGGAAAACCTGAAAACATGATCTCTTGGTGGGTCTTGAGGACTGGAGTTGAGAAACACTGCCTTAAAGGCAGTGGCAGATCCTCATTTATGGAGTTCTGGAGACCAATTATCGGAATTGCTTGGAGTCCCAACAGTCACACCCATAGTGATTAGCAAGTTATCCCCTATTCTATGAATAGGTAATAACTTTGTTTTTTTGGAATAACCCTTTAAATGAGAAAGTTACAGTGCTAGCGGTGGTTATTCTTAGTTTTTATAATCATGCCTATAATCAAGACAAATGTGAGGCTGTTGTTAATTTTTATCTGTATAAATTAAATTACACTGTACTTTCTCTAAAGCTTTGTGTGACCTTACGGGATAACATCGAATAAAGATTTAAGCTGAAATAGTTTCCAGCAAACTTTGACTTAGTAAATCACTTGTTTTAATAACATAAGCTTGTTGGCCGAGAATAAAATAAAATATAAATACTGTAGGCTGTATGAGAAATTGTTAGCAAAAACGTTATTATTCTCTTAAACTAAAGGTATATCATAATGTTTTATTTTTTTCCGAGGGCATTCAATTTAACTAAGCTGCAATTACATATAACATATAGTAAGTACAGAACAAAACAAGCAATATGTACCGTACTTTACTTTGAAACACTTTTTGCTCAGGAAATAATACAATATCAATAGTATACAAAAAAAATAACAACCACTTAGAGAATAGTATAAATGCTAATTATTTACATGGGTTTGCATTGAAATCGACATAATTATCTTCTACAGTGGTATTATTGAATAATTGTCACACTCAATAATTTCTGTCATGAAAATATTTAAAAGGGTTCTCCCCTCAGAGACAACAACTTTAATATGAGTCATTGGGTCTAGCTTCTGCATACAGATAAAAAGCCTTTCCATTCTGAATCATAGAGGAGGCTCAAGATTAGATGTCCCTTTACGACATCCATATGTCTTAGTAAGCATAACTCAATTTTGAACTGTTGGTTGTCCATACTACCATGTCCTTCACTCTTACCCAAATCTTTGATTTTAACCTTGTCCTGTCACACATTCACTAGCTTCAATTCCAGATCTTGACATCTCTTTCAGGTGGTATTGATGGAGATGTTTGGTGGCACTTACCAGGATTATTGAAATCTTTAATGGCCAATTAGGTGGTTTGACTGACCGGTCAACCAATGGAACTGGAAAGGAGGCGAATCAAACCAAACCAACAGGCTTCCAGGAGATAAAGAGAATCTTTCAGGATTCTCCTCTAAAACTGGTCATGTTGCTATCCGAAAGGTAACACCTTTGCTTATGTAATCTGTTGCACCTTGACTGAAAAGTAGCTGTTTTAATTCATCATATCCAAAATATGTTTAAGTGCTCTGGGCGACTAAAAGCATTTCCCAAGCCTCTGCCTTCCTGGCCCTACTTTGCACCAAGCACCACCACCACTAATTTCTTAAGCAAGTTTCATTCTCATGCTGTGGCACCTTTTATCTAAGGCCCGTTTCACACGTCAGTGAAAAACAGTGACGTTTTTCACTGGCGTGTAAAACACGCACATGTCCCTGCGTGTGCCATGAATCACGGCACACGTGGGTTGTCTAAGTGCAATCCGGGCTCCGTTCTCCGTGGTTGCACTTAGAAATCAACTCACCTGTGCGCGCTCCCGCTCTCCATGGTGCTGAATCCTCCCACGGTGCAGCATCCGGCCGGCGCTGACCCCCGCAGCAGCTGCTTCCGGGTCGGCTGTGTCGTGCATCATTAAGATGCGCGACAGTAATTAGCCGGCTTAAAAGCAGCAGTGAGGCCGGGCTGCAGAGAGCGCGGCTGAAGCCGGGTGAGTTAAAATGTTTATTATTTTAAATGCACGTTTTTTTCTGGCACGTGTTTCACGGACCACACCACTGCGTGGTCCATGGAACATCAGTGATGTCTGAAAAAAATGGACATGTCTCCGTGCAGCAATCACGTACACGCGAGTACACTGCATGGAGACACGTGCAGTGAAAAATCACTGACGTGTGAGCAGACCCATTCATTATAATGGGTCTGCGTATGTCAGTGATTCTGGTACGTTTTAAAAAAAAGCACAAACGTACCAGAATCACTGACGTGTGAAAGGGGCCTTACACAGTATTTTCAGCACTTTCCTGAATTGTGTGTCTGCTAAAATGCACCATTACCTTATTATGCAAGTATAGTGATAATACTGTACACTTTTGAACAATGACACTCAAAGAGGAGTGCCAACACACCACCTCCCTCCTGCAAACACAAAGTAAGGAAGCTGCTCAGGAGTAGAGATGAGCAGACCCATGGAAGTTTGGTTCGGTAGGTGCAGCCATACTTTTGGAAACGTTTGGTTTGGGATCTGGACTTGACCTGAACCCCATTGGAAGTCACTAATTGAGCAAACCATAAACAGATCACTTCCGGGTGCAAGTGGGTGGGGTTTTTCCATTTTGTTTTTGGTGCACACTACATCCAATCATGCTGTTGTTAACCCCAATGCGAGCCGATCAAAAAGCAGCTTACACAGGGCTAATTACAGAGTGTACCCGAGCTCAGCCATGCTCGCTCGAGTGGTTTGCATACGTAAAGCATTCGATCTCCGAACTCAAACTCAGTTTTTTTGTAAAGTATTCAGTATGAACACCGAACATCTCTACTCAGGACACAACCTGAAAACACCCCTTTAAGTCAGTGAGCTGTCAGTAAAGCAGAAGAAAGTAGGAATAGATAAGGAATTGAGTCAGTCTTGCAGAGACTTGGGAATTGACTGCCAGGACCCAAACACCACCTTTTCCCCCCTAAAAAGACACCACACAGTTCTTTATAAATTAAATTACTTTTATTTTTCACTTATGGAGAGGCATAGGGAAAAAACACTCTCATCTTTTACTTTGGCATAAATTATGGTCGCAGCTTTCAAATTAGGCATTACCAGCCAACACCATGGGGTTTTGGGAAATTTTCCGCCACCGGCCATCCGGTGCGGGTATTTCACCACCACTTTTCCTACCCCTTCCGCTGCTGTGACTTAACACAGAGACACTCCACAAAACTCATAAAACAAAAGGGAGGGAGGGTGGGAAACAGGTCCGGGTCCAGGAACAAAGAGACCGGAAGCTGGGCAACCCAGTGACTTATATCAGAGCAGATCATACCACAGGAGCCGGGGGGTGGGGGGTAGCTGGTGAGTCTTTCCAGGGGGAGAAACCACCTAAAATTAGCATAGGGGGCCTGCAGTCAGGTGGCAGCATCTCAAATTTTGGCTGCAGTGCCCCTCAGACTGCCAGGACCCAAACACCACCTTTTCCCCTCTAGAAAGACACCACACAGTTCTTTATAAATTAAATTACTTTTATTTTTCACTTATGGAGAGGCATAGGGAAAAAACACTCTCATCTTTTACTTTGGCATAAATTATGGTCGCAGCTTTCAAATTAGGCATTACCAGCCAACACCATGGGGTTTTGGGAAATTTTCCGCCACCGGCCGTCCGGTGCGGGTATTTCACCACCACTTTTCCTACCCCTTCCGCCAAGGAGCAGCACAGCTCTAGCAAGCTGCGACCCCCCCAAAAACCAAAATACCTGAGCCATCTCCTCACACATTCCCACCATTAATCCATCCGAAAACCGCATCATGGAAAATGCATCCGCTCCCTCATAAGGACAGCAAAGTTAATAACCTCCAGCTGGCGGTACCACACCAATTGGTTGCCCGTGCACCCTGGACAGCCCCGTAACACATCCTTCTTTGGATACGTTCCAATATGAGCTGAAAATCACCTCTGCCTTGCCCATCTTAAATTAGGAAAATAACAGGAAAAGTTGTACCATCTCTGACGGGATGAGGGTACGAGGCGAAGCGCAGCTTGGTTGCAGGAGACCAAATCTGTGACATCTACTTGTGTCACCAAGTCAACTGTGGAGGGCGGCTCCACAAACCTGAACACCTCAGGTAGCACACTCAGCTCAACCAGCTCCCGGCAACTTCTCCAATCACATCCAGGCCAATAGAAACCACGGACCAACCGCCAGAGCAAGGATCACCTTTTCCCGCTGCCCGAAAAGTATGGGCATGACCTAAGCTTGAAACCTAGGCCGACTTACATCTGAAAAGGAAAACATTGTCAGAAAGGAAAAACTCTTGAAACCATACCGTGGTTCCCACTAGGCCTTGGTCACGCAGGTCCAGCTCCCCAACAGAAAAATTTCAGGGCAAAAACCCCATACCAGTTTGCTCATAACAGACAAAAATGGTACCCGTTGGTGAAGTAGAATCACTAAATACTGCCGGTTATACACTAGCAAGGGATCGCTTGAAAATCATCATGCTTTTCACCCGCCTGGTAAACCCCACTCGCTGCATACCCTACTATAAGCCCATCATGTCTGTGTTTTAATGAGAGGCTGGGTCCTCGGCCTCCTTTCGATGGGAGTACCATTACGAATTTAAAGAATCAAAACCCTTTGGACCTGCCAGCGGACGGAGTTAAGGAGGATACCTGGAATTGGAAAATCAATAGGGAGTAAACCATACTATCACGGCAACTGGATACCTGGTATGACTTTAACCTTTCGTTAACTAATGCGCATTCTAAAAACCAAAAAGCCTAAACAGCCCACTACGAAAAGAAAAGTTGTAAACAGGTGGTTAGATAGTTTTTTGTTTTTTTTTAACGTTGTGTTGAAAACAAACCCAAACAGCCAGACCTGCTGCTGTTAAATACACCCCCTATCGATTCAACCGTTACTGCTCTTGAAGCGAATGTAGCCGTTGAAGCTTAAAGAAAATTCAGCTACCAATCAGTTCCTCCTTTTCAGGTGCCTGATTCCATGTAGCGGAAAATAAAATGTAAACTTACCGCACCTAGGGTTGGACCAATGTACCGATACCGGGTAACGTGACCCTGCCGCTTAGTCCTACACCGGAAAGCCTAGGAAAGGCGCCTTGGAAACAATGACAGCAATAGAAATGACCTTAACCGCAAAATTGAAGTTCATACCTAAGGAACCGCAGGGGCCGAAAGATAAATCTCCATACGATGGGTAATAGCCGATAAACGCTATTTCCATGCGGCAAAACCTTCCAAAACAAAAGTCAAACCCAAAAGGAGGGGCTTTTCCATAATTTTTTTTTTTTTTTTAAATTCATAATGGGTGCTTCAAATAATGAAGCTACTTGACACCCTCTATAGTCTAGTATTAGAATGATTGTTGTCTACTAACACATGGGAAAACACTGGTCAGTTGTGCACACCTGAGACCTAAACTAAAATTTTTTTTTTTTTTTTTGAGGCTATTTATGTGGACATAATTGCTCAGGAAATATTAGCGGGCATAATTATGCACTTGCATAAAATTGGCAATTTTCGCATCTCACATGTTCATTTTCGTCTGTCGAACTGAAACTCCAACAAACACGAAAATGCACAGAAATACACTTTGCTATTACCATAAAGTTATCAGTGACAAACATAGCTTACGCCTTGTTAACTACAGCCCTAAGTTAGAATGTATACCAAGGAGAGGTGATATCCTGTGCGCCCAACATAATGTAACCCTCCTATAAATCACTTGACAGGCCACATCTAAAATCTGGGATCCAGTTCTGCTCAACTTTTTTTTTTTTTTTTTATTATCAAAAGGCGGTGGGTAGACATTCTGAGATTAGTCAGTTCAAGGAGACAACTAGATTATTGCAAGGAATGGAGGAGGAGATCTCATTTTTATGCATAAATCGTGTGTGGTCACCATACCGGACTGGAACATTACTTCCACCTACCGCAGCTAAATGAGAAGGGTTCTTTACAGTAAAAGCAAACAGACTGCGGAATGCCGACCACAAAGGTAGTAATGGCAGCTACTATAGCGCCTATTAAGGCGGGTGTATGATTTCCTCAGTACACCTATAGTGTCGGCCATAATAACTTAATTACAGAATGTTGAATAGGGCGGAAAACCTGCTGCCTGGTGACATCACGTGACCCCCCCCAGGGCGCTTATTCCACCCCGCAATCCCACGTAATGGTGCTTGCCAGATTGTGCAGAATAAAAGGGGGGCGGCCGGACTCCAGATGTTCCTGCCCAATTCCCACAGCACTCCACTGTCCAATGTACCTCAGATGCTCATCATCCCGCCGCGGGACAGCACCAGGGGTTAATTCTGAAGAAAAAAGGGGGGGTTTAAATCTCCATGTGACTCATGACGCCCGGGGCCCCAACGCCCGTGCATAGAGTGACAGAGTCCGATCCAAGCCGCTACCCACAGAAGGGGAGGTTTTATTCTAAGATGTCATGCCGACCCCTAAAGGGGAGGGGGGTGAAAAACACTGGCACTAATGTAAGGGAGCTTTTTTTTTTTTTTAATTATAATTTATTTATTTAATTTTATTTATTTATTTATTTTATTTATAATTTATTTATTTAATTTATTTATTCTTTATTTATAATTTATTTATTTATTTTATTTATAATTTATTTATTTAATTTATTTATTCTTTATTTATAATTTATTTATTTTTATAATTTATTTAATTTTTTTTTTTTTTTAAACTTGTCTGGGGATACCAATAAGGGATGTGGATTCTGCTGACTTCAGCAGTCAGCACATACACCAATGCAGCACCTCCAATTCGAGCTGCATCAGAGGCTGTGATTTATTTATTTTGTATGTATAATTTATTTATTTATGACAGGGCAGCGGTGACAGGGCAGTGGAGGGATCAGGGGCACGGGGTTTGTTATTCACACAAAGCTGGCGGGTCCCCGCTGCAGCGCTTCCACCTGCGCTGCATCAGGGACCGCGCCGGCTCACAGTCTGCACTCGCACCCACCGCTGGCAGAGGCAGGGCGGCGGGTGGGCGGTGCCTTAAGCAAAGAGCGCTTTCGCGCTCTTTACAAACTGAGGGGCGGGCTCCAGCTGACTGGCGGGCGGGTAGTTCACTCAGAACGCCGCTCGCCGGCACACCCAGCTGGAGCCTCAGCAGGGAGGAAGCCGCTCACAACTAACAGCGTTGTGAGTCGGACGCTTCCTTCCCTGCTGATGGGGGGATTTGTGTCAGCCTGCGAGCACAGTCAGACCGGCGGGCGGGTATTTCCCTGAAAACACCGCTCGCCGGCCATGTCACCTGTGCCTCAGCAGGGAGGAAGCCGCTCACAACTAACAGCGTTGTGAGTCGGACGCTTCCTTCCCTGCTGATGGGGGGATTTAAGTCAGACTGCGAGCACAGGCAGACCGGCGGGCGGGTCTTTCCCTGAAAACACCGCTCGCCGGCCATGTCACCTGTGCCTCTGCAGGGAGGAAGCCGCTCACAACTAACAGCGCTGTGAGTCGGACGCTTCCTTCCCTGCTGATGGGGGATTTGTGACAGACGGCAAGCACAGGCTGACCGGCGGGCGGGTATTTCCCTGAAAACACCGCCCGCCGGCCATGTCACCTGTGCCTCAGCAGGGAGGGAGCCGCTCACAGCTAAAGCGCCGTGGGCAAAACTCTTCCCTCCCTGCTGATAGCTCTCTTACCGCCCTCCGAAGCGGGTACACGCCACCGGCCGCCCAAACAGGTCCGGGTCCAGGAACAAAGAGACCGGAAGCTGGGCAACGCAGTGACTTATATCAGAGCAGATCATACCACAGGAGCCGGGGGGGGGGGTAGCTGGTGAGTTTTTCCAGGGGGAGAAACCACCTAAAATTAGCATAGGGGGCCTGCAGTCAGGTGGCAGCATCTCAAATTTTGGCTGCAGTGCCCCTCAAACTCACCCAGAACACTTAAGCCTCATTTGCATATATTAAAACTTTTTTTTTCAGTTAGGGAGCACCATATAATTAGTTTAGGGGTAGAACATGCTGAAAGATTTCCACTATTAGGCCTGCCGATTTACCGCTGATTTTGCCGCGGTTTTGCCGTGGATTTGCTGCAGAAAATGTTGCTGCAGTCAATTCCCCAGCAAAACGTATGGGTTTTAAAAAATGCTGTGCATACATTTTTTTATACCTGTTGATTTACCCGCGGATTTTCCGCTGCGGAATTAATGAGCATGTCACTTCTTTTCCGCAGGTACATGCGGTTTTTACCATAGATAATGTTAAAAATCCGCGGGGACAAACTTGCGGAAAATCCGCGGTAAATCCGCTGTAAATTTTTGCCGGCAAAAACGTGGGATTCTTTCAGAGGGTCCATTTTTTCTGAAGAAAAAGGCACTTTCTAGTGCGCACATAGCCTTAAAGAGAATAGTCAGAAACTTAGGGGTACTTTACACACTGCGACATCGCTGCCAATATATCGTCGGGGTCATGTCGTTAGTGACGCACATCCGGCGCCGGTAGTGACATCGCAGCGTGTAACACAAATGAGCGACGATCAACGAGCGCAAAAACGTGCAAAATCGTTGCTCGTTGACACGTCGCTCATTTCCATAATATCGGTGCTGTTGCAGGTACTATGTTGTTTGTCGTTCCTGGGGCAGCACATATCGCTATGTGTGACACCGCAGGAACGACAAACATCTCCTTACGTACGTCCACCGGAAAAGGAGGAAGGAAGGAGGTGGGCAGCATATTCCGGCCGCTCATCTCCTCCCCTCCTTTTTTATTGGGCGGCGGTTCAGTAATGCTGCTGTAATGTCGCTGTGACGCTGAACGAACCGGCCCCTTAGAAAGGAGGCGGTTCACCGGTCACAGCGACGTTACAGAGCAGGTTTGTGCGTGTGACGCTGCCGTAGAGATAATGTTCACTACGGCAGCGATCACCACATATCGGCCGTACGACGGGGGCGGGTGCTATCGCGCTCGACATTGCTAGCAAATGCTAGCGATGTTGCAGCATGTAAAGTACCCCTTAGTAAGGTTAGAAAGAAACATCAGCAATCCAGAAGTTCAACAGGGTAGAATGCAAAAATTTACTGGAGCTGTCAGAGCAAAAAGGACTATGAGGATTTAAATGGGTAAAGTGGTTCCACTCACTTCCATCTAGAAATATGTGCTGTGTCACATGTGTAAGAATATGTGCCCACGGGGAAAGTATCCTGCGGATATATCCACAGGACATTCCGCAGGAGCTCCCAGAAAACTGCAACACAACTTTGTCTGTTTCCATGCTGCGGTTTTATTGTGGAATGTCCTGCGGATATGCTGTGGTTGTTCTGCATTGAGAATACAGTACTATGGCTTCGGCACTGCATCCTCAATGAAGAACAAGTGCTGGAGTGTTGGGGGAGTTCATACTGACCTCCATCACGCAGCACTTCCCTTTCCGGCCGTGTCTCTCTGCACTTTGCAGGAGAAGGTGGGCGGGCCTGAACTAGCTCCGGCTGTCACATGACCCGAGCTCATGCAGTCCCCACCCACCTCCTGCTTGCTGCTCCTGGCTCCACCGCGCTCCTCTGCAGCGGAGGAAGTGACTCCGGTGTCTTCTATCAAGGCAGGTAAGTATAGGATCGTGTGGAAAAATCCATAGGAATAATTGACATGCTGCAGGGAAATACGCATTATTTCCGCATCATGGGCACAGCACTCCCCAAATGCTATAGAAATGGCTGGGGACGCACTGTAAGGCGGATTTTTGAGAACTCCTCGGAATTTCCGCTAAAAAATCGCAGCGAATTTTCCGCAGCGTGGGCACATGTCCTAAGAGTAGTGGCCTGTTGCTGGCAAATTCCTGCCCCTGAAAACACCAATCACATTGTGTAATGTATTGTGAATAATATCTTACGTCTTTTGTAAATATTGTGCCATGTGAATTATAATGTCATGTATTGCAGTATGGTATTGTGAGAGTGGCACGGGGCAGTAGTAGTCGCGGGCAAGGGCGAACCCTGGGTGCTCTGTAGCCCTGTATATTCAGTTGTGCCCCGGCCACCTCCGAGTGTAATTATAACCACTTAAACCCCACTTCAGTCCAGCTTCACATTAAACAGTTCTTTACTTAAGATCTTACACAGTCTTTTTGGAACACATTCCCTGCAGGCATAGTTCTTTAACATTATAGATTGGGCATATTTTACTTCATTTCATAATTTATTGCAAACTGCTCCCTTGCTTCCAGAACCACTTGTGCTTTCAGTCTGTCCTCTATCTTTAACACCATTCAAAGAGTCCCACATGGCTCTAGTTTTGTCCAACCCGCAGGGATTTGTTTCACCATCGGACAGAGTTCCTTCACCACTGTTCCCATGACGACCTGTTCACCCGAGTCTATGTTAAATTATCCCTAAAGCCGGTCCCGTTGGAGTTAGTCGCAACCCAGAAGTCTTCTTCAAAGCCAATGACTACTACTCACGGTTCAGGCAAGGATGTTTCTCTAAACCCAGCTACGTAAGAGTCCTTTCTCCCACTTGCTTCTGACTTCCTGGGGTGACCCTGAGGGTTTGGCCAAATTACTAATGCTGGCTCACTCCTCGCTACACCTTCCACAGACGCGGCTTGCTTGCTGCTTGTGTAGCACCCCAGGGGGCTAGTGGTTAACCTACTTGTCGCCGGGCTGTCGACTTTCGCTTGTCAAGAGCAGCCTAGCCCGGCTCCGTTGCCCCGAGACGTACAGAAGATGGATGGGGAAGGATGATGGGGGTAGTAGTGAGGTGTTTGTCGTGACGCCACCTGTGGTATGTGGCCAGAGAATGGGCCGCCGCTGCTGTCACTGTCCTCCGGGGAGGATGGTAGTAGCAGCTAGGGATGGTAATACCCCCCACAGGTGGAGTGGAGCCCAGGGAGGATGGTGAGAGGGAGCAGTAATGATGGGCTCCGAAGCTCGGGAAGCGACAGTGCCAGTAAAGAACAGTCAGAGTCTATGTCTGCAGTTCCAGGTTGTTTACTCACTTTTAGTGCTGTGCCGCTCACCCGGGTAATACCGGTCATTTGCTGTGATGGGCTCCGTCGAACCCAAAACCGTTTAGAGATCAGTCCGGTGTTGTGTTCAGTGGGTTCCCTCCTTGTAACGGCTGTGCTGTGGATCCCCTGGCTTGAAGCTATGAGGCGACCCTGGGTTTCACGAGTTGAGCTCTTGTCCCTGTATGCAGGTGCCGCGGTTCCGATGTGGGGTCTGAAGTGATCCAAGGCCTCGGATCCTATGTGGCAATATGCTCCAGGGTGCTTTGTGGTCAGGAAAGCTTGAAACTTTCCCCGTCCAGGCAGATTCTGGAAAACCAACGTGGAGTACGATCTTCCCTAGGGTCCTGCCGCCCTGTGTGGCATCGATTCTGTGGGGAACAGAGATCTCTCTCCCCGCGGCAATCGTTGTGAAACTTCTCCTCCTTCCCACAGGAGCACCTGTCAGATGCGACTGCTCCATTGCTCTCCTGCTGGAGAACTCCCCCTAACTGTTGTGGTGGCTCCTGACTCCCCCTGCTGGCTGCACCTCCCACTCCCAGGTTCTAAGCTAGTGGGACTGAGGCCCCTGTTGAGGGCATCCTATAAATACCACTCTGTCGGCGACCCCTTTATTACCCTACCCTAGCCCAGTCTCCAGTGGGAACAGGGCAACCTGTTGTGTATTTGAGTGTGTAAGAGGTGAAACCGAGACTGATCTCCTCAGGATCAGGGTGTAGCATTACACTCAAAATTGGGTGCAATACTCTGTGACGACTGAAGCCTCAGGGACGCCACACTTGTTTCACGATTCTCCTCCTACTACCTACACTAAAATTAAGTCAGCCTATTTTAACTGCTCAGCTCCTCCCGTTGGTTGTTCCCACAAAACATTACGTTTTTTTTTTGCCTACAAGGATACCAGGGAGCAGTACATAGAAACGGCCACTAGATGTCCATATCAATATGTTATACTCAAATACACACTATGCTAACAATGACGTATTAAGGGGAATGCAGGTCATGGTACACCCTCCTACATTCTTCTGTAATGTGTAATGTAACCTGTGATATGTAGCGCTTGTAATGTGATATGTAGAGTATAAAGTATAGTGTTTTATAGGAAGTTACCAGACCATAGGGTAAATAATGGTTAAGTATTGGAACTAACACACAATGGGAGTGGTTAGTTAATAAGGAAAGGGATGGTTCATTCAAATAGACCTAGCAAGCAAAAAATACAGACAAATAATCTGTAGGTTGAGGAGGTCGCATTCAGTGTTTGACTTTTGACAGCAAAGGCAGCAAAGGAGACTTGAGACAAGATAGCATGATTCTTGAGTGTTAAGCAAGACACGGAATGAGAACACTGTGAAAGCTAAAGACTGACCATCGAAGGGAGCATCCACATACACTAGAAGTCGGAGGACAAGACTCTAGTGACCAGGCCCCTAACAGTAATGGTAATGGTTTAATCAGAGGTGTATCGAGGCTTTCCAGTACTGGGGTAAGAATTCTGTTTGGCGCCCCCCACCCATCAAGCATTTTGAGTAGTCATCATGTGACCAATCATTTATGTGTGATTTGCACACTTACAGTCAGGTGATAACAAGCTTCTCTTCATAATTCTCTCAATGTTCAATGAGAAACTTATGATGAGCTAATTTTCACATGCAAGTATGAAAATCACATATGAGTGGAGTGGTCATGTGGTGACTGCTGGAACCAGCAAGCAGAGCTGAATTGTGACAGTGGGTATATTACACATTGTTAGAACTGAGGATACTACACTGCTTAATTTTGTAATTAAAGGGGTTGTCCAGATTGGAGATGAAAGTCTGCAGTGACTCTATTCGTGACTTCAGGTTTCTGAATTCTTACAATGCATGCTCTGCACACTTTTACAATTCTCCGGTGCCAGTGGAGAGAGTGGACGATCATGTGAGCACAAGTATGCGATTTGTATAATTCTGGCCACATTCTGGTTTGATGTGTACAGCCTCAGTCAATTCATTTTCATTGAGCATGTCTGTTTAGCACATGACCACATCTATGGAAATCGCATACTTGCAGCTTCATAACCTTCCACTGTCACTGCCGGCACCAGAGAATCCTGACAGTGTGCATTGTGAGCACTGTGAGAATTCAGAAGTCTGCAGTCACATAGAGTGACACTAAAGGCCACTTTACACACAACGACATCGCTAATGAGATGTCGTTGGGGTCACGGAATTCATGACGCACATCCGGCCTCGTTAGCGACGTCGTTGCGTGTGAAACGCAGGAATGACCGTTAACAATCAAAATACTCACCATATCGTTGATCGTTGACGCGTCGTTCTAATCACAAATATCGTTGCTGCTTTTGGACTCAGGTTGTTCGTCGTTCCTGCGGCAGCACACATCGCTATGTGTGACACCGCAGGAACGAGGAACAACATCGTACCTGCGGCCGCTGTCAATGAGAAAGGAAGGAGGTGGGCGGTATGTTACGCCCACTCATCTCCGCCCCTCCGCTTCTATTGGGCGGTCGCTTAGTGATGCCGCTGTGACGCCGCACGAACCTTATAAAGGAGGTGGTTTGCCAGCCACAGTGACGTTGCTAGGCAGGTAAGTATGTGTGACGGGTCCTAGCGATGTTGTGTGCCATTGGCAGCGATTTGCCCATGACGCACAAATGATGGGGCGGGTGCTTTCACCAGCGACATCGCTAGCAATGTCGCTGTGTGTAAAGTGGCCTATAGAGTGACAGCAGGCTCATCACAAACTTGGACAGCTCCCCCTTTGATGCTCCTAGCAACATAAATAAAAACATAGTAACCCTTAACTCGTCAGATGGCACAAGACTTTATTAAAGAGATTGTCCACTACTTTTATATTGATTGCCCTTGCTTAGGATAGATCACCAATGTCTGATTGGTCAGGGTTCGGCACCTGGCACGCCAGCCAATAGTCTGTTCTAGGTGCCGTGCCGGTAGTGGCAGTTGGCCGGAAGTGCTCAGTTCTGGATCTGCTCCGTCTTCTGATAGTGGCAGCAGCCTCCTATTAAAATCAAAATGGATACAGCTGCACACTAAATGCCATCAATGTATAAGGGAACTCTGGTACTGCATTACTGCTATATGAAAAAATGAGATTTTTAGTTTATGAATTGGCCAATGCATGTAAGCCCGGAGTTAGGTACCCGGAATATTGAGATTTACCTTGCCATTGGTTTCCGGGCTTACATACATTGGCCAATTCATAAACTAAAAATCTCATTTTTTCATATAGCAGTAATGCAGTACCAAAGTTCCCTTATACATTGATGGCATTTAGTGTGCAGCTGTATCCATTTTGTATTTGCTATGTTTTTTCAGCTGGCACCTATACACACTTGTAGGATGTGCGGGTCAGTTTTTGAAATATTTGTAGTGAGTTTCTTTCTGACTGAGCACTCCGCCCTATAAACCAGGCTGTGTTCATGATCCTTATACCAGGAGTCCTAGCTGCCCAGACATGGAGGTTAGTCCAGATAGTGGCATTTCAAGTTTGATTTTTTTTTGAGTCTAGCTGCCCAGACATGGATGTTATTAACCTAGATAGTGGCATTTTAGTTAGGTACCCGGAATATTGAGATTTACTTGCCGTTGGTTTCCGGGCTTACATGCATTGGCCAATTCATAAACTAAAAATCTCATTTTTTCATATAGCAGTACCAGAGTTCCCTTATACAATGATGGCATTTAGTGTGCAGCTGTATCCATTTTGTATTTGTTATGTTTTTTCAGCTGGCACCTATACACACGTGTAGTATCTGCGGGTCAGTATATTTAAATATTCCTATTAAAATCAATGAGGTGGATATGCAGTACACTATCTGAGCACAAAACAGATCTCATATCAGAAGCAATGCGCAAGTGAGACCGAGGCCTAATGAATAAACATTTGCATTCAGGTACCTTATAGATGATGTTGTCTCAAGTCGTTTTTTTCTATTCTTCACCTTGTCCTGATGCCATGATGACTTTTTACATTCACAGCTCATCTCTGCAGACTTCCATCTTCTCTGGTCTTCTGCAGCACATCCAGAAACAATGCCCCTAAAAATAGCAGAATGATTAGAATATTCCTATTTAAAAATATCTGCCCTACACTGTGCCCCAGAATAAATAATTGCCCTTCACTGTGTTCTCTGCACAAAATATAACCCCACATGGTCCCTTTTATAGTACATGCCCTCCACATTGCCCTCTCTTTTCCATACTGAGCCAACTATTCACGCTGTCCTTTACACTGTGTCCCCTTATACTACCCAGTTTTAATACTGTGCTCTCTCATCACAACTATCCTTGCTATGGCCTCACTATCCTCCCATTCTACCCCTCTCCATAACGCCCCCCTCCACTACCCAGTTTCTATTCTGTGCCCCCTAACATTTTTCTCATCCCTTACTGTCTCCTCACTACCTCCTGCGTGTCCATATACTTTTCCACCTCACACCCCATCCTGCCCACTTGCTTCTCATACCATGTCACGATTCTGTGTCCTCAAAATTTCTTTCCCGTTTTCTCACCAAACCATGTCTGTATACATCACCCCTCACCTTCTCTCTCCCCATTCATCACCCCACACCCTCTCTATCCCCATGCATCACCCCTCATCTTCTCTCTCCCCGTAAATCACCCCTAATCCTCTCTCTCTCCATGCATCACCCCTCACCTTCTCTCTCCCCATGCATCACCCCTCATCTTCTCTCTCCCCGTAAATCACCCCTAATCCTCTCTCTCTCCATGCATCACCCCTCACCTTCTCTCTCCTCATGCATCACCCCTCATCCTCTCTCTCCCAATGCATCACCCCTCATCCTATCTCTCCCCATGCATCACCCCTCATTTTCTCTCTCCCCATGCATCACCCCTCATCCTCTCTTACTGTATACTGTGTCCAAAGATAGTGCCCTCTCCCCACACTCTGTCCCCCATACTGGGTCTATAGATACTGCTCCCTTCCCACCCTCTGTCCACTCATACTGTCTATAGATACTGTCCCTCTCCATCCTCTCTCCCCCATACTGTGTCTATGGATACTTCCCCCTCCCCACCCTCTGTCCCCTCATACTGTGTCTATAGATACTGCCCCTTCCCCATCTTCTCTCCTCCATACAGTGTCTAAAGATACTGCCCCCTCCCCACCCTCTCTCCCCCATACTGTGTCTATAGATACTGCCCCTTCCCCACCCTCTCTCCCCTATACTGGGTCTATAGATACTACCCCATCCCCACCCTCTGTCCCCTCATATTGTGTCTATAGATACTGTCCCCTTCCTATTCTCTCTCCTCCATACTGTGTCTCTAGATATTGCCCCCTCCCCACCCTCTCTCCCCATACTGTGTCTATAGAAGATACTGCCCCCTCCCCACCCTTTGTCCACTCATACTGTCTATAGATACTGTCCCTCCCCATCCTCTCTCCCCCATACTGTGTCTATGGATACTGCCCCCTCCCCACCCTCTGTCCCCTTATACTGTGTCTATAGAAACTGCCCCTTCCCCACCCTCTCTCCCCCATACTGTGTCTTTAGATAAGGCCCCTTCCCCACCCTCTCTCCCCCATACTGTGTCTATAGATACTGCCCCTTCCCCACCCTCTCTCTCCTATACTGGGTCTATAGATACTACCCCCTCCCCACCCTCTGTCCCCTCATATTGTGTCTATAGATGCTATCCCCTTCTTATTCTCTCTCTTCCATACTGTGTCTCTAGATATTGCCCCCTCCCCACCCTCAATCCCCCATACTGTGTCTATAGATACTGCCCCCTTCCCACCCTCTGTCCCCTCATACTGTGTCTATAGATATTGCCTCCCCATTGTCTCTCCTCCATACTGTGTATATAGATACTGCCCCCTCCCCACCCTCTGTCCCCTCATACTGTGTCTATAGATACTGCCCCCTCCGCACCCTTCGCCCTCTCATACTGTGTCTATAGATACTGCCCCCTCCCGATTCTCTCCTCCATATTGTGTATATAGATACTGCCCTCTCCCCACCCTCTGTCCCCTCATACTGTGTCTATAGATACTGCCCCTCCCCATCCTCTGTCCTTCATACTGTGTCTATAGATACTGCCCCCTCCCCCACCCTCTGTCCCCTCATACTGTGTCTATAGATACTGCCTCCTCCCCACGCTCTCTCACCCCATACTGTGTCTATAGATACTGCCCCCTCCACATCCTCTCTCCTCCATACTGTGTCTATAGATACTGCCCCCTCCCCATCCTCTGTCCCCTCATACTTTGTCTTTAAATACTGCCTCCTCCCCACCCTCTGTCCCCTCATACTGTGTCTATAGATACTGTCCCCTCCCCACCCTCTATTCTCTCATACTGTGTCCACAGATAGTTCTCTCTTCCCACCCTCTGCGCCCCCATTCTGTGTCCTTAGATACCTCCCCCCTCACCCCACACTGTTCCTCTTCAGTGTCACTGTCTTCAGCTCCACACTGGAGCACTTATCATCAGTGCTCTCTGCGCCACTGCGCTGCAGCCCTGACTTCAGGGTCAGCAGTCTGATCAGCTGACCTGATCACATTACAGCCGTCTCTGACCCAGAAGTGAGCACCGGCGGGCACTGCTTCAATTGTCCTCAAGTCTGAAATATACAAGGACAATTGATCAGTGGGTCCCACGCGCTGCAGTTTCTATGAATGCGGCTGTCAGCATGACAGCTGCACTCAGAGAATGGCAGCTCCCACTACAAGACGGCAAACGCATCTGCCAAGGAGACTTTCACAGCGCTGCATTAGGCAGCCTGATAGCATTCCCCTGACATTTGCGTCCGGGCTAGATACGCCTCTGGTTTAATACTAACTGGTGTGTGAACATAGCTTACCCTAAGCAGATTCTTCCCAAGCATCTGAAAGCGCAAGGCTCTGCTCTGGCTGTGGTGATGGGACATCTAATCCTCACCCCTGTAGGAAGAATACACATGAAGCCACTGCAAGGCAAAGTGACCATCACAAGATGGACTGTACAGTAAGGCTGGGGCCACATGGGGACTACTGCGATCCCCTTGCATGAGACTCGGCTCGTGCTGGCAGTACAGCAGAGCCGTATCTCATGCTTGTGTCCTTGCAACTGAGGTCCGTTCGTGCGAGCAGACCTCAGCTGCGGGGGGCGGGCCGGCACTCAGGAGGAGAGGGAGGGATTTCTCTCCCTCTCGCCTGTGTAGCCGGCTATAGACATTCTCGCTCTGCACGCACGGTACACCGGTGTACCGCGAGTGCAGTGCGATTTTTCTCTCGCCCCATTCACTTGAATGGGTGCGAGAGAAAGAGTCTCGGATTACAATCGCAGCATGCTGCGATTGTTTTCTCGGTCCGATTAGGGCTGAGAAAATAATCGCCCATGTGTGCTGTCACACATGCTAGAATTGGTCCGAGGGGAATGCGATGTTTTATCGCACTCCACTCGCACCGATTTTCTCGCCGTGTGGCTTAGGCCTTAGGCTGAGTTTTGCTGGAACTCACAAAACCAGTAAGGTATAAAGCAACTCAGTGGAAACTAAGTCTGTGACTGAATATGCCTTGTATAATTGTAATGTGCTAGAAGATATGTGCCCGAGGTGTAAAGTCATTGCTTTGAGTAAACCATTGAGTAAAATATTGTAAAATATTGCTGTTTCAAAAAAACAGGTGATCTCCTTATGAGTACATGTTATCATCTGGTTCTGGCCAGCTGACGTTAGCGGCCTTCATTGGTTCACAGCCCATAAGACACAAGCCACACACCCAGCCAGGACCAACTCTTTCATGTAGCGTGTTGGGGTGCCCGGAGTTAATCCCTCGCCCACGACTACTGCCATGATACCTTAGGCCCTGTGCGCACTGGAAAACAGAATTTTCTTAAGATAATTTCGCAGGGTCTGAAAGATTACCGCACCTCCGGTAAAAAAACGCGGCAAATCGCACCCGAAAACCGCATGCGGTTTGCTGCGGTTTTACCACGGTATTGTTCGCGGTATTGACGCGGTTTTGCCGCATGCGGGTTGGTACATGTGCTTTAATGCATTCAATGCAATAAAGTACATTGAAAAAAAAAAAAAAAGTAATTTCCTTCTGAGATAGATAGCAGACAGATAAATAGATAAATAGACAGATAGAAGAATAGAAGACAGATAGAAGAATAGATAGAAGGATAGATAGAGGGATAGATAGAGTCCCTGTGAGCACACGCTGCATTTCTTCCGAGCGGTAGTGTGTTCACGTTACCGGCTGTGGGAAATGCCCTGTGGTTACCTCTGCATGCTCGTTGCGAGGCTGCATTCAGCAGTGTGTCAGTCGCGGCTGGATGCAAGCATCGCAGGACGTGGATTACGCCGGAGCTGTGTGTTTCGGGGGGGTTAATAAAGGGGTGAAACAGGGGCTTTTTGTGTTTTATTTAAAATAAAGGATTTTTCGGTGTGAGTATTTTCACTTTACTTACGGGTTGATCATGTCAGCTCTCACATAGACGCTGCCATGATCAAGCGTGGACTTAAATGTTGGCGATCCGCTGTCATTTAACTCATTATTACCTGGATAGCCACCACATCACGGCATCAGGAAGAGCTGGGGACGCTCCGGGACTGCCGCATAATGGATGCGACAGTCCTGGGGCAGCTGCGGGCTGATATTCTCGGCTGCGGGAGGGGGGGAGGGCATTAACCCTGCCCGTCGCCCTCCCCAGCCTGAGAATACCGGGCCGCCGCTGTGTGCTTACCTCGGCTGGACAGTAAAAATACGGCGGAGCCCACGTGTTTTTTTTTCTATATGTCCGTTTGATTTGTATGTGTATTCTATATGTCTGTGTGTGAGTGTGATGTGTGTGTGTTCTATATGTCTGTGTCTGTGATGTGTGTGTTTACTCTCTGCTCCGCTTAGTCTTCCTGTCATAATGACATCACTTCCCTGCAAACCGCAGGGCAGCGATGAACATTACCGCAGGTAAACTGCGAAATACCAGAGGGAATAACGCAGGAAAACGCAATGAACCGCACAGAATTTGCTGCCTGCGTTATTCCCTGAGGGATTTCACGATTACATGGCAGTCAATGGAGTGAAATCCCGCAGCGATGTGCGGAAAAGAAGTGACATGCAATTGTTTTTCCTGCGGGAATCCCGCAGCAAAACATGCAGCTGTCAAGATCTGCATAGTGTGTACAGCATTTTTTTTTTCCCCATAGGTTTTGCCGGTGAATCACTGCAGAGATGTTATGAACATTTTCTGCAGCGAAACATGCAGCAAAACCGCAGGAAATCCGCGGCAAAAACCGGCAAGTGCGCACAGGGCCTTACACATGCACAAGCAGCAGGTATTAAAATAGGACAAGTGTGAGATACCTGTCACTCGTGATTGTGGCAATAAAGCCTCTTGCTGTATTTGTAACCCCTTTTAAATCCTTATACTCTTTACTGATATTTTTTACCCCTTTAAATCCTTTCATTTTCTTTTGGATATTACCCTGGTGCGCTTCTGGATTGCTGATTAAGTTTTCTGATCTATTCTCTGAATTAACCCCTGGATGCCCACACTGGTTTAAAATATGACAGCCTCAACAATGTATGGCAGTTAACTCTGCTTGAGCTCCTCGACTCTGATCCTATCATTTCTAACTACATCTTTGGATCCTATAGTGTTCTTGCTTTGGTTTTGACCCACCCTGCTTCATATATGTCGTCAACATGCTCCATTGGTCAGCAGGTTCTCTGCACATGTAACCCGATAGACTAAATAATGAAGGCAAGGTCCGTAAATAGAGTTTCAGGGCGGAAAGCAGAGCATTCCTAGACTCTGCACTATTCTGAGGGGCTAACACCAAGCCTAACTGACCACTGAGACCCCCTGCAATCCTGAGAATGAGGCACTGGAAGTCTAAAAATGGAACTTTGCAGCCCCATCTGTGAACCATTTAGACTTTAGAGCCTGCATATCTGAAAATCTCTCCCAACTAATTTTCTTTCTTGAATTTTGTCTTTTTATTCTCTAGTGATAATTAGCACTGAGCATTTCTGTTACCTCATACCCTTTAGGGTTAATGTCGGCATTGCTGCTGTTTTATTACAAACATGCCTTGTGTCCTTGTATAGTTAGCCTGCAGCACAGTTGGTTCTTCCAGTAGTGTTCCCATGCACTGGCAGCCTAATGATTTATAGCTCTGTTTAAGTAAAGGCCACATCGACTCTCAGCATAGCCATTTGTCTCTTTCTCATTTCTTAAAGGCACAGGCCCCACTTGGCAGATAAATACTACAGGTACATTTCCATGAAAAGGACATTAATCTCTGGAATTAGAATATTGAAAACAGTGGTTATTGTAGCCAACCTTTCTGTATCAAATGATAGAAAAAGCAGTCATGGGGCATCTGATAAAATCTAATTCATTATTGCTAGCAAGAAGCGTGTTTATGATTGGATAGATAGATGCTTGTATACGAAAAATACAGCCTTATTATATATATATATATATATATATATATATATACAAGTAAATATCAGTATCTTAAATAATGACATCCATGCATAATATAAATACATATGTAATGTCATACATTACCTAGTAATAAGATTTGGAACCCAAGACTGAATGTGTTAAATGGCCATATTAAAATGTGGTCCTAAACAATATCCTGCGGTCAAAGTCACAAAAAATCTTGATTCCGGAGTCAATACCATGTGTCAACACAATGTATATTAGACATTTGTGCAATATTTGGATAACAAATTGTGTGATACCCCCTCAAGTGAGAAATTAGCAGCCAACACAGAGTGTATACCCATATACAGTAAGATCCACAGTTTCACCCTTATAAAGTGCTAGCTATAGCATCTCATACAATGTCATATAATATAAAGGATGTTCTATAGTATCAACCATAGCCCACTAATCCTGCCTAATGGTCAGTCACATCCCACCCTAAATTCACACTAGCTAACACCACTTTTTCAGTGCTAGTTACAACAGGATACTCATGTCTAGAGGATAGATAGATAGATGGATAGATAGATAGATAGATAGATAGATAGATAGATAGATAGATAGATAGATAGGTAGGTAGGTAGATAGATAGATAGATAGATAGATAGATAGATAGATAGGTAGGTAGGTAGATAGATAGATAGATAGATAGTCAGTCTTTATTAGATAGATAGATAGATAGATAGATAGATAGGTGCTAGATTAGCTGTAAACACTGTTTAGTACATACTGAATAAACTAAACATGAATGTACCTTCCCTAGTTGGGAGCTATTTTTTACTTACATAGTAATGAAGCAGAGACTCACTTCTAATCTGGTCTTGGTTTACACAGATGTTACCACGACAGGTGCACATTTGACAAACTGAGGTTTTTTGTGGTTTTCATATACTATATGCTTATAGATGTCTAACATCAGATAATATATCTGGTATCAGATGCCCTTTCAGTATGGTAGAGGCAAGTTTAATCTCCAATGTGCAACTGGATAAAAAAGATGAAGACCCCCTCATCCCCCTCTCCCTTTCGTGCAACTGTAATTCAAGAAACTCTTTTCATGCTTGACCTTAAGATCTGGTGGCCCTTTCTCGTCATTATTTCTGGACCACCTTTTATTTTGTCTGTCCAATTTTAGCAGAATTTTTTACATACAGTGGAGATCAAATTTAGAGAACAGCACACAAATTCCTAAATGTTAAGGTCATTGTGTAGTCCTATGTGATTATATCCTAACATGTGTAATCTCGCAGTATTTTAAGTTTATTTCATAAATTGAATTTATTGTAAAGCACATAATAAAAATGTAAATGAGATAAATGAAAAAGAACACTGATCAAAATTACAGAACACTTTCAGATGCCTGCAAGTTATTGGTGTTAATCTGGCACCTGTGCTAATTTCCTTATCTGACAAACCCTATTTAACTAGCTGCCTGACTATCCAGTTTGCACTGACTTTGCAAACATGGAGTGCCATTTCAAAGTGACTGAAATCCTCCGGCAGCACGTTGCCCAGATGAAGGTCAAAGGGATGACCCTATTAGCCATAGCAAGAGAAGTTGGTTATTCCAAGTCTATGATTTCAAGAATATTGCATCTTTGCTCATCTCAAATGCCCTGGTGTGTTAGCAATCGGGGTAATATAAGCCCTAGATTAGTAATGAGGAGAGTCTATGAGACTCCCCCATTACTAATCCTGTAACTGAAAAAGAATCCAACACAAACACCGAAAATCCTTTATTTGAAATAAAATACACACACCCTCTTTCACCTCTTTATTAACCCCCCAAACACCTTTGCAGATCCAGCGTAATTCATACGACGTCCCATGATGATTGTCATCTCTGCTACATCCGGAGCCTGCAAAGAGTGAAAACATGTTAGCTCTCCACAGGCTCCGGAAAACACAGCAGCACCTCACTGTGAGCAGGTGACTTCACTCAGTTCAGTGGAGGTCACACTCTGCCTCCCCCGCTGCTCTCAGAGAAAGTACTGCCAGGCTATCAAACTAAGGGTTACTGCCATGACTCACAATCTAACAGTATGATAGAAGCTTCAACTTTCATTGAGAGCAGCAGCTGATTCGCCAGTTTGACCTCTGCTGAACTGAGTGATGCCACCTGCTCACAGCTGGGTTCCTCGTTGGCTGATGAGATCACTCAGATTAGCGGAGGTCACATCCAGACTCCCTTGTTGCTGCTGAAAGTGCTTCTAGGCTGTCAGATTGTGGTCATGGCCATAAACATCTGGAGACATGGTATATATACTGTAACAATCCTGCTGTTCCTACAGTTTAACTTCTATTTGCCATCCCCTAGCACTGACTACAGCCATTTTACAGCCCCAAATATCTTGTCCCCATTGACTTGTATGGGGTTCATTGTTCGGGGTCAAGTTCGGCGTCAAGTTCACATGCCGAATATAATTTTTCATTTAGATTGAGCTAATTTGACTAGCCTGAATAACCATGGGTCCCCTCATCACTATTCACAAAGCAAAGACTTCTAGTTAAGATGGATATTAACTACAGGAACACTAAGGGGTACTTTGCACGCTGCGACATCGCTAGCCGATTGTAGTGATGCTAAGCGCGATAGTCCCCACCCCAATTTTGGTTCTTTTTTAATCACCATTTAAGTTTTCTGCCAGTTAGATTTCAGTGCACAAGGGTTGGACTGTACAGTGGGTCTTTTCCTCCCTGTCTGTGATTCTCTGGCCTCTCCTACTGCCTCTGGTATCTGAATGACCGATGGCTGCTGAGATTTCAAATAGAAGAGGCAGATCATTCATGGACTGGAGATGTTATTCGCAGAGGTGCTGGGGAATCACAGACAGGGAGGAGAAGACCCAGTGTACAGTCCCGCCCCTGAGCACCAAAATCTAATTAGCAGAAAACTTCAATAAAGGAAGAACAACAAAGCAGATTTCTTCACTAAATGTATACACTCAAGCAGCACCATTACAGCCAGGTCTTTAGTTTACATTACAAAATCATGCTGATAGATTTTCTTTAACATTTTACCTAAAAAAAAGTCTAAATATAGCCCCATCATTGTGATTAGACCATATTAAGGATACTCATGTTACAGATCTGTAATATTGCATTCATAGTTTTTTTTATGTGCCTACACTATGCTTCCAAATTTTGTATTTTTTTATTTTTGTTTTTTAAATTACAGAGTTTGTTCATGTTTTTGCTGATTATTACAATCATCAAGCCATGCTTCATCACATATGGGATTGTCAAAGAAGTGGCTATGGGTGCATAATATGAACATGTTGGGGCTCTATATACTGCAGAACAGTAGAGGAATATCCATTGAGCATCCATTGGTCCTCTATGGCCTTGTATGAGGCTGTAAGGATCTGTGGGAATACTATATATTTTCTACATGTTTTTTTTTACTGTGAGAATACAATATATATATATAATTGTCTAATTCTGTCTGTCTGTAACGGAAATCTCGAGTCGCTGATTGGTTGCGCCGCCCGCCCGTGACCAATCAGCGACAGGCGCAGTCTGGCTGCGAACCACGCTTCGCTGATTCATCACACACAGACACCGCCGCACACAGACACTCCCGCACACAGAAGCTTCTATATACACCCCAGCAGCCTCTATATGCATCCCAGCAGCCTTTATATACACCCCAGAATATACACCCCAGCAACCTTTATATACACCCCACAAACCAAAGCCTCTATATACACCCCAGCAGCAGCCTCCAGCACACATTAAATGTCCCTCCCACCTATCTGCTCAGCGGCCTCCGGATTGGATGTGGGTGTTGCTGAGGGAGTGGTGCGGGCAGGACCCATAGATACCCGACTTCGGCCTTAGCAACGTGACATATATGTATATTCTTAAATCTTCATAAATATGTTGCGAGTGGGGGCCGCTGCCACTTCTCTCTCTCTCGGGGGCCTGCTCGGATCCGGGTTCGCTGCTGCTGTGGCGCCCTGGACAAGCCAGATTGTCACAGGTACTGCAACAACACACCCCACACCCCGGCTAGGCACACCGAAGTCAGACAAAAATCCTTGTTGCCTCCCTCCAGGGGCTGATGTCCACACCAGGGGGTGGAGCCAGGCGGTTGGCCCCACCCACCAAGGAGTTCACAGTCCTGGAGGCGGGAAAAAGGCAGTTAGT
Organism: Anomaloglossus baeobatrachus; assembly: GCF_048569485.1. Taxonomy (NCBI): domain Eukaryota; kingdom Metazoa; phylum Chordata; class Amphibia; order Anura; family Aromobatidae; genus Anomaloglossus; species Anomaloglossus baeobatrachus. The sequence continues at coordinate 395,226,958 of NC_134354.1, read as the reverse complement.
TGAGTTTGGAGTTGAGTTTTGGGGAGTGAAGTGGTAGTGGAGGAGACTGACCATGTCCGGGTGCATGGCCCGGGCACATACAGCAAGGTTGGCAGACGGTGGTGACCGTCTGCAGGCAAGGCAGATTGACGTGAACCATAAGGACCGGGGACGGGCGGTGGCCCGCCGGTACCGGATCGGGGAGAAGCCAGCACCATTCGGCAGGGCCTACGGACCTCGACCAAGGCTACAGTTCCCAGGGCCAGAGCCTGCGGGCAAAAGGGGCTCCCTCAGCATCCATCCAAGCTGGGGAGCGGGGTACTGGTGGGAAGCCACCAGAACTGAGAACACAACACAGGTGCAGGGAAAGGCAGTCACCGCCAACCTACCGGGAGAAGAACCACCGCAGCCATCTGTGGGACCCGTCCATCCAACCGTTTGTTTTACCGGAGACTTTGTATTCATCATTGGCTGAGTGAGTACCACTGTGCCGTGCGGCACCGTGCTGCCCCCACGACCCTGCACCTCACCAGGTCCCGTAACCCACCTGCCATCCTCCCCTCACCGGGACCCGGGACAACCAACCCCCCTACCCACGGAGGGGAAAAACAACATCCGAGCTGATCCCTGTCATCGCTCCCGGGATCCCCGTCCAGAGCAGCGGTGGTGTCACAACCTCACCACAACCGTGGGTGGCGTCACGGACAATAAATCCCCACAACCATTCCCCCTTTTCACTCACGGGCGAGGAGCGCCGCTCGAGTCCCCGGGATCCGGCCCACCGCTCGAGCCACCACCGAGCAGCAGCAGCCGGACCCGAGCAGTGGGAGAGCGCAGCGTCCCCTGCTCCGCCCGCGACAACTTGGTGTCACGAACAGGATCTTACCGCTCTGCCATCTGGTAGAGGTGCGCCTTGTGACCGCCGGAGCTGTCCGGCCGAAAATTTTGAGAAGCCGCCATTTTGGGCGCGAAAAGTCCCCGCTCGAGCGTCTCCTCGAGCAGTGGAGGCGTGAAAGCCGAGACCCCGCCCCTGTAAAGAAGGAGCCGGAAAAAGACTAAGGGGGACGGATGGCGTCTGGCCGCATGTAGCCGCGGCTGTGGAAGCAGGGACGCTGGGACTCTGCAATCTTGTGGTTCCTGGAAAACACCATGGCCGAGATGCACAGCCCGACCAACATCCCCGTAGTCCCCGCACCAGGCTCCGCGGCGTGGGTGAAAGATCGGACCGTCCCGCTGAGTAACCGTCTGCAGGCCCGCATGCAGCTCCTCCTGGAGGAGTGGGAGACCGACATGGCAGACGTGGTGGCTGCTATGCGGAGACGCGAGGTGGAGGAAGATGTGGAGGAGCGGGTAAGGGACCCACGCCCCTGTATTCCGGAGGGATCGGCCACTGCGGCTGGGGGGCCCGGCCTGCACCCGCTCACCCTGCTGCCTCCCCCGCTACCCGTGTTAGTTGCTGCCACCCTGCCACTAGGCCCGCTACCCGTCCAACCGGTAGCGATACCCTGCCAATCCTCTCCGGCGGACCGACCGGCTGCAGACGCTCGGGGCAGCCCTGAACCGCTCCTCCGGGAGCCGCCGGGGCCGCGGCCCCTGAACGAAGATGTATCAAAGGCCCCGGCAGGGAACGCACCAGGTCCCATGCTGGAGCCCGGGATCGTGGCGTTCATGAAGGCCAGAGTAATTGAATTCAACCAACGCCAACAGGATCAGATATACCCCATGATGGAGCAGTGGACCCGTGAGGTGGAAACGCTGGTTGCGACTGCCCCGATGTATGAGATGGGAGCCGACGTGACGGAGCCGACGGGTGACCCACGCCCCCATGTCCCACAAGGACCGGCCACTGCGGCTGGGGGGCCCGGCCCAGTCTCGGCCCTCGTATCGTCCCTGCCATTATCCATGGGGCGCCTCAGTGTTAGCTGACCTAACCTGTTGCCCCGTGCTACCACAGTAGAATCTGACGTGCTGAGTGCCGGAAACCCGGAGACTGCGGCAGCTGGCGGCAACCCGCCTGGCGCAGGGACACTTGATAATGACTCCGGCCCCGGCGCCGAGCCCACCGCTGCATTCGAGAAGGCGAGTGAGCATCTCCGCTACGAGGGAGGGCCGGAGGTTTTCTATAGCCCGCACACCGGTGGAAATGGATACCGGGCACCCCTCTCCCAACAGGCCTGTCACTGCATGTTCGAAATGTTAGTAGCAGAGGATGAGGCCACCTCAGCGGAACGGTCAGAGTGATGGCAGTGGAGCCCCGCTGCAACTTGTCCCCGTTGGGACCACCTGTAGAGTTAAGAAAGTTTGAATGATAAGATGGATCAACCGAAGTTTACCTGATTGGAACCGTGATTAAACCGGCCATTGCTGGCAACTAGTCCCCGTGGGGACCTCTTGCAACCGTTTGCGTAAGGGACTTCTTACGGACAAGCCCGAGAACTTGCAGGGCAACCACAAACTTGTGTAATGTAAATAATTGTTTGGCTGAAACCGTTACCGCCTCCGGAGAGGCAGGTTTGGAGGATGGGCCTGGAGGAAAGGGATGGCCCAGGCCCGCCACTACCGTAACCGGTGGCGATCCTCCGGGGGTTCAGGGGTCCCCATGGACGCGGGTCCCCTGAAAGAGACAGAACCCGCTCGGGCAACTTGGTGCTGGACTGGGGTCAAGGAGTCCTGCCCGCTTCTTAAGGGCAGCATCAGGGCCAGGTTGCTTGGGTGAGAGAAGAGCGGAAGCCGTACCGTTGTAAAATGTTTGTGATGTTTTTAAATGTTTTTACCGTTTCCTATCTTTTGCAGTTAACAAAAATGGAACCGGTGATGGATGGGCAGCCCGCGGACGATCTGCATTTTACTAAGGGGGAATGTGGCTGAGTGAGTACCACTGTGCCGTGCGGCACCGCGCTGCCCCCGCGACCCTGCACCTCACCAGGTCCCGTAACCCACCTGCCATCCTCCCCTCACCGGGCCCCGGGACAACCAACCTCCCTACCCACGGAGGGGAAAAACAACATCCGAGCTGCTCCCTGTCATCGCTCCCGGGATCCCCGTCCAGAGCAGCGGTGGTGTCACAACCTCACCACAACCGTGGGTGGCGTCACAGACAATAAATCCCCACAACCATTCTCCCTTTTCACTCACAGGCGAGGAGCGTCGCTCGAGTCCCCGGGATCCGGCCCACCGCTCGAGCCACCACCGAGCAGCAGCAGCAGCAGCTGGACCCGAGCAGTGGGTGAGCGCAGCGTCCCCTCCTTCGCCCGCGACACTGCGGCTCGACTGGTGACTGGACCCGGGCTCGCATGGCCGCCCGTCCTCACAACCATCGGAAAGGGGATATTTTCAGGGGAGGAGTTTTGTCTGTGACACCATCCGTGGGTTCTGGTGATGGATGGTGGCACTGCCGCTGCCTGGTGATGGGGTGCCCTGGGCTGATGGAGCGGGGCAGCAAGGTGATATCCCCTCCACGGGTAGGGGAGGTGTAGTCCCGGGACCCTGTGTCGGTACACGGGAGTGATGGCTGCTGGAGGTGGCGCGCCGGGCTGGACGGGGGACAATGGTGTACTCACAGTTCAGTAATTTCACACAAGTCCAGTAGTAAACCAAGTTGCCAGTGGCCGGCTGCCATAGGAGGGTGCATTCGGGTCCCGCATCCAGGTTAATGAACAGGTATCCCTTCCTCCTGCACTTTGTGTTTGTCTTTCCTTTTGGGCGACTTCGCATGGAATGGAGAAGTCCACTCCCAGTTCTGTGTGTGTTGGGAGCTGTGGCCCACGAAAACTGACTCTTGGGATCTCAGTGGGTCCTATCCCCCGCGTTGGGCCGCCATTTCGCTCTATCTGGGCAGTTAGTGGGACAAAGTCTGGAACCTTGTCTATGGCTGGTTAATTGGAGAGGGGCTTGCAACCTTCCTCACCCTAGGGTCCAGGCACCCCGACTGTGCATGGCCTCCGGACTTGATTCCTGCTGTTGGCACCAGCGGGCTACAACCCTGCCCCGGTCCACTTTAGGTCTCCCGCGACCGGATCTCCGTCGCCTGTGGCCCGGTTCACTGTCTGCCACCTAGACAGGTAGTCCAAGGGCTACTACCCCTGATTACACTGCACACTTCGCTCCTTTCACTTCAACTCCTCCACTGTTCAAACACCAACTTCATCTGAAACTGAAAAACTGATGTGTTCCCACCCCTGACACCTCAGGACCCCTAGGTGGGCATTCTCATCCACCTGATCCCGCCCACTAGTGTGTCCTTATTATCATGAGGGGGTGGCTAGGGTTTAATGGCTGTGTGGTATGCCTAAGTGTGGGTTTTGGTGGTAACAAGGAGGATGTACAACTTTTGTGACTACCTGGTTTTGCCAGGGCGTCACAAATAAACTACATACATATTCTAGAATACCCGATGCACTAGAATCGGGCCACCATCTAGTATATATATATACAGTATATATATATATATATATATATATATATATATATATATCTTGCGGTAGATCCACTCACTCAGCTGCAGTATGAGGTAGACACAGGAATGTTTCTCGGTTTAAATTTCAGCTGGTTTATTAGCTCCATAAATCAGCCTGAACAATATAACACAAAACAGCCTTACTAGCATAAAAGAAAACAAAACCTCATGTATCAAGTCCATATACTGCGGGTTAAGCCTGCTAAAGTTTGGGGTTCCACACCGTTCACAGAGATGAGGAACTGCTTCTTCCAACACAGAAAACACAGAACAGTGAGTGTGTCCAGAGGGCTGGCTTTTACCTCTTGGACCACACCCCGAGGTGGAGATAGGGTGAACAGCCATCCTGCCCATCTCTTTAGCTGTTCACAAAAACCCGGCCCAGTTAAAAGCAGTTTAAACCTCTCTGCACCTAGTATGCTGGAGCATTACATCTGGGATCACATCACTGATTTTAGTAATCTCAGCAACACATACCTCCCCTCTTGCACTTTCCAGTGATCATATTGTGACGCCCTGGCAAAACCAGGTAGTCACAAAAATTACACATCCACTTTGTTTCCATCACAATCCACACCTAGGCATAACACACAGCCATAAAATCCTAGTCACCCGCTCATGATAACTAGGACACACCAGTGAGCAGGATCAGGCAGATGAGAACACCCACCTAGGGGTTCTGAGGAGTCAGGGGCAGGAACACGTCAGTTTAGTTCAGAGTTAGTTTGAGTTTGAGTTGAGGAGAGGTCGAGTGCTGACAGTTGAAGTGTGGAGAGCTGACAGCAGTGTAGTGAGGGGTCGTAGCCCCTGGACTACTTGGCTAGGTGGCAGACGGTGAGCAGAGCCACAGGAGACGTAGATCCGGTTGCGGGAGACCTAAAGTGGACTGGGGCAGGGTTGTAGCCCGCTAGTACCGTCAGCGGGAATCCGGTCCGGAGGCCGTGCACAGTCGGGGTGCCTGGACCCTAGGGCGAGAAAGGTTGCAAGCCCCTCCCCAATTAACCACCCAGGGACAAGGTTCCAGACATTGCCCTAATTTACTGCCCAGATAGAGTAAAAGGGAAGCCCAACCCGGGGGATAGGATGTCCGCCAAGAACCCAGTGAAATTCCAAGGGTCAGCTTTCGCGGGCCACAGCTCCCAACACAAATAGAACCGGGAGTGGACTTCTCCGTTCCATGCAAAGTCATCCAAAAAGAGAAAAAAAACACAAAAGTGCAGGAGGAAGGGTCATATGCTCATCAACCCCGGTGCGGGTCCCGAATGCACCCTCCAAAGCCAGCCGGCCACTGGCAACTTGGTTTAATACTGGACTTGTGTGAAGTTATTGAACTGTGAGTACACCACTGTCCCCCGGTCTGGCGCGCCAGCTCCAGCAGCCATCACTCCTGTGTTCCATCCTAGGGCCCCGGGACTATACCTCTCCTACCCATGGAGGGGATCCCACCTTGCTGCCCTGCTCCATCAGCCCCGGGCGCCCCCATCAACAGGCAGAGACAGTGCCAACATCCTTCACCACAACCCACGGGTGGCGTCACAGACAACCTACCTTGTAAATATCCCCTTTCCGACGGTTGTGAGGATGGGCGGCCGTACAAGCCCGGGTCCAGTCACCACTGGAGCCGCAGCAGCGAACCAGGATCCGAGCAGGCCCCTGAGAGAGAGAGAAACGGCAGCGGCCCCCGCCCGCAACAATATCACAATCTATACATATTTTTTTTTCTATATGCTTTCTATAACCAAACTTTCTTTTCTATATGAGTAAGAAGGGAGAGCCTGTTTTCTGATTATTGCTGTGTATCATCAAAGCAAGTATGTGTACACCAAGGTCAGCAGCTGACGTCATGAGACAAGGGAACAGAATGAAGATGTTGATGAGCTACCTGACAAGGGCCCCACGAGCTATGGTGGGTTGAAGATAAGGCACCCTGGAGCTTCATGACAACTGCCCCACGAGCAAATTTAGAGCCGTAGAGGAAATTCCAAAAATTGACATACAGTGCCTTGCGAAAGTATTCAACTCCCTTGAATTTTCCAACATTTCAGGCTTCAAATATAAATATAAAAATTTTAATGTTATGGTAAAGAATAAACAACAAGTGGGACACAAATGTGAAGGTGAATGAAATTTATTGCTTATTTTAAACTTTTTAAAAAATAAATAACTGAAAATTGTGGCGTGCAGTATTATTCATCCCCTCTATTTCAGTGTAGCAAACTCACTCCAGAAGTTCATTGAGGATCTCTGAATGATCCAATGTTGTCCTAATTGACTGATGATGATAAATATCCACCTGTGTTTAATCAAGTCTCCATATAAATGCACCTGCTCTGTGATAGTCTCAGTGTTCTGTTTGAAGCACAGAGAGCATCATGAAGACCAAGGAACACAACAGGCAGGTCCGTGATACTGTTGTGGAGAAGTTTAAAGGCCGGATTTGGTTACAAAAAGATTTCCACAACTTTAAACATCCCAAGAAGCACTGTGCAAGTGATCATATAGAAATGGAAGGAGTATCATGCCACTGCAAATCTACCAAGACCCAGCCGTCCATCCAAACTTTTATCTCAAACAAACAGAAGACTGATCAGAGATGCAGCCAAATGGCCCATGATCACTCTGGATGAACTGCAGAGATCTACAGCTGAGGTGGGAGAGTCTGTCCACAGGACAACAATCAGTCGTACACTACACAAATCTGGCCTTTATTGAAGAGTGGCAAGAAAAAAGCCATTTCTCAAAGATATCCATAAGTAGTGTTGTTTAAAGTTTGCCACATGCCACCTGGGAGACACACCAAACGTGGAAGACAGTGCTCTGGTCAGATGAAACCAAAATCTAACTTTTTGGGCACAATGCCAAACGATATGTTTGGCGTAAAAGCAACACAGCTCATTACCCTGAACACACCATCCCCACTGTCAAACATGGTGGTGGCAGCATCATGGTTTTGGCCTGCTTTTCTTCAGCAGGGACAGGAAAGATGGTTAAAATTGATGGGAAGATGGATGGAGCCAAATACAGGACCATTCTTGAAGAAAACCTGTTGGAGTCTGCAAAAGGCCTGAGACTGGGACGGAGATTTGTCTTCCAACAAGACAATGATCCCAAACATAAAGCAAAATCTACAATGGAATGGTTTAAATAAACATATCCAGGTGTTAGAATGGCCAAGTCAAAGTCCAGACCTGAATCCAATCGAGAATCTGTGGAAAGAGCTAAAAACTGCTGTTCACAAACGCTCTCCATCCAACCTCACTCAGCTCGAGCTGTTTGCAAAGGATGAATGGGCAAGAACTCCAGTCTCTCAATGTGCAAAACTAATAGACACATACCCCAAGCGACTTGCAGTTGTAATTGCAGCAAGAGGTGGCACTACAAAGTATTAACTTAAAGGGGATGAATAATATTGCACCCCCAACTTTTCAGTTATTTTTTTTTTTTTTAATTTTAAAATAAGCAACAAATTTCATTCAACTTCACAATTGTGTCCCACTTGTGGTTGATTCTTCACCATTGCATTAAAATTTTTATCTTTATGTTTGAAGCTTGAAATGTGGGAAAAGCTTGAAAAATTCAAGGGGGCCGAATAATTTCGCAAGGCACTGTATCTTTCCCGAAATTGTGGAATTCTCCTTAACAGATCTATAAGCTGTATGAACACTTTGTGCTGCTGTGTATGCTCCATCAGGTGTTTTATGAAGCCATTCTCTTCTAGAAACAGTGCATCTATAAGGTGCCCCAAGGTGCATGGTGCCATTTTTTTCCCTGTTATCCTCTGGATGCCTCTTTATGAATTGTAGATATACTGGAGTGAAGTGAAGGCCATCTGAGCTTCAATAAGAGGTATATTATAGCTCTGGAAAAGAATATTATTTAGTCAGAGAACCATAGATTATTTCTGAAGTACCTAGGACATTATCTTGCTATAAAATGGTTTAGCAAATTCCGAACATAATTTCTTTTTACACTTTCTCTGCACATGCAGAAAACAGATGGGTAAATTAATATCAAAATTAATAAAGTGTATTGTGATATTAATTAGCTTTTAAAGTATTTGCGTTTCTCATTTACCTTTCGTCTGCAAATTTAATGGCAAGTGGGTTAATAAGCTCAATCAGGTCACCCATGTATTAATGGTGATAATATGTGTCAGTTTTGAACCAAGTGAGTGTGCACTGCTGCTTCTTGATCTCAGGCTGGCTCCCAGCAATAAAATGGCTTTCTATGAGAGTTTGTGTCAGATCTAATCTTGGTTACGCAGAAAGCTGAATTCATTATCCTACTTTCCCTGTTGCTTATTACACCTGTGCTGACCCCTCTATCTCCTAGGGTCAGATGGCAGTACCATTTGATGTCTTTCATTCTAGTCTTTTGGCATTCACCAAAGACTTCTATCTTTCAGCCGTTGGCACATTGTCTCCGAGGACGCAACTGCAAACTTTAATGTTGACTTTTACTGTGAAAAGTACATAGGTTTTCAGTTTTTCCTAATCATTCTGCAGGTGAACCTTTTCATTAAGTTAAGATGTAGCCACTGGCGCTGCAGAACTTTGTCCCAAGTCTGACTTAATGGTTGGTAAATCACAGCTTACTGTCAAAGAGCCCAAAAAGTACATTTTGCAACCATCTCATGTTGCCACTACACAATTGTTCCAGGTGTCGACTAGCAGTGAAATGTATCAATAGACACATATATTGTTTTATAGTTAGTATTTTCGATTTTTTTTTGCATGAATCATGGACCTTATAGGAGTTCTTCTGGGCATAGATAATGATAGGTCATCAATATGAGATCAGTGAGGTCCAACAATTGGCCTCCCCTCTTACAAGCTGTTTGCCGCTCCCACAGTGGCACATTTCATGGTGCAGAGCACCACAGCATCATACACTATGACACTACAGCTCAGCTCCCATTTATGTGCTAGGTATCAGATGATTGTGGAGGTGCTGGATGTTCAACCCTAATAAATCTGCAATTGATGACTTATCATATGGAAAAGTCATCAATGTTTCAGCCTTTGACAACCCCTTTAGGCCCTGTGCGCACTTACCGGATTTTGCTGCGGATTTTCTGCGGATTTGCTGCATGTTTCGCTGCAGAAAATGTTCATAACATCTCTGCAGTGAATCACCAGCAAAACCTATGGGGAAAAAAAATCCTGTGCGCACTAGGCGGAATTAGACAGCTGCATGTTTTGCTGCGGGATTCCCGCAGCAAAAACAATTGCATGTGAATTCTTTTCCGCACGTTGCTGCGGGATTTCACTCCATTGACTGCCATGTATTCGTGAAATCTCGCAGGGAATAACGCAGGCAGCAAATTCTGTGCGGTTCACTGCGTTTTCCTGCGTTATTCCCTCCGGTATTTCGCGGTTTACCTGCGGTAATGTTCATCGCTGCCTGCGGTTTTGCAGGGAAGTGATGTCATTATGACAGGAAGAGGAAGCTGAGCAGAGAGTAAACACACAGACATCACACTCACACACAGACATCACAGACATAGAACACAGACACAGACATATAGAATACACATAGAAAGCAAACGGAAATATAGAAAACAAAACACGTGGGCTCCGCTGTATATTTACCGTCCAGCCGAGGTAAACACACAGCGGTGGCCCGGTATTCTCAAGCTGGGGAGGGCGAGGGGCAGGGTTAATGTCCCCCGCCTCCCTCCCCCTCCCGCAGCCAAGAATATCAGCCGCAGCTGCCCCGGGACTGTCACATGCATTATGCGGCAGTACCGGAGTGTCCCCGGCTCTTCTTGCTGCTGTGTAGCAGTGGCAGTCAGGGTAATACAAGGAGTTAATGGTGGCAGATCACCGCCATTAACTCCAGGCTTGATCATGGCAGCGTCTATATGACAGCTGACATGATCAACCCGTAAGTAAAGTGAAAAAACACAGACACCGAAAAATCCTTTATTTTAAATAAAACACAAAAAAGCCTCGTTCACCCTTTTATTAACCCCTCCCAAAACACACATGTCCGGCGTAATCCACAGGTCCTGCGCTGCTTACATCCAGCTGTGTCTGACACACAGCGCTGAATGAATGCAGCCTCGCAGCGAGACAGCAGAGGTAATTAACGGTCATTTCCCACAGCCGGTAATGTGAACTCACTACCGACCGTGAGAAATGCAGCGATCTGTCCTCTTTCTATCCCTCTATCTATCTATCCCTCTATCTATCTATCAATCTATCTATCTATCTATCCCTCTATCTATCTATCCCTCTATCTATTCTTCTGTCTCTTTATCTATCTACTATCTATCTCAGAAGGAAATGATTTTTTTTTTTTTTTTCAATGGGCTTTATTGCATTGAATGCAATAAAGCACATGTACCAACCCGCACGCGGCAAAACCGCGGCAATACCGTGAACAATACCGCGGTAAAACCGCGGCAAACCGCATGCGGTTTTTGGGTGCGGTTTGCCGCGTTTTTTTACCGCGGATGCGGTAATCTTTCAATGCCTGCAGAATTTTCTTCAGAAAATTCCATTTTCCGTACATAGCCTTAAAAGGTTTTTCCCACAAAAAAAGTTCATTTTAATAAATTAATTTTGGAAAAATAATAACTTCCGCAAATGGATGTGTTTCAAAAAAATGTTCCTAATGTCACATATGTGTCCCTATTATGTACTGCGTAATGGCCGTGCTTGACCATACAGGGACATGGTCTGATTATACAACATCTACTGGGCAGGGGAAAAAGAAAAAAGCATACAGACATTACACCATGGGATAGCAAATTATTCTTTCTCTGAGGTAAAACATTTTTAAAATAAAACAGGCAGGGAAATGTTTTACCTCACAGAAAGAATCAGCGGTTATCTCATCCTGTAATGTTTTTATACTCTCTTTTGCTTCCTCCCCTGTCCTGTAAATGTGGTATAATCAGACCATGTTCCTGTATGGTCAGACACGGCCATTAAACAGTACATAGCAGGGACACATACGAGAGGCTACTGCTCTTTTTTTTGCTTCTATGGTAATGTGTGTAATATATGCTTTCAAAATTTTGCATTTCTTGCTTATGGCAACAGTGGTCTACGCACGCTGGAAAAAAAAATGGCGGAGTCTAATGCAATATTCACAGCAACACAGAGCAGAGGAGTGATAAAATTCTTGTTTCTGCAAGGAAAGTCCGCAAAGGATATTCATGGTGATATGTTGCAGACATTGGGGGTATCAATGCCGTTCATATTCCACAGTTAAGAACTGGGTTGCCAAATTTAAAATGGGCCACTTCAGCACCAATGATGAGGAATGTCCTGGATGGCCAAGAGTGGTTGTAGTTCCGGAGATCGTCGATCCTGTGCACAACCTCATCCTGGAAAATCGACGAATTTCAGCTAAAGCAATAGCAGACATCATTGGGATTTTTCCCATGAATGTGTTTGTGTCATTATCCATGAACATTTGGACATGAGGAAGTTATCTGCAAAGTGGGTCCCCAAATGTTTGACAACAGATCAGAGAAGCCTGCGAGTGAAAACGTCCCGGTCCATTTGTCAGCATTTGCAGACTGATAAAAACATTCTGGATTAATTGGTCCCTATGGATGAGACCTGGATTTATTTGTATGACCCTGAAAACAAGGTGCAATCAAAAGAGTGGAGGCACAGTGGTTCTCTTTGTCCAAAGAAGTTCAGGGTGAAAAAATCAGCCACAAAGGTGTCAGTGTTCTGGGATAAGGAGGGTGTGCTGCTGGTGGACTACCTTCAAAAGGGTTCCACCATCAATGCAAGATTTTACATTTAGCTTTTGGACCAATCAAAGGCAGCTCACACTGCACAATCGACCACGGTAAAACAGGCAGAGCTGGGCTTCCAGCTGGCTGACCACTCACCTTATTCACCAGATCTAGCCCCTCCGACTATCATCTGTATCCGAACCTGAAGAAACACCTCAAGGGTACAAAATTTCACACCATTTCTGATGCCATGGCTGCTACAGATGCCTGGTTTGAGCCACAACCGAAATCCTTCTTTTTGCTAGGCTTACAGAACTTGGAATACTGATATAAAAAGTGTATTGACATCAGTGAAGAGTATGTGGAATAAATGTAAAGTTTTATCATCCTATCTCGTTTCTTTCTGTGTAAAGCCAAAGACTTATCAGCAGCCCCTCATATATAAAATTATCTCAGCACAGGAACATTTTTGTTTTTAAAACATCCAATTGTGGAAATTATTATTATTCCATAATTTATTCATGAAAATGGAATTTAGAATTAACTTTGTACATGGGAAAACCCCTTTAAGTTGCATATGGTGCAAAAATTAACAGTATCTATCTGGTAATTAATAATTATTTTCCTAGCATGGTGAAAAGTAGTGATATGTCAAGCCTTGCAGAGGTCTTATAGGTACCCCAATTAATGTGACATCTGATCATCACATAACTCCCTACTTAGCCGGCATAACAGTTTGTAAGATCATCTGATCCCCTCTAATTCTATAACATGAGGCCTTGTAGACTGATGCTTCTTCATACACAAACTTCCTGGTAAACTTGGGTTTTGGATTAAAGAAGATAACCAATCTTGATAAGTACTGTAAGCAAAAATGCAAAATAAAGCATGGGATGGGTTACATTTTCCATAGGGGCTGAATTTCTGACTATGGTAGAGTTGAAAAGGATAAGTTGAGCTCAACAAGTCACAGGTTATGGATATTTCGTAATGTACAGTAACAAATCAAACAGCAGTCAATATTGCGTTTATTATGGTCACCGAGGGGCGGTGACTGTCCGGGGCTGGAATCACTGGACCGTGCACCAGACACCCCTGAAGAAGTAACCAGCAGCGAACCCCTATACAGGGACTGTGTGGCTCTTCCAACAGAAGGCCTAAATGCACGGCAGCCAGGGCTCGGAAGAGGCATATTCTTCGGATTGGTAAGGTCACAATGTCCAGTATAGGAGTGCCCAGATATGGCGTCACAGAGGTGAAGGTTTCGACGAGGCGGTACTCTGGAGATGGTTCAGACGTGTCAGGACATGGATGGAGAGCAGGCTCTAGGAAGAGACAGAGGTTAGGAACACGGACTGGTACTAGAACAAGGCAGGACTAGACACAGATAAGTATGAGGACCTGAGAACTAGCAATGCACTATTAGCAATGTTGCTCAGGTGCCTCCTTTAGGTTAATGATCTCAGGAATACCTTTCAGATAATGAGGTACTGGCTCTTTAAGAAAGGAGGAGTGGCCACACACGCATCTTAAGGACAGACACAGAGACAGAGCACGCGGCCTGGGAGCATGAGGAGGCCGCATCTGGGCCCAGAGCAGGTGAGGAGACTACGGAGTTGCGGACAGGTGAGAAGGAGGATGCCCCCACCAGACACTGGGAGTAGGGGTCCGCATGGGAGCCACACTGGAACCAGGTAATTGGGAGATGGGGCGCCCCTCTCCCCGGGACCCAGCAGAGATGGGCGATAGAGTGTTACCGGTGATAAGGAATTCTACAACTAAAAACTATAAAATACAATTGATTGATACATGCTGGAATTCTTAGGTCGGGTTTACGTATAATAACAGAAAGTAGAAAGACCACCTTGCTTTAATTTGGAAGCAACTGCATAACATAAGATTTGCTGAGATTCATTGGTATTTTGCTGAGCTATATTGGCTAAGTGATTGGAATTTGCTAGTTTTAAAACTATACATTTGCTGCAATAATTTAAAAGTGTCATAATATTCCTTGCATTAATCTTACACTTTCTCATTGAGGTGTTACATGTGATGTTCTAATTGTATATGGTGTCATTCATCTATGGGTAGTTGAAAGAAATGTATTGGTAATACACCGCTCTAGCCAATTAAAACTAACTAATGAAATCTTATTTGACATATATAAAAAAAATGTAACTTTTTAGAAAGAAATCTGCTTAGCTATAAAGTAAAAAATATAACATTGTAGTGTAAATCTTTTTTCATAGTGCATCATATTTTTACCTGTAATGTGAGGAATAGATGTTTTCAGACTAGTCGCCATATCTATTGTCCAGGGGATATGTATCTTCTACAACTGATTGCGTTTTATTGATTTTATGATTTTTTTATAGAAATATTTATTTTACGAGTTTAAGTATAGATACTTTTTAAACTGAACGCATATTTCATTTCTTTACAATGAAAGTTATATTATTAACCTTACTTTCTTGTTACGGGACAAAAATGTTCTACGTAAGTGAATTTTGTCAATTCTGAAAATTATTCTTGTATTTAGTGAGATACTAATTAAAATTTACTTTTCAAAAGATGTACTCAATCACACTGAGCACAGTATATTCACAAACACATTTGTGCATGATTCTAATATATATAATCATGGCCAAGTGTTGGCACCCTTGAAACTGTTACAGAAAATGAAGTATTTCAGAAAATTATTGCAATTACATGTTTTGTTATACACATGTTTATTCTCTTTGTGTGTATTGGAACAACAAAAAAATATAGAGAAAAAAAGGCAAATTTGACATAAAGTTAGACACAATTCCAAATATTAGTCAGGCAAAATTGTTGGCACCCTCAAATTAATATTTGGTTGCACACCCTTGGAATAAATAACTGCAATCAATCCCTTCTTATAATCATCAATAAGCTTCTTACACCTCTCAACGGTAATTTTGGTCTACTCTTCTTTTGCAATCTCCTTCAGGTCTCTCATATTTGAAAGGTGCCTTCTCCCATCAGCAATTTTAAGGTCTCTCCACAGGTGTCAATGGAATTTAGATCTCCACTCATTGCTGGCAACTTCAGAACTCTAGTGCTTTGTTTCTATCTATTTTTTGAGTCTTCTTGAAGTATGCTTGGGGTCCTGCAAGAAGACCCATGGCCTAGGACCTAAACACAGCTTTCTGACACTGGGCATTACATTGCAATCCAAAGCCTTTGGTAATCTTCAGATTTCATGACACCTTGCACACATTCAACGCACCCAGTGCCAGAGGCAGCAAAACAGTACTAAAACATCTTTGAACTTCCTCCATATTTGACTGTAGCTATTGTGTTTTTTTCTTTGTAGGCGTCATTCTGTTTTCAGTCAACAGATTATGTGCTTTTCCAAAAAGCTCTATCTTGGTCTCATCTGTCCACAAAATGCTTTCCCAAAAGGATTTTGGCTTACTGTCATACATTTTGGCAAGCTGCAGTCTGGCTTTTTTATGTCTCTGTGTCAGGAATGGGGTCATCCTGGATCTCCGTCCATAAGATTTCATTTCAATCAAAAATTGTCGGATAGTTTACACTGACATTGATGCACCCTGAGCCTGCAGGACAGCTTCAATTTCTTTGAAAATTGATGCGGGATACTTATCCACCATCCAGACTATCTTACATTGCAAACTTTCAGAAATGTTTTTTCTACTGTCCACATCCAGAGAAATTAGCTACAGTGCCATAGGTTGTAAACTGCTTGATTATGTCGTGCACCATGGACAAAGGAACATCAAGATATTTGTAGATTGTTGATATTTTTAAACAAATTTGGTTCTCAAGTCCTAAGACAGTTCTCTTATCCTCTTTATGTTCTCCATTCATAGTGTGGCACAAACAGATTCACAATTTATTGGTAGTCACAATCTAAGTCACCTATCAGTATGGCTTTGGAGTGTGGGAAAAACCTGGAGTGCCCAGAGGAAATCCACACAAACAAAGAGAGAACTAGCTATTGTGCTTGGTGGGATTTCAACCAAGAACCCCAGTGCTGCAAGGCTGAGCCACTTAAAAGCTGGGGAAGAGTTTTGAACCACTCATAGCACTTAAACCTCCTCTGCATATGAGATAAAATAGCAATTTAATTTTAGGTGAGGAGTAAAGGTACCGTCACACTTAGGCGGGCTTTGCACGTTGCGACATCGCAAGCCGATGCTGTGATGTCGCACACGATAGTCCCCGCTCCCGTCGCAGCTGCGATATCCTTGTGATAGCTGCCGTAGCGAACATTATCGCTACGGCAGCTTCACATGGACTCACCTGTCCTGGGACGTCGCTATGGCCGGCGACCCGCCTCCTTATTAAGGGGGCGGGTCGTACGGCGTCACTGCGACGTCACATGGCAGGCGGCCAATAGTAGCGGAGGGGTAGAGATGAGTGGGATGTAAACATCCCGCCCACCTTCTCCCTTCCACATATCCTACGGAAGCCGCGGTGACGCCGGTAGGAGATGTTCCTCATCCTGCGGCTTCACACAGAGCGATATGTGCTGCCGCAGGAGCGAGGAACAACATCGGACCATCGCGTCAGCGTAATTATGGATTACGCCGACGCTACACCGATGATACGATTACGACGCTTTTGCGCTCGTTAATCGTATCATCTAGGCTTTACACACTACGATGTCGCCTGCGATGCCGGATGTGCGTCACTTTCAATTTGACCCCACCGACATTGCACTTGTGATGTTGTAGTGTGCAAAGTACCCCTAAGCGATGCTCCAGCGATCCCACCAGCATCGTGACCTGGCAGGGATCGCTGAAGCGTCGCTACATGGGTTGCTGGTGTCCTGTCAAACAGGCTGATCTCACCAGCAACCAGTGACCAGCCCCCAGCCAGCAGCGATGTATGGAAGCGATGCTGCGCTTGGTAACTAAGGTAAATATCGGGTAACCAACCCGATATTTACCTTGGTTACCAGTGCACACCGCTTAGCGCTGGCTCCCTGCACACCTAGCCAAAGTACACATTGGGTTAATTACCCGATGTGTAGTCTGGCTATGTGTACAGGGAGCAGGGAGCCGGCACTGACAGCGGACTCTGGTACCGAAGGTAAATATCGGGTAACCAAGGAAAGGGCTTCTTGGTAACCCGATATTTACATTGGTTACCAGCGTCCGCAGACGCCGGCTCCCTGCTCACTGCACATTCAGTTGTTGCTCTCTCACTGTCACACACAGTGATGTGGGCTTCACAGCGGGAGAGCAACAACTAAAAAATGGTCCGGGACATTCAGCAACAACCAGCGACGTCACAGCAGGGGCCAGGTTGTTGCTGGAGGTCACACACAGCAACATCGCTAGCAACTTCACTGTTGCGTCACAAAAGTTGTGCCTCAGCAGCGTTGTTGCTAACGATGTTGCTTAGTGAGACGTGGCCTTAACAAATTGCATCAGTAAAAGTGTAGATAATATTATCTTTAAGGGAACAATATAAGACTATATAAACATTGTGGGCAAGAATGGGTCAAGTTGACAGATTCCCTGTAAGAGATAAGTAGAAATACAACCTCAAAGTTAGCTGGTGTCAAAAACCTACAGGGACAGAACCACTATAAATGCCAACTAGTAAAGGATTAAAGGGAGTTGTAAACTGAGAGCCAAGCAGACATATGCACTGTGCCAATGTAGTAACATCGGCTGGAGCCGGAGGACATCACTTGAGCTCAGCAAGGTAAACTTATTACATTTGGCATCCTTGATAGTACCCAATGAAGCTGGCACAGGTTTTAATCCTGTACATTCATTTAAGACCTGATCCTTATAATTAAATGAACCAATAGCAGCAGGAAGAACTGTATTTAAAGCCTGTTGTTACTTGGTGACCAAGCAATTCTCCATGTGTGTAAAAGCACAATTGATTTATAATGAGCCAAACACTCTGCTAATTTGCCTTGTTTTGTCCACGGATTCCATCACTGGAGCCAACACAGATTTGGCTCTAGGCAATATCTTTAACTAGTCTCCTTCCAGCTGGATGAGGGACACCCCATCGCTTTCTCTGTAAGTTGCCAACATTCTTGATGAATAAAACAGAAGATGCTCATTCTCTAATATATTTAAATGTATCCTCACATGGAGAAGAAACATAACATGGCAAGAAATTGGGAAGTGGTGATCTTCAGATTCTGGGCACCAATATCTGTTTCAATGACAAAAAATGGCTCAAATACTGTATGTAAAGGGGGTATTCTGAACCAATCCAAAAGAAGAAACCCTATAAAACAATAGAAAGAAGCGGTTTAATTTCTATATAGTCCAAAAAAATGTGAGCAAAAAAGTATGGCAGTAAAAAAATACCAGTGGTTTATTCACCTATGTGATATATCATGTAAATGATGAAATGATATATAAATGATAAAATTATATGTAGTTGATGAAAGCATTATGATGACAAAATGGCAACAAGATTTTCAAAAGACCTTGACTTATTCTGTAAAAATATATGAGCACCACACGGAAAAATACTTAAACATAGGTCCATATTTCACGTTCTTGTTGCCCTATGCACTTTGAGTATTCACACACCCAAATGGTAAGTAAGACTAAAATGGACTATACCTCATACATAGTAGTTAAGCCCCACCATATATATAAGACTAATGTTGTTTGTACCTAATATCGATGGGTTCAGCTGACAATCTAATGTGTATAGGGCCCCTGACAGATGATTGTCAGAAGATATAGGGATTCGGCATGTCTAATTTCGGACTGCAGATCCTTTTCTTCTCTGAGACAGTGTTTCTCAGCTCCATATATAAGTGAAGCATGACACTCTTATGGTAGGTGCAGAAATAGGATCTTATGCTGTAATGTACGAAGAGAAAACTTTGCACTTGGGTGCAATGCAAACTAATATTTATTAATGTAGGATGCTAGCAATCCAAAACTATATGTCTCGGTTATAACAAAGATCTTCATAGTAGTGTGGTGCCCCTGAGGCTTTAGTCGCCACAGAGGTACTGCAACTCAGACAGAGTTGTGGTATTCCATCACGGGTAAGGAGGAGGTCAACACCGGTTCACACAAAGCACAACACCCAGGCTCAGAAACACCTCATCAGACATGGCAGAGGGTGTTATTATACCTGAAGCCCATCTGGGGGGGGTGGAGTCTTAGGAGTGGGAACACATTAGTACAAAGTGGCAACACAGTGTGAAGTGTGAAGTTCAATCTGAGGAGCAGTGGAGGAGCTAAGATCCGCGGTCTGGAGCAGGTACCGCTCGGCCCGGGCACAGACAGAAGGGGTCCTAGAGACCATGGGAGCTAACCTCTCATGGCCTTGTTCCACATATAATCTACTGGTGGAAGGACTTGGCTGCAACACGGGGACTGGTTCCTAGGCTAGGGGAGTATAACCTATGGGCTCTGCTAGCAAAACCAGCGTCTGACTTGTCTGCACGCACCAAAGCTACCATCGCCACAAATTCACTGGAAGGTGACCCTCAAGGACCAAAGGGATAGAGCTTCACGCCACCCTACAGGGTTCATGGGCACTCACACAGGGTTCAGTGAGTGAAGGCGCAATGCAGGAGGGAGAAGCAAGCGCAGGAGTTGGCCAGGAAAGGGTACACTTTAGAAAGGTGCACCGGACTCGACCTCCAAACTACCCAGAATCAACTGGAGCCCATCACGGTCAATCCAGCACACCAAAGGTGGTCCCTGGCATGTGTGTAACTGGCTACAGTGAGTAAAACCCTTGAGACTGCACACCTGTGTAGCTCCGTTATTTGCCTGCACCCGCCATCATAAACTAAGACTACTACCACCCCCATCTGCCCTGGGGCCCAGCTCTACTTGTGGAGAGCTACACCATCTAAGATGCGTCACCATCTGCACCGGGGAGCCCCATTTCGCAGCGGCAGCACCCCACTTGCCGCATACACAGGTGGCGTTATAAACTACCATCCCCATTATCCATCAATTCCCTGTCCCTTTTGATTGACACCGCCGGGGTCACGGAACTGGGCCACGCCACCACGGCACCCCACAGCCAGAACCGCTGCCTGGTAACAAATAGTCGCCATGGCCCCGGCGCCGGCGTGTGAGTAGCATGGATTGCATGGGTAGACAGAAATCACAAGAAACAGCGCTATGGAGCGCCATCATATGGTGCAGTGTGGTGAGGCTCTCTCAACTTCAATCCTCAAGACGCCCCCTACATGTCATGATTTGTGGATATCCTATAGATGGAACCTGTGACAATTTATGATGACTTGCTAATAGTTCCATCACCTGTGCAATACAAAGGTAATCCTGAAAACATGACCTGTTAGGGGCCTTAAGGATTGGAGTTGAGATCACTGCTCTAAGAAACAAGCTGCATTCAGACATGTCTGCCAGTTACTGTATCACAGAGAACACATGCATGCAAAGTGCAACAAGTTCTCATTTGTATGGGAGAGTTTAGAAAAATCGCTGCTGGCCGAATGATCTAACTACCATCAGTACATACATACAACATCAATAGAGGCTGACTGGGAAGTTTCACCTGCGGGGACCACACAACAAAGGCACATGAGTGGTGCATCCTCAACCAGTTTTCTGCGGCCTTCCTTATAAACGTATCAAAGGCAGGGATGGCATACCATTGGTGCAATCTGTACAGCTTCACAGGGAGCCAAGAGGTAAGGGGGCCCACTTCCAAAGCAGGTTGAATTGTGCATTATGATGACCTATTTGACTCCAAAAGCCCATATGTTGTTTTAGCACAGATGTCTTTGCCTGCCACTGAGAGTTTTTCCTGTATAATGACATGTTTCAAAGGCAAATTTAACTAGAGGAAAAAACTGCCTGCTCCACTCCTTTCGCTATATTCATACTTTGCGTTTTTTTTCAAAAACGCAGCAGTTTCCTTTTCAGTCAGGCAAAATATACAAGTATGTGCATTAGTTTTATGAAATCTCATAGCTTCTGCTGGGACTGTAATATCAGCTTTAATTTGCATAAAACTCCTTAAAAATGCTTTAAAAAAATACTGCAAAATGTAGCGTCTGAACATAGCCTTAATAGCCGGGCTCTCGATCGTCGTATTTCCCTGTCACCTATGACTACAGTAGATGACATAATATAGGTCAGGAATGTCAAACTCAAATACACAGAGGGCCAAAATTAAAGAAACTAGACTAAGCCCCTGTCCCTCGCTATCTTGCAGTCACATCGTGATAGCATCTCTCTGAAGCTATACACCTAGTTTCAGAGTTGCCATTATGTTAGTGCTGAAAGCCGCGCACATGTGGGGAAGTTAAAGAGGGCTGACGATGGTGCCACCTCTCTGCAAATCATATTATGTCCACAGTGAAGTCATAACATTCTGAGAGGATCGAGTAGTCCGGGGAAACTGTTTTTAAACATGCGATTAGGTGTCACATAGTATAAAGGGCTGGTTAGGCAGGGTATTTGGTTAAGGCTTGGAGAAGATAGCTTGGCTCGGGTTCTCCACAGCTACATGGGATTACAGGCTCTGCGGTGAGTGCAGGCAATGCCCGCAGCCCGATCCACATTCCACCTACACCGGGATTGGAGAGACGCCGATCAGAAAGGATCAGTGGGAACACCGGTGGTGACCTCGAATTGCTCAAGATTGGCTGGGGCTCATCACAGCGGTGATCGGCATCTCCCAGGTACACCAGGAGTGTGAGTAAAGAAAACCTTGAACCCGCAGAGACTGTGTCTGCCTTTCCTTGCTGGCGCTGGCTCCCCGTGCTTCGGCACCTGCCATTACTACTTCCCTCATCATCGTTCCGGGGCCCGCTCCCCCTGTGTGGTGTAGAAACATCTTAGCTGCTACTACCATCCACCCCGGAGGACAGCAACAGCAGCGGCGGCTAATTCCCTGGCCGCATACCACAGGTGGCGTCACAAGACAAAACCTCCATCATCCCCCCACCTTCTTTATTGTACGCCTGGAGGCCACCGGGCAAAAGGGCCACCTGTGACATCCCAAGATCCGACATCACCAGACCCGGCAACGAGTATTTAACCCCTTGTGTGCTACAATATATTTGTTTGCAGTTTCATTGGCACTCTATCAGCTAGTTTCCTTTTTTTCTCTGGCACCTTTTGGATGGTTGTGGTTCCTTTTTGAGTACATGATGCTATATCTTTAACACTTGGTATACATTTTCATGTTTCCTTATCTCTTGATGGCAAATGGCAAAGAAAATCCAAAATAGATGTAATAATTTGTATAAACTTCCATTATAAGTAATGCTGGAATAAAACAGAAATGTGTCTTCCAATTATAAGAATTTTATTGGCGCTGACAGTGTCAAAGAATCCGAGGAATAGCCTGAAAGCATTACTGTTTGCACTAGATGTCCTTGTCAAAGGAACATTAATGTGGCTCTCTTACAGATAAGCATTTGATGATCACCAGCAGAAGAAAACGAGTCCTTTTCATAATTACCGATGTTTTGCTGACAGCTTCACATGCTTCTCTCTCTCGTTTCTCCGGCGTACGTTTGCTCTCTCAGTCAGTCACTTGATGCAGCCACGCAGGGGGTAATGGCCTGTCCTTTGGTTTTGATGACCTTTTAAGCTGCAGTGTGACAAAGGTTAATGGCGCGCCTCATGTATTACACATTGTTTGGCTCATAGTCAGCCTTAGAAAAGGTTATCCATCAGCATTATGCAGCTGTGCTGACAAAATATTTTGAAGCTCAGTTTAGAAGTCACAAAGTTTTTATATAAGGATCAGCAATTCATTTGTGAGAGAGATCCCATGGATACCATTTACAGTATACCGGGATGTGTTTCTCCAGTGCAGACTACATTTGGGGAATTTTTCAAAAATACACCACCATTTATTTATTAATGATTCCCCAAATTTTATGAAAAATGGAAAATTATGTGGGAATTAATTTAATAGGATTAAGAGTACAATACAGTGGCTGCTCAGCAAGGATCTAAGTGACTCTCACTCCCATAAGCGTACCAAGTTTTACAAACATGCTATGGAAAGCCTCATGTTTAACTATTAACATACCTGTGTGGACTTGAGATGAGCAAATCTTTTAATATTCAAATTCGCGGACTTTGCCAAAATTTCCCCCAAAATTTCATTTGTGACAAATACATTTTCACAAATCTCAATATAGCAAATCAGCTATAAAGAGAAGGTCTCCAGACGGTGACTTTTATGATTATCCCTACACAGAATTGCAGAGGATAAACTTGTATATCTGCTGGTAAACAGGCATGAGATCTGGGTTCTGTGTATCCAGAGCTTGAGAAGCATAACATTTTTCACCTCTGGAGTAAGCTCTGCTTGACTTCAAAAGGAATGCAGTCAGACTTTTTGGTGACTGAGCCAAGTTATGAATATTTGAGTTTTTGTATGAAGTATAGAGCCTCTATTTATGGTAGACACATTTTCAGCATTGTGTTCCCAAGGGGATGATATGCATATTTGGTAAATAACTAAAACCTTCCTATGAGCTCCAAATTAATATTGGTCAGATTGATGATGTTTCATCGCTATAGAAAGTTAAAATTGTGATAAGAAACATGGGATCTCCAGGGCCGAAGATATCCTGAAATTTGGGGATTTCAAATTTTCCTAGAGACTGAAGACACATCCCATGACCTGACCCATCTGAGGTCATCAAGGGAAGGTATATGGGAGTGACTGCTCTTAAAAAACATAGAGAAGTTTGGATTGTCACCTTTTTCAATTCAGGAAGATAGAGGTTTGTGTAGGATTGTCCCATATTTCATTGGAGTTCTTCTTTTCATAGATTTGCTCCACTTCCATAACATCAGGTCTAGAACTTTTTTGTTTATCCCTTTTATTTCATGTAACTATATATACTGTATTGTTTTGCCGCCTTTGTAACATCTTTTGTGCATTTTTATAAACACTGCCTACTTTTCAGATTAAATATATAAAATTTAATGTAAAATGTATATACACTATACGCTCGCTGTGAGTTCCCCAATAATCAGACTGGTAGCAAATGCAGCCATAACCTACTCCATTATTCATTGGTCAATTGCAAATTGTTCTGACTATTGTTCATGACAAATTATTGGCTGCAGTGGAATATCTGGAAACACCCAAACGTGAGCTACTCATTTAGCCCTTTGGGTTGTATGCAGTCAAAGTGGAATATCTATTTGCTTTATTTTTGAAGGAGCAACCTTTTCCAGTCGCCCTTTCTAATGGGCTTGGTAACCACCTCAATTACCCTAAATTTGATGCTATCAACATCTCCGCAATGGGTTTGTCTGATGTATCCCTGATGTTCTTTACATCACCCAGGTGTTTTCCCATTCACTTCCATAGTTCTGTCTTAGTTTTACCAATGTAGTCCAGAGGGTAAGTACAAGTAGCAATATAGATTACTCCCTCTGTACTACAATTGGCAAAATTATGGGTCTCATACCTACGTCCTGTGACTGCACTCACTGTGTGTTTTTCTGGAGAGATCCATTTGCAGAATTTACAATGTCTGCAACTATAGATGCTCGTGATCTTTCTATCTACCCAGGTGCCTGCTGGTGTTGGTTTAAACACTGTGTACCGATCTGTCCCTCAGAGACCTACCCTTTCTAAAGGTTATCAATGGATGTGCTCCAATAAGTTCCTGTAAACCATGGTCTGCCCTCAGTATCTTCCAATGTCTCTACAGGACAGCATATACCTCTTGGTTCAAGCTATCAAATGTGCCGATATGTGTAATGTTCCCTGAGTACTCTTTAGTCTTGGACAGCAGAAGTTTCCTCTTTTGCATGAGGCCGCATTTTTATATGCACTAGTCAA
This sequence comes from Anomaloglossus baeobatrachus, assembly GCF_048569485.1. Classification (NCBI taxonomy): domain Eukaryota; kingdom Metazoa; phylum Chordata; class Amphibia; order Anura; family Aromobatidae; genus Anomaloglossus; species Anomaloglossus baeobatrachus. Next base: position 395,202,035 of record NC_134354.1, on the reverse strand, counting down.
GGTGTAAGATGGATACCTGTTGTGAATACAGTTGAATTAGATTCCAGTTTGGGGCTCCCTCTTGTGGTCAGTGCTGATAGTGCAGTTGACTTGCTGAATGGGAACCAGCCAGCTGAGAAAGATTTGCAATCAGGCCATTCAGATTGGGCCTATATAACTGAGTAGTTCCCTCCTGTTCCTTGCCAGTGCTCAATGTATCTCCTGTGTGCTAAGGACATTCTGAAACCAGCCCTTTTCTCTGTGTCTACCAGAATTCCTCTCAGATAAGTTGGTCTTTGTACCTCTGCTTATGATTTCCACTTTCTTGTTATTTTGCCTGTGTGGAGTTTCTGGTGGCGTTGGAGCATTCGCTGCTGGGAATGTCTGTGTACCTTGCTCCATGTTCTGCTATGTATTGTGTTTTGTCATGCTTGGTACAAAATTCAGTCCCTCCTCTATATCAGTGTTTTTCTTGGATCCCAGTAACACCAGAGTACTGATATAGTCGGAGAGAGCCTGTGTAGGCTTAGTATTTTTCCATATCAGGTGTGCTGGAATTTACTAGGGTTTTTATGGCTACAGTCAGTTCTCATTCCTATCCTTTCCTATGCAGATAGTTTGGGCCACATCTTTGCTGAATCTGTTCTCTAGCAACGTATTGTGTTTTCTTATATCACCGTAGTTTATACATGTGGGGGCTATCTATATATTTGGGGACTACTCTGAGGCAGATAGCTTTATTATTATTTCTCTCTGTAAGAATATTTTGTTCTCTGGCTGTGTCGAGGTGAGCAGGTCATCGTAGGCATGTCCCACGGCTACTTACAGTTGTGTGTCAGTATTAGGTCTGCAGTCTGTTAAGGTTCCAGCCACTCTGGTTATTTTTTGGGTTTCCAGGTTTTTGGCCTTTTTCTAATCCTCCTCGGTCACTGAATCATAAAATATGCCTCCTAGTGGTGAACCTCTTTTGGAGATTACCTGCCTATTTGTGGAACATCTTATCAGTAGAATAGTTCCGTCATAGTCTAAGATGCTGTCCTCTTGGTAGCCCCCTCTTAAGAAGCTCCGGATGGTGGCTTGTTCAATGGAGTAAATTGTTTGTCGCCATAGACTTACGGTACACCTGAGTTTGAATGTGTCCCTCAGTACCTCTAGATAAGAGAACATCTAGGAAGGCCATATGTTTTTTCCATTCTTACTAGTAAAGAACAAGCTGATCTTGTTTCTATTCAATTTTCCAATAAACTCATGGAAATAATTGATGGTCCCAGTCCATACGACTAAAACATCGTCAATAAAATGTCCCCGATATATTAATGCTCATCCCATTTAGATCGTGGTTCCTGGATTACCAGGGTGTCCTCCCACTGGCCCAGGAACAAGTTGGCATATAATAGGGCACAATAAGTCCCCATTGCGGTGCCCCTGAGCTGGTGGTAGTACTTTTTGTTGAAGATAAAGAAATTGTGGGTCAGAACATATTACAAAAGTTTTATTACCAATCGGTTATGTGTCTCAAATTGTGTCCCTCTTGTTCTAAGTAAATGTTGCACTGCTCACAGGCAAAGATGATGAGGGATTGAATTATTAAGGGCCTCCATCTCAATGGTGGCAAAAAAAAATCCCTTTATCCATGATTATACAAACTATTTTTGTAAGTAGATCCCTGGTGTCTGAGGATAGTGACATAACATATGGCCTAAGGACTGCCTCAAATTTGACACCCACATTCTGCAACAAAGAATTTATGCCAGCCACAATTGGTCTCCCCTTTAAAGGGGAAGTTTTTTTGTGGACATTAGGTAAGATGTAAAATGGGGGTGTCACATGGAATTTTTGAACCATAAACTCAAACTCCTTTTGTGATATCAAGCACTCTTCCAACATCTCTGTAAGGATATCCTGAAGTATAGTAGAATAGCATGCAGTGGGTCACTTTCAAGGACAACATAGTTTTCTGGGCTGCGCAATATAGTATAGCACATTTTTAAGTAACCAACACCAACTTTGAACATGTCTCCATGTTCAAAAAAGAAGTGACAATGTAGATAAATTAAAAACAATATTTTTATTATAATATAGATTAAAATCATACAAAATATACAATAAAAACAGCAAGAAAAAGTGCAAATTGATACAAACAGTACTAAGGGTCATGGACTAGATATCATAATTCATTACACCATGAAACCTCCGTATATAACCATTACAAAGAGGTTTCTTTAATTGTAAATTTGTTTACCACCCATACTAGATGTATGTAGCTAAATATTAGTCAGAAAAAAGTGTCTCAGAAAATTTTTTTGAAAAAGGGGGGGGCGGCCACCACAGTACATAGAATAAATAGGCAGATAAATACCAGAATGTTCGTATAACAATTCTACCAGTAATTTAAGTGGCTAGCCTACAGCATGTGCTGCTCCCATCCATGAATAATATAGACACAAAAAATGGCAGCATTAAAGACAATATATTTACCCAAATGTATAGGTGGTATGTTAGATAGTCCACGGCCCCTCACTCCGACACGTGTTTCGCCCTGTTGCTTTATCAAGGAGCGCTCCTTGATAAAGCAACAGGGCGAAACACGTGTCGGAGTGAGGGGCCGTGGACTATCTAACATACCACCTATACATTTGGGTAAATATATTGTCTTTAATGCTGCCATTTTTTTGTGTCTATATTATTCATGGATGGGAGCAGCACATGCTGTAGGCTAGCCACTTAAATTACTGGTAGAATTGTTATACGAACATTCTGGTATTTATCTGCCTATTTATTCTATGTACTGTGGTGGCCGCCCCCCCCTTTTTCAAAAATTTTTTCTGAGACACTTTTTTCGGACTAATATTTAGCTACATACATCTAGTATGGGTGGTAAACAAATTTACAATTAAAGAAACCTCTTTGTAATGGTTATATACGGAGGTTTCATGGTGTAATGAATTATGATATCTAGTCCATGACCCTTAGTACTGTTTGTATCAATTTGCACTTTTTCTTGCTGTTTTTATTGTATATTTTGTATGATTTTAATCTATATTATAATAAAAATATTGTTTTTAATTTATCTACATTGTCACTTCTTTTTTGAACATGGAGACATGTTCAAAGTTGGTGTTGATATTGCATTGAAGTGCTACTTTATTAAGGACCAAATGTTGAAAACATTTTTAAGTAAGCATGGATTATAATAATAATAATATTTATTCATTTATATAGTGCTGTTAATTCCACAGCGCTTTATATACAATGGCAACACTGTCCCAATTGGGGCTCACAATCTAGGTTCCCTATAAGTATGTTTTTGGAGTGTGGGAGGAAACTGGAGTACCCGGAGGAAACCCATGCAAACACAGGGAGAACATACAAACTCCTTGCAGATGTTGTCCTTGGTGGGAATTGAACTCAGGACCCCAGCACTGCAAGACTGTAGTGCTAACCACTGAGCCACCGTGCTCCCAGATCTGCATGATCTGTAACAAATATTGGAAGCTAGTGAGCGCATTATACTGTAACTTAGAGTGGAGCTGGAAGTTGGATGCAAAAGGGAGGTGAGTGCGTTTGATACAAGAATACCAAATGTCAGTCAACTGAGAACCCTTGGATAAAATTATAAATGTTATATTTAAGGGAGACACAAATTCTCAGTGTGCTCTCTGTGGGAAGCTTTGGCTGTCATCATACCCTTAATGGAATGTCACCACTGAGAACTTAGCCTAAGGGGTGGAGGAGGCTTTTATTCACTTTTTTTTATTTGCCTCATATACATGTGATTGTACAGGAAATAATGTTTCCTAACATTTTTTCATGTAAAATCAATTTTATCTTCAGTTTTGTATGTTTTATTGTCACTCTGTAAAAGTGGCATAATACTCTGACAACGTTGTTCCCACCTGGGAGTCAGAGATGCATCCAGGCATCTTCCCCATGCTGTTTCCTTTTCATTTGAGCAGGGTTTCTATTCATTTCAGTTATTTTATTGCCCCCACACCTCCTGGGAGGGTCTGCCAGAGAAATGTTTGAGTTTCCCATTGAGTTTCATTGTTGTTACTCTTAGGGGTACTTTGCACGTTGCGACATCGCTACTGCGATCTCGTCGGGGTCAAATCGAAAGTGACGCACATCCGGCACCAGTAACGACGTCACAACGTGTAAAGCCTAGATGCACCGATAAACAATCGCAAAAGCGTCGTAAATCGGTGATCTGTATAGTGTCGGTCATTTCCATAATTTCGCTGCAGCGACAGGTACAATGTTGTTCCTCATTCTTGCGGCAGCACACATTGCTGTGTATGAAGCCGCAGGAGCGAGGAACATCTCCTTACCTGCGTCCCGCCTGCAATGAGGAAGGAAGGAGGTGGGCGGGATGTTTACGTCCCGCTCATCTCCGCCCCTCCGCTTCTATTGGCCACCTGCCGTGCGACGTCGCTGTGACGCCGCACGACCCGCCCCCTTAGGAAGGAGGCGGGTCGCCGGCCAGAGCGCCGTCGCAGGGCAGATAAGTACGTGTGAAGCTGCCGTAGCGATAATGTTCGCAACGGCAGCTATCACAAGATATCGCATCTGCGACGAGGGCAGGGACTTTCGCACTCGGCATCGCTACAAACGGCTACAATCGGCTCGCGATGTCGCAGCGTGCAAAGTACCCCTTACTTTTTTTTTCTCATTGATCAATAATTTTATCACTTGAATTCATCTGTGCAGTGCAACAGGTGAATGGTAACCTTCAATGGTCCACTATTATTAAATTATGCTTTGATGCATCCTATAAAAATGTGTTCAGTTATGCATTTATTATCCCTACTAAATGAAATTAAATGGAACCTGTTTGCTTTGCATTCCAACATTGCTCTGCTGCTCCATCCTATGACTAGCTATCATTGGCTTTATTCATTTTTTTTTCCTGAAATTTTTAATGACTAAGCCATAAGGTCCATCAGGTTCAAGTACCATATTAAGGTATTCTTCTGTCTTAATATTTTGATATAATTTGATTTGTTTCTGATAACATTTAGTATCTACTGCCTTCCATGACTTCCTGCCTGTATACCCAACCTACCCTGACTTTCTGCCTGCATATCATGGAGAAAGAACTAAATCTAGCTAGCCTCTGCCTTCTTGATTTTGTATTTCATCTGCTTCCTGGGTACCATGAATCAGTGGCTCAACTTCATTCAGATGTTCTTAATGCCGCCTTGGGGAATAACAACTTGGGAAATTCCTATGGGAAACTTTATAACGCCTTTTCGGGATTAGGGATGAAGAACTCGCAATCCAAAATACTCTGCTTCAACCTAGATAATCTGTAATCAGTTGAATAACATGGACCTTTCAAGTATCAGATAGATCCTCTTCCATGGATTGAAGTGGATAATGCGACAAACCTCATTTCCAGGTTACTCAATCTTTTGCTTGAGAAGTGTTGCATTGAACTGAATTGTGTGCAGAGTGTTTATTCCGTTCTGGACAGAGGAATCCATTTGTTCTGTGTTGGTTCCAATGTAACGTATGTCTATTATTTCTTCTGCAAAACAAGAATGCCGTGGAGACACCATCACATGTTTCTCAACGCTGGCAGGAAACTAGCCAGGTCTTTCACCGGGAAGTTACAACCACGGGAAGGGCAGTCTCCAGTCAAGGAAACCGCCTGTACCAACACATGGTATCCATCCACAGACAGCTGTTTCGGGGTATTTGCCCCTCATCAGTGTGGAGTAGGAAAATGGCTAGTGGGAGCAATGCCTAGTAGAAGACTACATAGGTAAGGATGGTTGACCTCGGGGAGATCAGCATCCAACACCGCGGAGACAACGGGGCCTTGTTCTAGTGTCACTGCGTTGATAAACACGTGATGGTGTCTCCCCGAGGTCAACCATCCTTACCTATGTAGGTTTCCTTGACTGGAGACTGCCCTTCCTGTGGTTGTTCCTTCCCAGTGAAAGACCTGGCCAGTTTCCTGCCAGCGTTGAGAAACATGTGATAGTGTCTCTGCAGCATTCTGCATATTTTCCCAGGGGGCCTTGTTCTAGTGTCACTGCGTTGATAAACACGTGATGGTGTCTCCGCGGTGTTGGATGTTGATCTCTCCGAGGTCAACAATCCTTACCTATATAGTCTTCTACTAGGCATTGCTCCCACTAGCCAGTTTCCTACTCCACACTGATGAGGAGCAAATACCCCGAAACAGCTGTCTGTGGATGGATACCATGTTTTGGTATAGCCGGTTTCCTTGACTGGAGACTGCCCTTCCCATGGTTGTTCATTCCCGGTGAAAGACCTGGCTAGTTTCCTGCTAGTGTTGAGAAACATGTGATGGTGTCTCCACGGCATTCTTGTTTTGCATATTTTCCCAGGGGGCCTTGTTCTAGCGTCACTGCGTTGAGAAACACGTGATGGTGTCTCCGTGGTGTTGGATGTTGATTTCCCTGAGGTCAACCAGCCTTACCTATGTATTATTTCTTCTGGTCTTAACTAATTTAGTGATGATTTACTTTGGGTGAGTTACATTTGGACTTCATGAATTCCTGATCTTTTTTTCCCCTTTTTACATAACGGTTTCCTATCGGCAAGCTCTCTTTATGTATTCCTTTCTATTTTCCATATCTGCATCTTATTTTCTTTCTTTCTCATACACTATCCTTATATGACATGTCTAGAATTCTTTATTCATGAGTAGTGATGGGCAGACCCAGACTGTAAAAGTCCGGATCTGCGTGGTTTCAAGGTACCTGGGTGCTGGACCCTGGTCCAGGATTCTGGGTAATGATCCGGATCCCATATTGGGGAAATTAAAAAAAAATAAAGGAAAAATAAAGAAAATAAGAATGAAGCAAGAGCTTCATACTTACGGAGGCTTCGGTGTGCCTGTGCACTGCTCCCGCAGACTCTACTTCACTTCCTAGGCCATCCGTATTGCTCATCCATATGCATTGCTATCCGTGAACACCGGCCGTCCTGGCGTCTGTGATTGGTTGCAGTCAGACACGCCCCCAGCCTGTGTGACAGTGTCTGACTGCAACCAATCACAAATGCCAGAACAGCCGGTAGGCGGGGAAAGCGGTGCACATGCTTGATTAATAATGAGTGATTCAGCAATTGAAGGAGACGCCGCGGCAGCAGTGTACAGCTTTGCCGGAGCCTCAGTAAGTACAGCAAGCTTTTTTCCATCCCCGTATCCCTTCTACCACCATTTTAATCACCAGATTCTGGTCCCAATAGACTTATATGGGGACAGGCACCCGGACCAGTACCGGATTTTAAAAACTGGATCACCGGGATCTGCCAGGTCTCGGTTATCTGCGAGTCCGCTCATCACTAGTCATGAGTCCTTTCTCTAGATTTTCCCAACTAAGGCTGCTTTCACACCTCCGGTGTTTGCTATGAGGCACAATCCGGCACTTTGCAGGAAAACCGCAACCGGTTTTTTTTGCTGCCGGTTGCGTTTTTCCTGCATAGACTTTAATTAGTGCCGCATTGTGCCGCATGGGCTTGCGTTCGGTCCGGTTTTTGCCGCATGCGGCAGATTTAGCCGATGCGGCGGCCGGATGAAACGTTCCCTGGCACGTTTTTTGCTCCGGCAAAAAAAAACGCATCGCGCCGCATCCGGCCGATGCGGCGCTTTCCCCAATGCATCCCTATGGATGCCGGATGCGGCGCGATGCGGCAAAAACCGCATCCGGCCGCCGCATGTGGTTTTTGCCACTGCGCATGCTCAGTAGCATGCCGCAAGCGGCAAAAACCGGACGGACCGCATGTAAAAAACTTATGCAAAGGATGCGGTGTTTTCACCGCATCCGTTGCATAGGCTTCACAGCCGGATTAAGCCGCACAGCTCAAACCGGATGTGTGAAAGTAGTCTAACAGGCTACTTAGCTTGCTTTATAAGTATACCCAATGCTCAATAACACATTCATAGATAAGCACCCATCATGTATAATGTTGATTTTTCTTCTAGGAAAAACTCTGTTCCATAGATCAATTGCTTTTTCTTGTCTGTGCTTTGACAAGTTGGAGCATTTTTTTTATTTATTTAAATGATCCTGACTCAATTTAAGCAGCTTTTCCATTTTAGCTGAAAACTAGATACCGTAAAATTCTCATGGGTCTAGGTTGCTTTGGAACCAGCAAAACAACATATCCCTTAGAAATTAATTATGCTATTTAGCAAAAAAATATATATTGCTACCTTCTCTTTTTTCTAAAAAGGATCATACAGTGTTTTATCACAATGCTAGGCATATAGATCTGGATATCAAACTAAAAATAACATTTCAGAAGCATATTGTAATGTACCCACAGACTTTTTACAGTTCACACATTTGAGAATTCCAGTCTTTTGGTGTATATTTGGTAGGTTTATGCTTGCATATTTAAGTCAGTTCTAAGAAAACAATTGCTCCAAGCTCATAGGTGGGACTTGCACCTAATTAGACATTCATGGCATATCCTGTGGGTATTCAATAAGTATCTAAAATGAAAATACTCTTTTAAAGTGTAGGTTCACATTAAATAGATACAATGAAAACATAAAATTGCTTAAATTGACTAACAGTAAACCAATTGTCAGAATTGTCTTTAAATTGGAGTAAATTGGAGGAAAAACATCCTGCGTGTAAGAACAAATGGACATATTAAGCAATAATTATCCTTTATGAGTCTTATTCCTCCTGAGATTGTTACCTGCTGTCAGCCAAAGGTCCATAAAATATACACTTGTGCTCAAAGGTTTACATACCCCAGCAGATTTGTTGCTTTTTTGGCTCTTTTTTCAGAGAATATGAATGATAACACAATTTTTTTTTTCTACTCATGGATAGTGGATGGGTGAGGCAATTTATTGTCAAACTACTGTGTTTCTCTTTTTAAATCATGACAACCAAAAACATCCAAATAACCCTGATCGAAACTTCACAAACCCCAGTTTTTAATACCGTGTATTGCCCCCTCTAGCATCAATGACAGCTTGAAGTCTTTTGCGGTAGTTGTGGATGAGGTCCTTTATTTTCTCAAATGGTAAAGCTGCTCATTCTTCTTGGCATAAAGTCTCCAGTTCCTGTAAAGGCCTGGGCTTTCTTGCATGAACTGTGTGCTTGAGTTCTCCCCAGAGTGGCTCAATGATATGGAGGTAGGAGACTGAGATGGCTACTCCAGAACTTTCCCTTTTTTCTGCTATAGCCAATGACAGCTTGACTTAGCCTTGTGTTTTGGATCATTGCCATGTTGAAATGTCCAAGTATGTTCCATGCTCAGCTTCTGGGCTCATGAGTGCAAATTTGCCTACAGTATTTGTTGATAACGTACTGCATTCATCTTTCCTTCAACTTTGACCACATTTCCTGTGCCTTTGTGGCTCACACATCCCCACATCATCAGCATCCCACCTCTGTGCTTTACAATAGGAATGGTGTTCCTTTCATCATAGGCCTTGTTGACACTTCTCCAAATGTAACGTTTATGGTTGTGGCCAGAAAGTTTGATTTTGGTCTCATCACTCCAAATTAACTTGTTCCAGACGTTTAGAGGCTTGATTCTGTACTGTTTGGCATATTGTATGCAAGATACTTCATGGCATTTGTGCAGTAATGGCTTTTTTTTGTGACTCAATCATGTAACCCATTTTTATTAAATTGCCTCCTTATTGTGTATCTTGAAATAGCCACACTTTTAGTTCTCAGTGAGTCCTGTATTTCTGCTGATGTTATTTGTGGGTTTTTCTTTGCATTTGAACAATTTTCCTGGCAGTTGTGGCAGAAATATTTCTTGGTCTACCTTATCGTAGTTTGATTTTTACAGAGCCCCTGATTTTTCATTTGTTAATAACAGTTTGAACACTGCTGACTGGCATTATCAATTCCTTGGATATTTTTTTGTATCCCTTTCCTGCTTTATACAGTTCAACTATCTTTTCCCGTAGAACCATTGACAATGCTTTTGCTTTCCTCATTGCTCACAATTCAGAAACTTCAGTGGCTGGATGAAAGATGCAAAAGTCTGTCTGGATCCCAGAAACTCACTCAGCTTTTATGCACACACACTGATTACACGCAAACAAGCCACAGGTGAGGCTGTTACCTTTATTAGCCAATCAAACCCATTTGTGTCAACTTATGTGCATGTTATCAGGCTAAAATCATCAGGGTATGTGAACTTTTTATCTGGGTCATTTGGATGTTTTTGGTTGTCATTGTGATTTAAAAAGAGAAAGCACAGTAGTTTGACAAAAAATGGCTTCACTCAACCACTAATCATGAGTGGAAAAAAAGATTTTGTGTTATCATTCATATTCTCTGAAAAAAGGCCAAGAAAGCAAAAAATCTGCCGGGGTATGTAAACTTTTAAGCACAACTGTACAGTGCTTTGATAAGATGTCGTAAAGTATCTGGCATTGACAGTATGACAAACGAAGGCAACACATACTGTTACAGGTAACGAAATTAATTTGATGCAAAATAATTCATGTTGAATTCTAGGTAATTGGCAGGTCCCCCCAAAAAATCTAGCCATTATTTCACACATTGCCGAAGATTATTTCAGCCACTAACATATCTCATACTATTGCATAGCCAATTAGGAAGGACTACCATAGAATATCATAGCCTGTATAAATGTCAAGGTAGGGAATGCTTCCATTTTAATGTTATTTAAAATATTTAGTCTGGCAGGAAAGCATTTAGTAGACAGACTGTAATTGCAAGTAGGGTCCACTTCAAAACTATCACCACTGGATAATGCAAGCCCGGGGAAGCTTTAAATAGTTATACCCACTGGGTTATAGAACAGACTGAATTACAGCATTGGAAAAATTTGTTGACAGAAAGGCAGTGAACACAAACAAAGTGTTCAGAACAGGACATCAACCAAACCTGACTGTGGCTCATTGGAGAGGAAAATGGATCACAGCACAGGAGACCGCCTACCAAATCCGAGGCAAGACAGATATATGTTCTTCAGTAACTCAGCTGGAAATTAATTATTCTCTTTTTGTTTTATGGGGGTGCATTATGTTAAATCGAGGACTAAGGGGGGGTGTATTTTTCTGTATGTAGAAAAGAGGGGAATATTTTATTCAGTATGGAGGACTATGGGCGGTGCATTAATTTATATGGAGGACTATGGAAGTGCATTATTCTAAATAGAAGACTATGGGGTGCATTATTATATATGGAGGACTATGAGGTATGCATTATTCTTTATGGAAGACAATGGGGTGTGCATTATTTTATATGGTGGACTAGGGGTAAGCATTATGCTACATGGAAGACTATGGGGTGTATTATTCTATATGTAGAAATATGGGGTGAACATAATTCTGTATGGAGGACAATGGGGTGTGTATTATTTTATATGGAGGACTAAGGAGTGTGCATTATGCTAGATGGAGGACAATGGGGATGCATTATTGTATATGGAGAACTATGGAAGTGCATTATCCTATATGGAGAACTATAGCGTATGCATTATTCTATATGTAGGACTATAGGGTGTGCATTATTTTATAAGCAGAACTATGAGTTTAATTATTCTATATGAAGGATGTTAGGGTGTGCATTATACTATTTTGAGGATAATAGATATGGAAATTTACCTCCACGTGGCAGGAAAATCTTGATGCCTGCTAAAACGGAAATATGCATTACTCCAACAAGATCTACAATTAAAGAGAGTGGTACATATAGTTTGTCTATAGGTAAATCTTCCAGTGCACTGTCCTGAGCATTCTGAATGCGCTGTCTGAGATCTGCCCTCAGAGCACACACCACCACCGTTTAACCAAGAACCCGGACTGTCTCTTTGTCCTTGACTTCTGGGACAATGCTATGAGACAAAACATTAGCCTTAACATTCTTCAAGCCAGGGTGACAAATTATGGGAGCCAAGGATCCTGACAAACATCCAGAAAAGCAAGACTCATGACTTAACCTCTTGGATTCCCCAATTGATGGCCGGATTGTGTTTAAAAGACCATGGCAGGCCTAGCACTAACTTTGATGGTAGAGAAGGGAGAACCATAAATGAAATGGTCCCAGGGAATTTGCCTGGGAGCCACAGAAAAGGTTACTGCTCCTGCTGACAGCGAGTGGGCCCCCCATTTGTCCAGGGCCCCAGAATCTCTCTGGCTGTGCTGGGTGGTGACGCTGTCCCTGACGGTAAATCTGAACTCTAGGAGTCTCCGTTGTGGAATTTGTACTGAGACTCAGGGAGGGGATGTATAAAAGATGGTCTGCACAATGGAAATATGTTCACATGGGGGGGGTCATCATCACCTTAATATGATCCATAAATCTATTCTTCTACCTTCAAGGAAACAGAAAAATATCTTTAGACGATAATGCATAGGTATTTCTGCTGCTTTCCTTTTTTTATTTTATAACTGTTTTTCTTATGTGTTTGTCACATTCATTTTCTCTTTTTATACTTTTTCTTGTAAATACTGTATTTTTTATACTAAATACTAAATCTTAAAACTATGATAAGTGTGGTCCTTCTATACTTTGAAAAATCCATACCCTTTCAGAGAATGTGGGTTTACATGACTGTTAGGCCCTAATATACTTTTATATTTTGGGGACTCACCACCATGTGTTAAATGAATGGTGGCAGCATGTTATGTATTCGAGGTATGTAGACTCCGTTGGTATGGGATTTATGTTCACTTCAAGAGAATTCACTGCAAGATTTAGTGAGAGCAGATAATTTAACCCTTGCAGGTGCATCCAACGTCACGTGCCGAGAAGTGAGTACGTGAGAAACTGGAGTAGCATTTCTGGGTTACAAAACTTCGGCACATTTGACAAATTTGACAGACAGGTGTGGCTTTGCTCCCTTAATGACCTGACTCCTCCCTAACTTTTCCCATTTCAGCAATACGAATTTGACTGACATGAAAACTCCAAATGTAAAAAAAAAAATTGCACATCTCCTAATTCAGCAACATTTTAGTCTTCTGAAAGCTGTTAAGCCTTTTTTTTATGGCGGTAAGGTTTGATAAATTAGCCTCTGATGAATAAAACCTCTTTGTGTTTGCTTGTAACAAATCAGTAAGAAAATTTTTGGACCATTGTTTAAATTTAAAAAACATAAAAAATGTTCTGGGTTAATGAATGGGCTGTTGGGGACTACCGGAAGGGGTTTGATATGGTCCTAAAGACTTCAGAGTGTGATGCACATCTTTTCAGGGCAATTAGAGGCTTTGCAGTGTTGTAATTCGCAGCAAAATGATTTGCTGCGCTACAAATTTTTTGGAAAAATTAATCAAACTTAAAGCCACTTTACACGCAGCGACATCGCTAGCAATGTCGCTAGCGATAGCACCAGCCCCCGTCGTTCGTGCGTCACAGGCAAATCGCTGCCCGTGGCGAACAATATTGCAGGTATGCGTCACACCAACATACCTTTCTAACAACGTCGCTGTGGCCGCTGAACAACTTCTTTTTTAAGGGGGCGGTGGGTGCAGCGTCACAGCGACTCACACAGCAGGACACCAATAGAAGCGGAGGGGTGGAGAGCAGCCGCATGAACGTCACTCCCACCTCATTGCCAGAGGATGCAGGAACGTTGTTGTTCGTCGTTCCTGGGGTGTCACACGTAGCGATGTGTGCTGCCTCAGGAACGACGATCAACCTGCATCCCAAACGAGCAACAATATTTGGGAAATGGACGACGTGTCAACAATCAACGATGTGGTGAGTATTTGTGATCGTTAGCAGTTGCTCGTAAATGTCACACGCAACGACGTCGCTAACGAGGCCAGATGTGCGTCACGAATTCCGTGACCCCAGCGATATCTCGTTAGAGATGTCGTTGTGGGTAACAGGGCTTTTAGGTAATTAAATTTTCAAATGATTCAATCTTCATTATATTCTGTACATTAATTGTATTTTGAGACCTTTTATACATATGACACAATGGACATGCTTTAAAGTTTTATACTTAGTAAATGTAAGTATCCAGCAAAAAGGAAAAGTAATTGCCATTGACAATATTTTTAAATCAAACTGGTTATGACAGTACATGCATCTTGCTGTAAGTTCAAGTTTTACAATGTTCATACATTTTCTCCATGTGTTATAGTTTCTCTTCTAAAAAAGGGTTTGATATTTGTAGCTGCATTTATTTTCACTTATTAGTGAGGAGAAATTCAGATAAATGAGGTTCACTGACCAGCAAATGGGTAACAATGTTTTGAACTTTTGACTTTCAGGCTCCATATCTCACCATTTACTACAGCTTTGAGCGTGATAATACCTTAATTTTATAGACAATTATCTTGGCTATCTCACACGTAAGTTTGACTTCCAACTATTCAGAATATGATTAATTATGCTGATTCTTGTCATGTCACTGCATTGTTACTGTTTTGCTCCTGGTGGTGAAAAAATAATAGCTCTTTGTGTTACTATCATGATTCCCAAGTGAAAGGTCACTGGTTTGAATCTAGAATCAACCATGAAGAAGATTTCCGAAGAAAGGAGAAACAGTATCATTCACCTCATCAATAGTGGTCTCTCAACCAAGAAAATTGCCAAGCTACATCATTTGAGTGCCATGACAGTTGGAAGATTATCAGGATTTTCTGGTGCAAGCGGTGGGAGTGGGTAACAGAACTGCAAGTATACAATTTACATATGTGGTTACATGCCAATTAGCTTATGCTTGATTGCCCAATGAAAATGAATTGAGTGAGGCCGGACATGTCTAGTTGGAATGTGGCCAGAAGTATACGAATCACATACTTGTACTCACATGAATGTCCACTATTGTCAATGGCAAGGGAGAAACCTAAAAGTGTGCAGTGCATGATCTGTGAGAATTCAGAAGCATGTAGTCACCTAGAGTAAGTACAGACTTTCATCTCAAACCTGGACAACCTCTTTAATTATAAAATTATGCAATATAGCATCCGTAGTTCTAACAGAGTGTAATATATTCCCTGCCAGAAGGTTTTGGCCTTTCATAGTGCTATCAAGGATTCCTCAACCCGGGGTAAAGTGAACGAGTCCCGAATAGTGCATAGATTGAGTTTCCTATAGTCCACACAGAAGTGGTTGGTTCCATATATTTTCTTGCCGAATATCAAATGCGCCGCCAATGGGCTCTAACTGCTCTGCACTACCCTCAACCAATATAGCTTGGAAAGGATTTTCCGCTACAGCTTTCGGATCGGGCGAGTGTCCTGTGTCTCCCATTGGTATTTTGTGGGTAATATCCTTGGTACACCTGAAGTCTTCAGGATAGTGGGCAAACACGGCCATGTTCTCCCACAGCATTCCTTCTCTCGCTCGCACATGCTCGGGGCAAAGAGACTTCACATCCACCTCCATTTGTTCCAGAATGGTTCATCCACTCTATTCTAGAGGCAACTTGTCTTCTGTCCCCACAGAGACATCCAGGGTCCACATAGCACCTTTCAATAGGGACAAAGTAATTTCCTTTTGGCTCACCACCTCACTTCTATAGAGGTATACCCAGGCCAGTTCCATCCTCAGTGGCAAAGTGACTTCTCAGGGGCCCACATTCTCGGGGGCCCACAGCCAGCACGCAAGCTATCATAACCTCCTGGCCCACTGTTCCCAGGACCGTTGGCTCAACAAACACTTTCATCCCTTCAAGGTTGCGGCTGGTCCCGACAGACAGGTGTAGCACACTTTTTTACCCTGGAGGTAAAGTGACAGGCTCTTTCCCAGGGGCCCTGATGACCCCAGTGGATTCTTGGGCTGGGACACTCTTTTGTACCCCACAGATGCAGATTAAACATTGGAAAGCTGCTTGGGTAGGCTTATGTGGAGTGGTTCACTTCTGATAGCCATGGCTTTGCTTCATGAATATGATCTGGTCCAACGTCTGTAATATGTTCATCCCCAATATCACCAGCACAATTTTCTTAGCAGGCTCCCAGACTAGCAGGATGCCTTTTTCCCCCCATCTTGCCCGCAGATCGGGACCTTTATCCAAATGACCCCTGTGATTGGGAACGGTTGCTGGTTGGTGGCAGTCACTTGGATCAAGGTCTCCTGTTCTGATTTGGCCAGTGCCTGGAAGTATTGATTAAAGTAGACCTCGGGTATTGTTTTAACTTGCAACCCGGTGTCCCCTAAACAGTCAACAAGGATCCCTTCAAAGTTGACACACAGGATAGGACTTCCCGCGAGTGTGTGTTTGTCAGTGTGAGGAGCGACCTCCCTTCTTGTTCCCCTGTAGTGTGCCGCACTACTGCGGAGGTTGGAAGTTTATTGGCAGCTCCCGCTGTGCTTGGGTGTCATTCTAGCACCCCCAGCTGTAGTGCCCTTTGTTCCCACACTTCCAACACTGACCTCGTTCTCTCCATTGGGACCGCCCTTTGTCTGATCTGTAACTTATGGGTGTGAGCACACCCCAATTGAACAGGGGCAGGGTTGCATCAAAATGGCGGACCAGGATGATGTTGCTCCACCACAATAGTTGATGGACAAGTCCAACAGGGAAACTGCAGTGTTGGACAGTGGGCTACGGATGAGACTCCCCATTTTTCTCTCCATCTTGGTCAACTTATCCTGTATGCTGGTTGACATCTGTAGCTCTTGCACTACCTGAACCAGGATCTCTTCCTTTTTCGTGCTCCCACTAGGGTTTGTAGCATGAATGCGCACCACCCCAGAAATGCAGATCTCCTCCCTGCTTCGGGACATGGCTTCAGCTAGATTCTTTCAGAACAAGAAGGCCAATCAGCCCATACCCATTCTGACAAAACTCTCCTTATGGGTGTGTTGTAGAATCTCATTATAAACTGCTCCTGAAGAATCAGGTTGGCAGAACCCATTCCACTGACCCTATTTGCTCCTTTCTTCTGCACCTCTGCTATCACTTCGTGCAAGGTCGTCACATACTGGGAGACACCTTCTTCATCCTGCTGCAGCCTAGAGAGGAATTTGTCCCAGAGGCGCCCAGTGTTAGAGGTTTTACTGTGCCGCCCCTGTGCCAGCAGCCGAGTTGCTCGGATCCAGGTTCTCAGTGGCTCGAGGGTCTCCAGACCCGGGGGTTGTCCGGCCACTCAAATGAAGGGGGGGGTATTAACAAGGGATTTTATAGAGTTTGTGATGCCACCCATGGTGTGTGGTAATTAGGAGTACCACCGCTGTAGTTGGGAGTACCCGGGGATGATGGAATGGGGCAGCCAAGTGTTGTGACCCTCCAAGGGTAGGGGGGATACCCCGGGGCTCGGTGATTGAAGGTGAGTGCCGTTGGATGCAAGGGGTCACTGTGGTACTCACTCAGTACATTAAACTGACACCAACAACTGGTCAAAAAAGTCTCTGGACACCGCTGCCGCTGAGGAGAGCTTAGTTCGGGTCCCGTCCCTAATGGTGCTGCCTGGTGATCCGTGACCTGCCTCCTGGCACTCAGTTTACTTCTTTGGTAGTCCCGGTAGTATGAAACTTTCCGGGTCCCGCTCCTCACTATGGCTAAGTGTGGGAGCTTGCTCTCAGGGCTCACGCTTGGGATTTTCTGGACCGTTTTAATTGGAAAGTCCTATCCCCCTGGTTGTGCTAATGCCTTGATTTTGGAGCGTGTGGGACCGGCTCTTGAAGACTCCTTTCTCCTTGGGTAAATTATCGGGTTGCCTGAAGCTACTCCCCGTCCTAGGGTCCACGTACCCCATCATGCCTTGGTCCCAGCCCGGTGATAGTGCAAGACCGCCGGCTGTCCTCCTCGACAGATCCGTGCCCCTTGCCACGATCTCCTCTAGGCCCAGACCACCGTCTGCCACCTAGATTGCTTCCCAGGAGCCCTGCTCCTGACCTCCTCTCACTTTCACTTCTCAGACTCAACTCTCTCCTCTTGACACTCCTGACCTTACCTCTCCAACCCCCCAGGTGGGTGACTCTATTCCACTCAAGCCGTCCACCGGTGTGTCTGGTGAGTGTGGTGCAGGTTGTATCTAGGATTTGATTAGCTGATGTAGGCAACACCATATGGTTAGGGACCCTAAACCAAGAAGGAGGTGGATACTGCATGGGAGGGCAGATTGTGCAATACCCTGTGATGACCTGATAGTCCAGGGGCGTCACATTACCATATATCTAATCCATGAACTTACTCTCCTCCATGGACTAAAGGTGGCTTTACATGCTACGAGATCGCTAAAGCGATCTCGTTGAGGTCACAGAATTTGTGACGCACATCCAGCTGCTTTAGCGATGTCGTTGTGTGCGACACCTATGAGTGATTTTGAATCGTCGCAAAAACGTTCAAAATCGCTTATCGGTGACATGCCCCCCTGTTCCCAATTATCGTTGCTACTGCAGTAACGATGTTGTTTGTCGCTCCTGCGGCAGCACACATCGCTATGTGTGACGCCACTGGAACGACAAACATCTCCTTACCTGCGTCCTCCGGAAAAGGAGGAAGGAAGGAGGTGGGAGGGATGTTCTGGCCGTTCATCTCCGCCCCTCCTTTTCTATTGGGCGGCGGTTCAGTGACGCTGCTGTGACGTCGCTGTGACGCTGAACGAACCGCCCCCTTAGAAAGGAGGCGGTTCGCCGGTCACAGCGACGTCGCAGAGCAGGTATGTGCGTGTGATGCTGCCGTAGCAATAATGTTTGCTACGGCAGTGATCACCACATATTGTGCCACCGACGGGGGCGGGTGATCTTGCAAGCGACATCGCTAGCCGATGCTAGCGATGTCGCAGCGTGTAAAGCGGCCTTAACTCTCCCTCCAGGGCATTAAGGGCAATATCCACTTCTAGGCCAGGGCTGATATTGTAAACCCTCAAAGTTTACTGCAGCTGGGGCACCCAGTTGGACAGGGGCATATTATTGTCATCAAATTTAGGCAGCACATTGAATATAGTGCCCATTGGAGGGGTCTTTGCAAGGTCTCCACCATTGCCCACAGCATACCTATTTGCATTAGCAATAACATTCCCGCTGTTGCTGTCTGCTACCTCTATCTTGGTAACCATACCCTGCTCACAGCGCAACTTATTGAGGTGGCTAGGGAACCACCACTGTGCAGGATGCAAATACGTTACTCAAATCTAAATTGTGGAACTAAGGATAGGTTAATTAAAAGACAGGAATAAAACATGATTAAAGTGAATAGGGGAATTATACCGGCAACGGTTATGCTTCAACACTCAAAACGCCTAGCTGGGGTGCACGGAAGATCTGATGCCCCAACTATAACAAAAGTACTGTAACAATGAACTTCGGCAGGTAAAATGGATAAATAACTACACTGCAATAATGACATCACTAGCCTTTGCTGAACAGGCTGCGCAGTTACTGCACCTAAGCTACGGAGGCGTGCACTATGCCCTACCAAATGCACACAATGGAAAAGTCTCATGGTCCAGTTGATAAGACACAGATCCACTCTCTTGAGTTCAGTGCTATGATTCTCATTGGTACGCACTACACCTTGTAGGACAAGGGGGAATGATTGTCCTTCCTCGATATCGCCTTCCTCAGGAAGGTCTCAGTCTGTTGCTTACTAGTTGGTCTTCAGGGTGCTCTCGTGGTCCAGCTCGCAGTCACTCTTGCAGCCAGCACTGTACGTTTTCCCCCCAAAAAAAACAAAAAGCCAGTTAAACTAAAAATGGCATGTATTATAAGATGTGCACTGCACTAAAAATTCGAAACTGTACTATTATAAATTTGAGATTTTTGGCAAAAAATTTGAATTTCTTGAGCTACCCCGCCAAATCACAGCAAATCTCTTTGGGGCAGTCCTAGTCTAAAATATTTAGTATTTAAAACGAGCCATATGGCCTCACATATGAAAAAGTAGAACTGTTTATAGCAGCACTTACCTGGTGACTTTCAATCCCATACCCAAGACGGAATCATGGCTGTGGGAGGGACAGGCCCAAGCAAATGCTGCATGTATTAAATACCTTGCGGACAGGGCTTGATGGCTGAATGTGAACAGCCACCAATTTCCAAAATCAAGACAGGTGGAAAAACAAACCAAATTGAGGTGCACAGCAAGGTGGGGGTCAGCCACCGACCAATTCAACAAAAAAAAAAAGAAAACCAGCTAAACTCAAAATGGCATTGTCATTGTTCGCCTCATTGTCCACATCACTAAGGGGCGGAGCTTTCTCCCGGGCCTCACTTCTGGAGCCTGGATGCCTTAAAAGCTGACATTTCCAGTGAACCAGCGCCGGCTATAAGCTTAGCGCTGCTTTGCCTGTGATTGCTGGTCCTGTGAGTGATATCCTGATCCGTCTGTTCCTATGCCCCCTTGCCCTTGTCTATGTTTTATCCCCTGGTCATCCTTCCAATCCCCTGTCCGCTCCCTACCTCCCCACTCGGTTGCTTCCTCTGGTACTGACCTCGGCTTGACCTTGACTCTGCTTCTTTTCTCCGTTCCTCCTTCTGCCCGTACTGTGCTTGACCCGGCTTGCCTGACTATTCCTCGCATGCCCCGCAGCTCTACTCCCCAGCTGTGCTGTGAGGCAGTGTACGAGAACACTGTGTATTTACTTCCTGGTTCTCGTTGCTCCGTTTAGTGTCTTCTGCTGCAGAGCTCCGGCTCCCCCTCATGGCAGCTTGACAGGCATATATTATAAGATGTGCACTGCACTAAAGATTCCAAACTGTACTATTATCAATTTGAGATTTTTGGCAAAAAAATTTAATTTCTTGAGCTACCCCGCCACATCACGGCAAATCTCTTTGGGGCAGTTCTACTCTACGTTTTTGTTGAATTGGTCGGTGGCTGACCCCCACCTTGCCGTGCACCTCAATTTGGTTTGTTTTTCCACCTGTTTTGATTTTGGAAATTGGTGGCTGTTAACATTCAGCCATCAGGCCTGTCCCGCCCACAGCCATGATTCAGTCATCGGTATGGGATTGAAAGTCACCAGGTAAGTGCTGCTATAAGCAGTTCTACTTTTTCATATGTGATGCCGTATGGCTTATTTTAAATAAAAATATTTTAGAGTAGGACTGCCCCAAAGATATTTACCATGACGTGGCGGGGTAGCTCAAGAAATTGCAATTTTTTGCCAACATTCTTAAATTTATAATAATGCAGTTTGGAATTTTTAGTGCAGTCCACATCTTATAATACATGCCATTTTGAGTTTAGCTGGCTTTCTTGCTTTTTTCTGTATGTTTTCCCAAACTGCCACTCTTACTCAGAGCACAGGAATGTCTCTGCTCTCTGGCAACCTGACTGCTCCAGTTTCCACCTAAACTCTTCTCCTGCATTTTTGGGGGCGGGTCAGTCCAAGTAAATAGTTCAGAGGGAGATGCTGGCTGAGTCGGCCAGTCCATAACATGCAATACAACAGGGGAGCACAGTGTCTTAAAGTCACAGTACCACTCAGCCATATAGTAGGGGTGATATCCCCTACAGTTGCATGATGATTACTCAAACCACTTTTGCGGGGAGTGGGGTGGGTGGTGGTCTGCCAAAATGAATTATTTCCCTGGTGCTGGAAAACCTAGATACACCTCTGATATAGTTTATCGCTGTTTTATACATAAACACAATTACAGATATATACACACACTAGACAAATCAGCACATAACAAATCATAGAGAGTGTGCGCCTACAATGAGTGCAATGAGAGGAACACAGGAAAACAGCAGCAGGAAAAAGTGCACACACGGAGCTTCTGAGGGGCACTGCAGCCAAAATTTGAGATGCTGCCACCTGACTGCAGGCCCCCTATGCTAATTTTAGGTGGTTTCTCCCCCAGGAAAGACTCACCAGCTACTCCCGGCTCCTGTGGTATGACCTTCCCGGATATATGTCACTGCGCTGCCCAGCTTCCGGTCTCTCTGTTCCTGGACCCGGACCTGTTTGGGCGGCCGGTGGTGTATACCCGCTTCGGAGGGCGGTAAGAGAGCTATCAGCAGGGAGGGGAAGAGTTTTGCCCATGGCGCTTTAGCTGTGAGCGGCTCCCTCCCTGCTGAGGCACAGGTGACATGTGCCGGCGAGCGGTGTTTTCAGGGAAATACCCGCCCGACGGTCCGCCTGTGCTCGCCGTCTGTCACAAATCCCCCATCAGCAGGGAAGGAAGCGTCCTACTCACAGCGCTGTTAGTTGTGAGGGGCTTCCTCCCTGCTGAGGCTCCAGATAGGTGTGCCGGCGAGCGGCGTTCTGAGTGAACTACCCGCCCGCCGGTCAGCTGGAGCCCGCCCCTCAGTTTGAAAAGAGCGCGAAAGCGCTCTTTGCTTATGGCGCCGCCCGCCCGCCGTTCTGCCTCCGCCAGCGGTGGGTGCGAGTGCAGGCTGTGAGCCGGCGCGGTCCCTGATGCAGCGCAGGTGGAAGCGCTGCAGCGGAGGACCCGCCGGCCTTGTGGGAGTAACAAACCCCGTGCCCCTGCTCCCTTCACCGCCCTGTCACCGCTGCCCTGTCACAGCCGGTACAGGGGAGCGGGGAGAATGCGGGGGCAGGCTGCGGATGGGCACAGCCTCTGATGCAGCTCAGATTGGAGGTGCTGCATTGGTGTATGTGCTGACTGCAGAAGTCAGCAGAATCCACCCATCCCCTATTGGTATCCCCAGACAAGTTAAAAAAAAAAAAAAAATAAATAAATAAATTATAAAAAATAAATAAATAAATTATAAATAAAAAATAAATAAATTAAATAAATAAATTATAAATAAAATAAATAAATAAATAAATTAAATAAATTATAAATAAAAAAAAAAGCTGCTAGTCATGAAGTAGCTAGAGGTCATCTGGGTATCCCGGCCAGTGGGGTGAATTAAGGGGTGTGGTCAGGCCTCACTTCAACTGTGCAGGGTGGGGGGCATGACACCTTAGGATGAACAACCCTCACTCACTTGAACAATCCCCCACCTCCCTTTCTGTGGGTAGCGGCTTGGATCGGACTCTGTCCCCCCCACCTGGGGATATGCACGGGCGTTGGGGCCCCGGGCGTCATGAGTCACATGTAGATTTAGACCCCCCTTTTTCTTCAGACTAAGCCCTGGTGCGGTCCCGCGGCGGGATGATGAGCATCTGAGTGTACATTGGCCTGGACAGCGGAGTGCTGTTGGAATTGGGCAGGAGCATCCGGAGCCCGGCCGCCCCCTTTTATCCTGCACAATCTGGCAAGTACCATTACGTGGGATTGCGGGGTGGAATAAGCGCCCTGGGGGGTGTTTCACGTGATGTCACCAGGCAACAGGTTTTCCTCCCTATTCAACATTCTGTAATTAAGTTATGTGTGACCGACACTATAGGTGTACTGAGGACATCATACCCCCATTGATAAAAGCTGTTATAGTATCTGCCATTACTACCTCTTGTGGTCGGCATTCCACAGTCTTACTGCTCTAACTGTAAAGAACCCTTCCCATTTAGCTGCGGAGGAGGATGTAATGTTCCAGTTCTTTATATTGACCACACACGTATTTATGCATATAAATGAGATCTCCTCCATTCCTTGCAATCTAGTTGTCTCCTTGAACCGACTAATTTCAGAATGCCCACCCACCGCCTTTTTTATAAAAAAAAAAAAAAGCCAAGCCCAAACTGGATCCCAGATTTTAGATGTGGCCTGTCAAGTGATTTATAGAAGGGTTACAATATGTTGGGATCACAGGATCCCCCCCCCCCCCGTTATACACTCTAACTTAGCGCTGTAGCTGAAAAGATGGGAGTTATGTTGGTCACTGATAATTTTATGGTAATAGCAAAGTGTATTTCTGTGCATTTTCGTGCTTGTTGGAGTTTTATTTTAACAGACGAAAATGAACATGTGAGATATGAAAATTGGCATTTTTTATGTAATTGCATAATTATGCTCACTAATATTTCCTGAGCAACTAAGTCCACATGAATATTCTCAAAAAAAAACAAAACAAAACACTTAGTTTTGGTCTCAGGTATGTGCAACTGTCAAGGGTTTTCCAATGTTTTATCAGACAGCAATCATTCTAATACTATAGAGGGTGCCAAGTAGCTTCATTATTTGAAGCACCTATTATGAATTACAAAAAAAAAAAAAAATCCCCTTCCTTTGGGTTTGCCTTTTATTTTGGAAGGTTTTTCCGCATGGAAATAGTTTTTATTGGCTATTACTCATTGTATGGAGGTTGTCATCTTTCAGCCCCTGCGGATCCACAGGTATGAACCTCAACTGTGCGGGTAAGGTCATTTTCTATTGCTGTTATTGTTTCCAAGGCGCCTTTCCTAGGCTGCCAGTGTATGACTAAGCGGCAGGGTCACGTTACCCGGTATTAGTACATTGGTCCAATCCTAGGTGCGGAAAGATTAAACTTTATTTTCCGCTACATGGAATCAGGCACCTGAAAAGGAGGAACTGATGGTGTAGCTGAATTTTTTCTTTAAGTTTCAACGGCTACATTCGTTGTGCAGGAACGGTCAAATCGTTGTGTGGTGTATTTAATAGCAGCAGGTCCAGCTGTTCTTGGGCTTGTTTTCAACACAACAGGGTTTTTAAAAAAAAAAAAAAAAGTCAGTATGCTTGGCCTAGGGGCCATGTTTCAAGAAACCTACCCCCTAGCAGTGACTTTCCTCCAAATAGGTTAGAGTTGGAAAAGGGGGTGAGTGAAGACTCCAAAAGTGGTATTACCAGTTGGTTTACCAAGCCTGGGAAAAAACCGTCTAACCACCCGTTTACAACTTCCCTCATCAGTAAGTGGGCTGATTAGGCTTTTTGGTTTTTAGAATGCACATCAGCCAATGAAAGGTTATAGTCAGTACAGGTATTTAGTTGTCGTGATAGCATTGTTTTACCCCCTATTGCTTTTCCAATCCCAGGTATCTTCGTTAACTCCGTCCGCTGGCAGGACCAAAGTTTTTGATTCCTTAAATTCGTAGTGGTATTCCCAGTGAAAGGAGGCCGATGATCCGGCATCCCGTTACAACACAGACACGATGGGCCTATGGTAAGGTATGCAGCGAGTGGGGTTTATCAGGTGGGTGAAGAGCATGATGATTTTCAAGCGATCCCTTGCCAATATATAACCGGCAGTATTTAGTGATTCTACTTCACAAACGAGCACCGTTTTTGCCTGTAGTGAGCAAAATGGTATGGGGTTTTGCCTCGCCAATTTTTCAGTTGCGGAATTAGACCTGCGTGACTAAGGCCTAGTGGGACTCACGGTATGGAAAGGTTGGTGGATTAGCGGCAAGTGGGTGGATGTTAGGAGGACTAATACTTCCTAGCTGTTTGTCGACCTAATAAAAGGTACTGGGCTGGGCGGTTATGCCCATTGCAGATCTGTTCCTTAACGCATAAGTCACATGGTTGAAGAAAGACCTAGGTCTATCTAGTCAAGCTTGTTCTTCCTTCACAGTTTGGGTTCTTTTTCCCCCACCCCTGGTGGGTATGCCCGAGGGCGTTAGTGATGGCCCTTAGACGAACAGGGGCGACATGGAGCATGTTTAACCACGAAGATTTTTTCCCATATTTAGCGGGCAATTTTTGGAGGTAATACGGTGATGGCTGTTTATTATGGGTTCGCCAGCTGCAGTACCTAAGTTGTAAACACCCCCCCCCTCCAAAACTGGGGCGCTCCTGAGGCTTTGGGGCAAGTGTGTATGAACATGATTTCAATGGGAAGGGGTCTACAATGCAACTGCATTTTTGAGGGACGTTCGTGCCGTGTTTGTTTTTTATAAAAAAACAAAAAAAAAAAAACAATGTACGTGTGGTTTTGACAAATCCACCCCAAGGGGAAGAGGGTCTGCTGGTTATGAGAATTTTGCTGGTTTTGAGAGTTTTCCTTTCTGACGACAATGTTTCCTTTTTCAGATGTCAGTTGGCCTAGTGTTCGAGCTTAGGTCATGCCCATACTTTTCGGGTAGCGTGAGAAGCGGATCCTCGCCCTGGCGGTTGGTCCTGGTTTCCATTGACCTGGGTGGTGATTGGAGAAGTTGCCGGGGGCTGGTTTAGATGAGTGCGCTACCTGAGGTGTTCAGGATTGGTGAGCCGCCCTCCACAGTTGACTTGGTGACCCAAGTAGGTGTCACAGATCTGGTCTCCTGCCACCTAGCTGCGCTTCGCCTCGTACCCTCATCCGGTCAGAGATGGTACAACTTTCCCTGTTATTTTCCTAATTTAAGATGGGTCAGCCAGAGGTGATTTTCAGCTCATATTGGAACGTATCCAAGGAAGGATGTGATACAGGGCTGTCCTTGGTGCACGGGCAACCAGTGCCTACCTAAGTTGATTGTGTAAAATTATATATATATAAAAAAAAAAAAATGGTGTGGTACCACCAGCTGGAAGGTATTAACTTTGCTGTCCTTATGAGGGAGCGGGTGCATCTTCAAGGATGCGGTTTCGGATGGGTTGTTAGTGGGAATGTGCGAGGAGATGGCTCAGGTACTGTGGTTTTTGGGGGGGTCGCAGCTTGCTAGCGCTGTGCTGCTCCTTGGCGGAAGGGGTAGGAAAAGTGGTGGTGAAATACCCGCACCGGACGGCCGGTGGCGGAAAATTTCCCAAAACCCCATGGTGTTGGCTGGTAATGCCTAATTTGAAAGCTGCGACCATAATTTATGCCAAAGTAAAAGATGAGAGTGTTTTTTCCCTATGCCTCTCCATAAGTGAAAATAAAAGTAATTTAACTTATAAAGAACTGTGTGGTGTCTTTCTAGGGGGGAAAAGGTGGTGTTTGGGTCCTGGCAGTCTTTAAACTGTCTGCTCTCAGCCCAGCAAACTACGGTGTACCTGCAATTTCACCCTCCAAATACCGTCTACTAAGTTTCCTGCATGATGGGTTAAAACAGCAGGAAGTTCAGGCAACAGCAATGGGTGAGCGGTACTGTGTATTGTATGGTGCTGTCCTCATACAATACACCATGATAGGAAAACAGGTGCGGATGACATCATGGGTTTAACTCTCTTGCTGTTGGACCCCCCTCCCTTATGGGCCCCTGTGCAGCTGAACTGGCTGCACGGGCAATATGTCCACCCCTGGTGCTGTGTATGAGCGGGAAACAGAAGCCGAACGACAGACAGACACTGATTATATTCACCAGCCATGGTCCGCTCCAACTGTGAAGATTTAAATGGGGTCCTGGTGCACTCAGTGGTGATTAAGGGATCTTCTCTCCTCACGGCGACATCATTCTTCTTCTGGTAAGGTCCTGTTTGTATTCATCATGGTACTCCTTAGTGCATGGACAGTGCAAACTCAAGAAAAAGTAAGAAAGGCTGCACAGCGTGTCTCACCTTGTCTAGCCACTCCCCTTTGCTAGCCACTCCCCTTTGCTATTGCTCACCGGGACCCACACATCAGTATGATAGCGGCCTAAGAGCTGCATAAGTTAGTGGAAGTATCAAGTAAGACACATCAAAGGGAAAAGTTATGTTAGAAACTCTTCATACTTTCAGTGTAAAAATTAATCATGGGATAACTAATTTATAATGGTTGTCCACTACCTGTGTAACGGCTCACATAAAAGAAGATAAATTCAAAAAACATCACAGAAACAAAACAGTCATTACCAACACAAGGTAAACGTACCTAAGCACTAGTAGGATGCAGCAGACCCCCATGATAAAGGTGGGGGCAGCACAGGTGCAAAATACTGATGAAACAACCACTAATAACCTACCAATTCATGGTGTAGGTGGCTGCTAGTATTAGACATGCACACAGATGAGAATTTCATATGGCACTAGTCACATAGGTACATGTGATGTGCAGTGTCTGGCTTATAGCCTATTGAGGAATAAATTCAAAAACAACTCACAGAAAATGTCAAAACATTTTAAAAAAATCACAGAAAAACAAACATTTCCAACACAAGGTCAGGTTACCAATGCACTACCTGTGTAAACCCTTTTTAAATAAAGTAGTCCCCCTTGTAAATTAAAAATACCATATACTTACCTCCCAGATTTACATTGTTTCCAATGATGTTGGTGCTGAGTCTCCTGGGGATGACATGACATTGTTATTCCATGTGAGCACTGTAGCCAATCAGCAGATGCTATGGGACTGCTGCACTCTCACTCCTCTTCCAAAAAAAGTGAGAGCTGTGAGACCTATCGCTGGAGTAGTGCAGGTCCAGAAGGTGAGTATATGGTGTTTTTATTTTACAAGGTAGACTACTTTTTTTTTTTAAAAAAAAAGAGGTTATACTGTAAGGACAAATAATACAAATATATTATTTGTATAAAAAAAAATACAGAATTTGTTCTTTCACTGAAAATAAAGAAAACAAAATAAAAAAAAGGTTCACGCCGATTAGTAAACATAAAGTTTTACAAAAGAAATTGCCATTGCAAATAATGTTTAGTGCACATAATAGTTTATGTTGAGACAAGTGTTTTTATATGAAGAAACACTTCAGACAGCACTAGCAGTGATGTGTTTGATTTTTCCAAAACCATTTATCTTATTCAAGACAGTTATGGAACCCCAGGCTTGATGTGTCTATCAAAAAGGTTGTAAAACCAAGAAAAGTGAAGCAACTCAATATGCAGTCAAGCAAATGACGTATTAGGGGAAAACGGGTCAGTGGTCCATTCCGCAGTCAGCTTTTGTGCGAGCTCTGGGAATAGGAAGACGCACATCTTGTCAGCCTATCTAGGTGTTGCATTTGCAGCCTTCTTCTCAGGTATTCAATGAATTCCATGAGTTAGCACTTATCATGGCTTGTGATTAATGTGAGATTTAACCATGTGTGCGTCCACCAATTTTCTTCTCTGTCCCATATAACATAGAATATAAAACATAACAAAGCAAAAGAACACATAATAAGAGTTCATAGTATGTGATTTTGAAAGGGTAAAAATATAATAAATTGACCATTTTTCAATGTGTGCAATAAGTACTATATTTGTATCATTGTATATCATTCAGTGTAAAGCCTACTGTTTTGCTTAGATTTTTTTGTATTGCATACTAAGTATACGAGAGCAGGTATACTTTGTTTTGCCTTGAGAAGCCAGGAATATAAAATGTAATGTGTTGTTTTACTGGCAGACTCAGGCCCTGTGCGCACGCTGCGGATTTACCGCGGATTATGCCTCGGATTTGCTGCAGAAAATGTGTCTAACATTGCTGCAGTCATTCCCCAGCAAATCCTATGTGTTTTAAAAAATGCTGTGCGCACACTGCGGTTTTTTATACCTGCGGATTTACCCGCGGAATTTCCGCTATGGAATTAATGAGCATGTCACTTCTTTTCTGCAGGTACCTGCGGTTTTTGCCTTAGATAGTGGTAAAAATCCGTGGGGACCAACTTGTGAAAAATCTGCGGTAAATCTGCGGTAAATCTGTGGCAAACCGGGTGCGGGATTCTTTAAGAGGGTTTGGTTTTTCCTTTACACTTTCTAGTGCGTACATAGCCTTAAGGCTACTCTATGATCTCATGGTATTCAAGATGTTATGTGCCACCAAATTCACCAAATGCACACAAGTATTGGTTTTTACAGTTGCATGAGTTAGAACTGCATTGAATCCAATGAAAAAAAAAATGTACGCTGCAAAATATTGTATTGAAAAGTCTGGTTTATGTATTTTTCAGAATGTACAATACAAAATTGGATTGTGGTACCGTGTTAACCAAGAAAAATCGATGTAAGTACTTAAGCCCTAAAAATCACACAAGTATTCTAGGAGTGATACTTTTATTGGCTAACTAGAAAAATTATATTTGCAAGCTTTCAAAGGACAATGTTCAGAAAACTCTTGCATATTAGTAGTCTGTGGAATTAATAGCCATTCAGAGATATGGACATTTCTTAATCCAGTTTTTTTCTTTTACCCCTTTACGACCAAGGACATACTGCTACATCCTTGGTCGCCTCCCATCGGGTACTGTGAGCTCACCGATTACCGCAGGCGCTAACGGTGAGCCCGCTGTAATCCCCACACTTGTCTACTAATCTGATCTGCAGACCTGTGTGGCTAACAGGTGCAGGTGGATTGGAGATCACACAGACAGCGGGGTGGGGATTGCACCATTCCATGCCGGTAACGGCAGCCCCATGAAATCATCACAGGGTGCCAGCTGATGACCCCTGACACTGCTATGACTCACTTCCTGTGAGAACCGACGGAGCGTCGGCACTCACAGAAAAGAAGCATTTCTGATGATCAGAGCGATGCTAAGCTGATCAGCAGAAATTAACGGGCATTCAGACTATGCAGTGATAATATCCCCTAGAGGAATTAGTAAAATAAATAAAAAAAATGTAATAAAAAGTTTTAAAAAATATGAAAAACTAAAAAACCTAAAAGTTCAAATTATCTCCCTTTTGCCCCATTGAAAATAAAACAGTAAAAATATACACGTAGTTTATATCGCTGTGTTCACAAACGCCCGATCTATCAAAATATAAAATCAATTAATCTGATCGGTAGACGGCGTGGCGAGAAAAAAATTCCAAACGCCAAAATTATGTATTTTGGTCGCTGCAACATTTCTTTAAAATGCAATAATACATGATCAAAATAGCGCATTTACACAAAAATTGTATCACTAAAAACACCAGCTCAAGATGCAAAAAAATGCCATGCTTTTAGGGTTTCTAGGCATGCCTGGTCTGTCATGTTATGTCATTTTCTTGTGTCGGGAGATATCCTGTTGTTGTTTCATGTTGTATTGTAAATGTCTGCATGTTATTTTGAAAAAAAATAATTAAGAAATACATAATGAATCAAGAAAAAAAAAGATGCAAAAAAATTACCCATCACTGAGTCCCAGATCCAGAAGAATTAGAATGCTACAGGTCCCAGAAAATGGCGCCAAAAGCGCTTTTTTTGGATAATCTTCTGATTTTTTTTGACCCCTTAGATAAAAGTAAAGGTATACATGTTTGTATTTACAATTTCGTACCAATGTGAGGCATCATAGGGACATGTCAGTTCTACCATATAGTGAACATGTTGAATGAAAATATACAAAAGTAAGCATGCAATTGCACTTTTTTCACTATTTCTGCACATTTGGAAAAAAAAATTCCCATTTCCATTTTTCAGTACACTATATGGTAAAACTAATTGATTAATTCAAAAGTACAACTTGTCCCGCATAAAACAAGCCTTGATATAGCAATATTGATGGAAAAAGAAAAAAAATATGGCTCTCGGAAGAAGGGGAGGAAAACACAAAAATGACAAATGGAAAATCACCTGGGGTGCAGTGGTTAATTTAAAGTCTACCTATTTCACATTTCATTGACACTTGAATTTGATGCTTTGTTCCCATATTGTGTTTTTTTCTGTAATTTTCAACAATAAGATAGAACTGCAGTGCTTTTGTTGCAAATTGTTAAAGATGGCTACTCAGCTCACTAATCACTCTTGTGATCACTAGCCACGAATCTGACATTTCTCCCATTTCAGTATGAGAAGATATCATACAGTGCACATGATACATTTTAGACACCATGTGAAAAACAAATGGATATACGTTTGCTAATTTTATAGTAATTGTACACACCTCTTAGAAATTGCCACATTTTACTCTAGCAAACTTCATTTGCATTGAGGTCGGTTGACTCAAGGCAAGGTTTTAATATTAAGGGTTATGACTATCCCAATTGGGGTACACCTTGTCGCAGTGGGATAGCATTTACGCTTTTTTGATCAAAAACAGTGTTTATTAGGTACCCTATGTTATTTATATGCACTATAACTTTTTACTTATTTACAATACGATATATATTTGTTTTGTTTCTATTTATGGTTTTGTCTGTTAAAAAACCATAGTGTGAACATGCTCCTATACGTTGCATACAAACCAATTTGTACTTTGCCTCATTTCTTTGGTTTTCCCTAAACTTCAGTTTAAGGCTAGTTTTACATGTCAAATATTTAGTCTGAAGTATAGATTGCAATGTCAGGAGCTAATGTTGGTCTTCTTACCCAAACTTAACAGACCAATAGGGTGTTTAGTTTATGTCAGGATACCCATGGCCAGTAAGAAAATCATGGTCTATACCTGGACAGAGAATGTCAGGCTAAGGGCAGGTGTATATTACCATATTTTACGTTTTTTTTAGGACAAACCAGATTATAAGACACACCGCAAAATTAGAGGAAAAAAAGGTAAAAAAAAAATGCAGTCCGTCTTACTATCCGGTGGTGTCTTACCGGGAGTGGGAGGCAGCGGTAGTGGAGTGGGGTCACAGGAGGCAGGAGCGGTGGTGGAGTAGGGCGATGCTGTGAGTGCTGCGGTGGGTGTCCCATATGCTTAAGCAGGCAACTCCCAGAAACTGTTAGAGGTGCAGTCTTCAAAGAACTAGCGCCCGGAGTTGGCACATGCGAAAATGATCTAGATCTCATCTGCACACAAGCCACCTCCGAGCGCCATTCTCCTTAAGTCTGCTGCTGGGAGATCAATGGTCAAGACTGAGGTGGCATGTGCGCAAATGAGAGCTCCATCTGCACATGTGGCGACTCAGGTCCAATTATTTGAAGTCCGCACCACCGACAATTTCAGGATGGTACCCGCAGCCCCAGCACAGCGCCCACGCTTTGCAGCCCCAGCACAGCGTCCACGCTTTCCAGCCCCAGAACATCACAGCGCCTGCAGCATTGCTACTGTGACCATCCCTGGTAAGCAACATTCGGATTATAAGACACATTTTCCTCCCAAATTTTTGGTACTTGACTTGCAGCATTAAACACTTCCAATCAGCTACTTTTTTGTTTATCAGTAGTCATTTAATAGTCTGTAGACAGGAAGACCACGTTTGCTATGCAAACAGAAGATCATACTGTGCACCTAGGCTTTCATTGATCTTGGCAGCACATGTACTGTCTATACTGGATGAAGTGTGATCAAGAGCAATTTATTTTTAAGTCAACTTAAAAAATCATTTCACCCAACGAACAAATGTTTTGCTCCTCCATCAGGTACACTATATATCAGCCTCTTTAAAAAGCTTGAAAGTAGCATTTCTACGAAGACTTTTCACGATAATCTTCCAGTGTAAATTAGCTTAAGTTGTACATTTTTATCTTGAAATTTTGTGAAGATCTTCTGCTTGAAGTACCCATCTTGGATACACTTTTCTTTTTCCTGACAGTAACTTCAATTACCAAAAGCTTCTGTTAAATAGTGTTGTATTTGCATTAACATGCTATATCACTACTTTCATCCAAGCTGCTGAGCACTGAATACAGAAATAAGTGTTGTAAATGTGCAGCCTTTGTCGAGCAGCATGGATCTTTAAGCAAAAAGTTAATTAAAGTGCATTTAATTCAATTAATTAGGACATGATTTGTTTTAAAATGTTAATTATGGAGTAGCCCCATTAGAGATTACAGTAGGAACTATTAATTAGCAAAGACATTCAGCCTTGTCTTACTACAGTACAGCAATCTAATACACTTTTACCCAAAAGTCATTGAATTACTACTTATCTACTATCGTTTAATAACATAATGCATTTGTGGTGTGCTTTCACGAAAGAACAGACTTGACTTTTCTTATTGTGATGCCTAAATAAGCAGAAATTACTGTTTAATGGTTGCTATTGTGAATAAATTGTGTTTTTTTTTACATATTAGAGAATTGCATTTAAAGCTATTACATGATTGGAAAAAATTGTAATAAAGCCTCATTTACCAACATAATTGCTCACTGACAGTTTTTGTATTGAAAATACACAACAAAATACAGTACAATGGTTGACGTGAGATTTTAAGAAATGTTACTTACTGAAAAAGTCAGGTCAGATTTTTAACATATTGCGTATTTATGGGTAAATGTGCAGCAAAAGAAATCTACTGTATTTGAATATGATAAAAAAAAGCTGAAAGCAGGGATTCAGATTCAATGCATTGTATATGCAAAGTTCCGGGAACTCAGTACAAGCATAGTTCATGATGAGAGAAGACGACTGTTGGGATGACCATCAAGCTAGTAAGTATATTTCCCATGTATATCATTAAGCAGCAATGATTTATTTATAAAATATACATAATGCACATTAGTTTAAAAATATTAATTGTTTTATGGATTTTTTTTTAATTGTATTGATATTTATGGTACGAGAGTAAAGATGGCTGGCAGGGGTCAATATTGTAGAGCACTGCTCAAAGTTTTAGACAAACTTGTCACGAAAGAGTAGCATATACAGTATCTCATAAAAGTGAGTACACCCCTCACATTCTTGTACATATTATATTTATTGATGGGCGGACCCGGACTTTAAAGTTCCAAATCTGCGTGGTTGCAAACTTACGCAAGTGCCGGACCAGGGTCCGGGATTACAAATGTTGATCCGGTTGATCTGGTAACTCGGGAAATAAAAAAAATAAAGGAAAAATAAAGAAAATAAAAAGCAAGCGCTTCATACTTCCCCATGCCCGTTGCGGCTGTACACTGATCCCGCGGCTGCCCATTCACTTCCATGGCTGCTTATTAGCTCATGCATATGCACTGCTTTCCCCACCCACAGGTGTTTGTGATTGGTTGCAGTCAGACGCACCCCAAGCCGGTGTGACAATGTCTGCCTGTAACCAATCACAAATTCTCTCTGCAGGTCTATATCATACAGTTAAAATAAATAAATAAAATATTTGGTATAGGGTCTCCCCATATTATGATACCTAGCACAGATAAAGCCATGGCTAGAGGCTGCAGTACCCAGCCATGCGCTTATCTTACCTGATTATCAAACTAAGAGGAACAGTATGTGACTATTTTTTTTTAATTATTGAAATAAATAATTTAAAAAAACAGTGTGCGGTCCCCCCAAATTGATACCCAACCATGATAAAGCCCAACAGCTGGGGGCTGGTCTTCTCAGGCTTGGGAGATCCATTCTTATTAGGCTGCCCCACCAGCCTAAAAATAGGAGCCTGTTGTTGCCCAGGATTGCCACATCCATTATATGCGAAGATCCCAGCACTTTACCCGACTCTTTCCGATTGGTGTGGTGGCAATCGGGGTAATCTGTGACTAGATCTTAAAAATGCAGTGCATGAAAGATGATCCAGGAACCTCACAGAACTGGAAGACTTTTCCAAGGAAGAATTGATGAAAATCCCTCAAACAAGAATTGAAAGACACCTGGCTGGATACAAAAAGTGTTTGCAAGCTATGAAACTTTCCAAAGAGTGTGCTATTAGGTACTAAACATGAAGGGTGCCCAAACTTTTGTATCAGCCATTTTCCTTTTTTGTTAATAAAAAAATGTAAAAGATGAAAATATTTTATTTTTTGACTTGAATACAAAGGAAATGTGTCATCTTTAACTTTATGACATTTAGGGATTATCTCATCTTCAACTTGCTTAGAGGTGCTTCACACATAGCGAGATCGCTACCGAAATCGCTGCTATGGCACGGTTTTGGTGACGCAACAGTGACCTTATTAGCGATCTTGCTGTGTGTGACACTGAGCAGCGATCTGGCCCCTGCTGCGAGATCGCTGCTCGTTACACACAGCCCTGGTTCGTTTTCTTCAAAGCCGCTCTCCCGCTGTGACACACAGATCGCTGTGTGTGACAGCGAGAGAGCGACAAATGAAGCGAGCAGGGAGCAGGAGCCGGCATCTGGCAGCTGTGGTAAGCTGTAACCAGGGTAAACATCGGGTAACCAAGGTTACGCTGCCTGTGCTGCCGGCTCCGGCTCTCTGCACATGTAGCTGCAGTACACATCGGGTTAATTAACCCGATGTGTACTGTAGCTAGGAGAGCAAGGAGCCAGCGCTAAGCAGTGTGCGCGGCTCCCTGCTCTCGCGGTTATGATCGCTGCTTCGGCTGCTGTGTTTGACAGCTAAGCAGCGATCATAACAGCGACTTACAAGGTCGCTGTTACGTCACAGAAAATGGTGACGTAACAGCGACCTCGTTGTCGCTGTCGCTTAGTGTGAACCAGCCCTTAATTGTTCACAATCACAGTAAGTTTGACCAGGGGTGCCCAAATTTTTACATGCCACTATACTAGATGTGCACTTTGTATGTATGTGTCTATATAAAGGTACTGTGTGTATACTAATGATGAGCGAATTTCGAAATATTCGGATTTGCTATACTCGTAACGAATACTGTCTAATAAAGGCATATGCATTCCAAATAGTGTGTGCAATGCAAGTCAATGGGGAATACTCGCAATGTGACGAGTAACCCGAATGCCATACTATTTGTGTGAGTAGTGTGGCATTAGGGTCACTCGTTAGTTTGTGAGTATTCCCCATTTACTTGCATTGCACACACTATTCGGATTGCATACCCGAGTATTAGACAGTACTCGTTACACGTATCACAAATCCGAGGATTTCAAAACTCACTCATCATTAGTGTATACATATGTGTGTGTATATATATGTGTTTGGTGTAAAAATGTCGGTGATCACCCAACAAATAAGCAAAATGCGGCTCATTCATCAGGATATTGGATTGTTTATACAGGAACAGAAATCATGGTTCTCAGCAGCACATCACTTGGTGTAAACTGTGGAAGGGCTGCTGATAACCTGATACTATATGGGAACAGATTAATCTCCTAGTGATCGTTCTGTGCCCATCATTATTCATCAGCCTGTGTAAAATGGACGGTAAACAGCTGTCGAAGAATTTGAGTATTGTCGATTGTGCTATTTAACGGTCTAAACTGAGTGCATGTAAATGTAACCTAAATGTCTGAGTGCGATGGTGCAATATGTTAGTATTCATGGCCCTACTTTAAACTCTGGCCCAGAGCCCTACTTTGTCGAAAACTGGTCCTTCTTACAGTGCAGGTAAAGCAATTAGCAAATTATAAATATCAGACCAAAAGAAGAAAAAGACACCGCATATACAAAAGGGGCACACCAACCACAGTATAAATAGTAATGTACAAAAAGCTTTATTCAACACGTGAAATTTTAAAAGCACTAAAAAGACATGAAGAACAACACACTCAGAGCCGGGCTAAGCCCACATATAACCATGGCCATGGTGAACAATAGACAAGATCACAGTGATCCTATTTAACATGCATAATAATATATACAACACAAAGAGGTAGTGAAAAACCCTGTGGGAAACCACAGTGGGTAGCTGGAAGTTGCAGAAGATGTAAACAATGCATTAAAGTACAGCAATAACTAATACATATAAGGTTAATGTATAGTAGCTACACACTGCAAATAGAAAGCAACATTAAATGGGGGGCGGCGTCTGTGAGAAAAATATAGTAATACATATACAATGGTACAGATGTATCAATATGGTCAAGGCAGAGCTGGGGGGAACAGAACCATCAATCCGCAGATATAGAAAGGTGCCCTGCCTGTAGAGCAAATATGTACTGGACTGTACACCATACAGGTAACCAGGCAGGGTACTAAACCCCAGCAATGTCGAGAAATAATATAAAATTTGTACGAATGTATAAGTTCCTATAGATAGAAAGGACACAAAGGGCCAAATAACAAATTGGCAAGTACCCACATGAACTACACAGAGACACAGATACCAATAGTTAGCTGCTTAAATAGCCATAAAGAACAGCAGCCCCGCACGTGGAAGATAACACACAGGGTGCAAAAACACCATGGACCCAGGGGGTGACAAGCCCTGATTCAGAGTGGGAGGCCCCACGCGTATCGCTGCCGCAGCAGCTTCATCAGGGAGAGTAAAAACCTGTTGAACAGAGGCATATAAATAATACAACGAATATAGACACAAATACACTCACCTGTGCTTGCAAACGCACAGAGACGGTAATCACTGCCGAGCACTCAGCCCGCGCATGCGCAGAGCGGTGCTGGACGGGAAGACATAGAGATCAAAAAGAACTGAGCAGCCAGATGCAGGTGCGCACGCGCAGACCGATGCGCGGTTCGCATAGAGATGAGACACAGAGTGTCTGGCTGAATAGACTGTATAGCGCGGTAATACGCATGCGCAGGATATGTGGAATGCCACAAGTAGGTAGAGACGTCCCCAAGCAATATATACCAACCAGGGGGCACATAGATAAAATTCAGACTATGGACATTCATAGATATAGAGTATAGAAATGCTCTTTTGAAGTTTTATATGGACGATTGGTCAATAGTTACAGAGTAAAAATAATAGCATCAAAAAGATACATGTACCACATGGGTAAGAGTAAAGAAGGATCATGAGTGAGGCGGGGGGGAGGGGGGGGGGAGGTAGGGGGTTGGGGGTGTAGGGGGGTTTTTGTCATAGCCGTTGGAATAAGGGATAAAATATCCCTATCAAACACCTGTGCGGCATGCAGCAGCACCATAGGTGAACAAGAGATGCATGTGTGTACATAAAAATACGCACATATGTCTGCGCAAGCGCACACATGCAATATCATGGAGCCACGCATACCCATGTACATACAAACGCCCAGATGTATTATCCTATTAGGCATGTGTTCGCCCATGCACGTGACCGTGCACAGGGAAGCACCCATGGTGGTATAGGATAAACCAGTCCAAAACCTTTGTAATAAAACAAAAGGACACGGGAAAGCAAGATAAATTCCTGCCACACATGAGAGAAAAATAATAAAAAACATCACAAATGACAGAGGTGCAGCCAATACTTATGGTAAAGAAAACAGGTAAATCATATATAGAGACACGAACCGACCAATGGGGCAAGGGTAGACCAAGAGCCCATGTACGTATATAAGCGTATGTGTATACACATAAGTGTATACATGTAGGACGACATGTATATGTGCATAACCATATACACGAAATACAAGCGTATAGATGGACCAACACACTACCATAGGAGCCGGGCCCCCCAAGGTTATCACTGGTTGGGACGTTATGTACCATAAATTGACCAATCTAAGGCCCTCAGATGAGACACAAACGGGCGATAGTCAAACCCATAGAGCAGAACACATATCTATGTGATGATGCCAAAGTGAAAATCTGAAAATATAAGGACCCAGTTCGTATCAACATGGTGTGACGCCACCCTACACCCCAAAAAGGAAAATATAGGAAGACACAACCACTGGTCACGATTTTAAGGATATCCTTTACTTCCCTTAAGGCTCCTATAATCCATCTGCATGTGGCCCCCAAAGGAAATAACCCATGTGTAGAACCACATGCGCAAAAAGAACCGGCCTTAGAATGGCATACGACAGCCGTCAATGCCATGATGTTCATATAGGCATGTAAGCAATGAACAAAAGATGCCGACACAGGGGCATATAGAAGACGTCTAATGTATAGAAGCAGCGTCTGTACACAGGAACGCAAGAGTCCGTGAATACCAAAAGCCAGGTATAGAGTCCATATGACATGTGGACAAGAGATGGATCGCAAGAGTCCATATGTATCCAGTTGCAATAAGTTCCTTAGAGACTCCAAAGGAGAACGCCACATGTGATGGAAAAAAGAGATGAAGACATTGGAGTCCATAATGGGTGTTGAATAAACTGTAAGCTGTGAAGCAGTCATGGTCCAAGGCCAGGATGGAACCCGATATTCAGCGTGCAGAGGATAAATGAACCTATAAAGGATAAAAAGAAGGAGAAGAAAGCATCAACCCAAAAAGCCAGTAAACAGAAGTTCCTCATTCAGGCCGGTTGGGGCAACCGAATGCAGTTTAAGGCTATGTTCACACTTTGCGTTTTCACCTGCGTTTCCGCTGCTTTTAGAGTCAGTTTTGAACTGCAGCGTTTTTGTGCCCAAATGCATGCGTTTTGATTTTCCATTAAAGTCAATGAGAAATCATGAATTCTTGTACACACTTTGCGTTTACAAACGCATCACAAAATTTGCATAAGTAGTGTCTTGATGTTCAAAACGCATCTGTCAAAACGCAGGTGAAAAAGCATGCAAAAAGCGCTGAAAACGCATCTGAAACGCGGTAAATACGCATGCGTTTTCAGCGCTAAATTTCTTAAAAAGGCAACTTTGGCTAAATCAATTAAGCCCAAAACGTGCGTTTACAACTGCATGTAGGATGACGGAAAGTGCGCACATAGCCTTAGGCTATGTGCGCACTTTCCGTCATCCTACATGCAGTTGTAAACGCACGTTTTGGGCTTAATTGATTTAGCCAAAGTTGCCTTTTTAAGAAATTTAGCGCTGAAAACGCATGCGTATTTACCGCGTTTCAGATGCGTTTTCAGCGCTTTTTGCATGCTTTTTCACCTGCGTTTTGACAGATGCGTTTTGAACATCAAGACACTACTAAATAAAGTTGAAACATTCAGACGGAATGAAAAAGTAGAAAAAAAAGGGACAAATTTATATTAATGGGAAAAATAATGGAAAAAGATATATTTAATAAAATTATAGCGTTAAGATACATTTTATCGGTAAAATAACAATAAATGCATATTTTTCTTAAATTTAATTGTCGGATTATGTGTGTGTGTAAAGGAACATATCAATTCATTATTTTGATGTCCAAAAAGCATGCGTTTTGGTAGTCCAAAACGCATGTTTTCTGCAATGAAAAAGCAGGTAAAACGCAGGAATTTTGATATTTCTTGCTTTTTGCAACTTCTCATTGACTTCAATGTTAACAAAACGCACCACAAATGGCAAAAACAATTGACAGGGTCCTTTTCTGAACGCATGGTTTTTGACCAAACTTATGCAAATTTTGTGATGCGTTTGTAAACGCAAAGTGTGTACAAGAATTCATGATTTCTCATTGACTTTAATGGAAAATCAAAACGCATGCATTTGGGCACAAAAACGCTGCAGTTCAAAACTGACTCTAAAAGCAGCGGAAACGCAGGTGAAAACGCAAAGTGTGAACATAGCCTAAAGATCCAGCGAGACTCGTTCTGAAGGAGCCACCTTGTACAAGAACCACCCCTGGCAGTGCTGGTGTACTTTTGAAGTCCATAAACGCGGGTACCACGAGGGTTGCCACGATGATGGGACTTTGTACACCAGCACTGCCAGGGGTGGTTCTTGTACAAGGTGGCTCCTTCAGAACGAGTCTCGCTGGATCTTTAAACTGCATTCGGTTGCCCCAACCGGCCTGAATGAGGAGCTTCTGTTTACTGGCTTTTTGGGTTGATGCTTTCTTCTCCTTCTTTTTATCCTTTATAGGTTCATTTATCCTCTGCACGCTGAATATCGGGTTCCATCCTGGCCTTGGACCATGACTGCTTCACAGCTTACAGTTTACTCAACACCCATTATGGACTCCAATGTCTTCATCTCTTTTTTCCATCACATGTGGCGTTCTCCTTTGGAGTCTCTAAGGAACTTATTGCAACTGGATATATATGGACTCTTGCGATCCATCTCTTGTCCACATGTCATATGGACTCTATACCTGGCTTTTGGTATTCACGGACTCTTGCGTTCCTGTGTACAGACGCTGCTTCTATACATTAGACGTCTTCTATATGCCCCTGTGTCGGCATCTTTTGTTCATTGCTTACATGCCTATATGAACATCATGGCATTGACGGCTGTCGTATGCCATTCTAAGGCCGGTTCTTTTTGCGCATGTGGTTCTACACATGGGTTATTTCCTTTGGGGGCCACATGCAGATGGATTATAGGAGCCTTAAGGGAAGTAAAGGATATCCTTAAAATCGTGACCAGTGGTTGTGTCTTCCTATATTTTCCTTTTTGGGGTGTAGGGTGGCGTCACACCATGTTGATACGAACTGGGTCCTTATATTTTCAGATTTTCACTTTGGCATCATCACATAGATATGTGTTCTGCTCTATGGGTTTGACTATCGCCCGTTTGTGTCTCATCTGAGGGCCTTAGATTGGTCAATTTATGGTACATAACGTCCCAACCAGTGATAACCTTGGGGGGCCCGGCTCCTATGGTAGTGTGTTGGTCCATCTATACGCTTGTATTTCGTGTATATGGTTATGCACATATACATGTCGTCCTACATGTATACACTTATGTGTATACACATACGCTTATATACGTACATGGGCTCTTGGTCTACCCTTGCCCCATTGGTCGGTTCGTGTCTCTATATATGATTTACCTGTTTTCTCTACCATAAGTATTGGCTGCACCTCTGTCATTTGTGATGTTTTTTATTATTTTTCTCTCATGTGTGGCAGGAATTTATCTTGCTTTCCCGTGTCCTTTTGTTTTATTACAAAGGTTTTGGACTGGTTTATCCTATACCACCATGGGTGCTTCCCTGTGCACGGTCACGTGCATGGGCGAACACATGCCTAATAGGATAATACATCTGGGCGTTTGTATGTACATGGGTA
Source organism: Anomaloglossus baeobatrachus (assembly GCF_048569485.1). Classification (NCBI taxonomy): domain Eukaryota; kingdom Metazoa; phylum Chordata; class Amphibia; order Anura; family Aromobatidae; genus Anomaloglossus; species Anomaloglossus baeobatrachus. The sequence goes on along the minus strand of NC_134354.1, from coordinate 395,159,983 downwards.
TGCGTGGCTCCATGATATTGCATGTGTGTGCTTGCGCAGACATATGTGCGTATTTTTATGTACACACATGCATCTCTTGTTCACCTATGGTGCTGCTGCATGCCGCACAGGTGTTTGATAGGGATATTTTATCCCTTATTCCAACGGCTATGACAAAAACCCCCCTACACCCCCAACCCCCTACCTCCCCCCCCCCCTCCCCCCCGCCTCACTCATGATCCTTCTTTACTCTTACCCATGTGGTACATGTATCTTTTTGATGCTATTATTTTTACTCTGTAACTATTGACCAATCGTCCATATAAAACTTCAAAAGAGCATTTCTATACTCTATATCTATGAATGTCCATAGTCTGAATTTTATCTATGTGCCCCCTGGTTGGTATATATTGCTTGGGGACGTCTCTACCTACTTGTGGCATTCCACATATCCTGCGCATGCGTATTACCGCGCTATACAGTCTATTCAGCCAGACACTCTGTGTCTCATCTCTATGCGAACCGCGCATCGGTCTGCGCGTGCGCACCTGCATCTGGCTGCTCAGTTTTTTTTGATCTCTATGTCTTCCCGTCCAGCACCGCTCTGCGCATGCGCGGGCTGAGTGCTCGGCAGTGATTACCGTCTCTGTGCGTTTGCAAGCACAGGTGAGTGTATTTGTGTCTATATTCGTTGTATTATTTATATGCCTCTGTTCAACAGGTTTTTACTCTCCCTGATGAAGCTGCTGCGGCAGCGATACGCGTGGGGCCTCCCACTCTGAGTCAGGGCTTGTCACCCCCTGGGTCCATGGTGTTTTTGCACCCTGTGTGTTATCTTCCACGTGCGGGGCTGCTGTTCTTTATGGCTATTTAAGCAGCTAACTATTGGTATCTGTGTCTCTGTGTAGTTCATGTGGGTACTTGCCAATTTGTTATTTGGCCCTTTGTGTCCTTTCTATCTATAGGAACTTATACATTCGTACAAATTTTATATTATTTCTCGACATTGCTGGGGTTTAGTACCCTGCCTGGTTACCTGTATGGTGTACAGTCCAGTACATATTTGCTCTACAGGCAGGGCACCTTTCTATATCTGCGGATTGATGGTTCTGTTCCCCCCAGCTCTGCCTTGACCATATTGATACATCTGTACCATTGTATATGTATTACTATATTTTTCTCACAGACGCCGCCCCCCATTTAATGTTGCTTTCTATTTGCAGTGTGTAGCTACTATACATTAACCTTATATGTATTAGTTATTGCTGTACTTTACTGCATTGTTTACATCTTCTGCAACTTCCAGCTACCCACTGTGGTTTCCCACAGGGTTTTTCACTACCTCTTTGTGTTGTATATATTATTATGCATGTTAAATAGGATCACTGTGATCTTGTCTATTGTTCACCATGGCCATGGTTATATGTGGGCTTAGCCCGGCTCTGAGTGTGTTGTTCTTCATGTCTTTTTAGTGCTTTTAAAATTTCACGTGTTGAATAAAGCTTTTTGCACATTACTATTTATACTGTGGTTGGTGTGCCCCTTTTGTATATGCGGTGTCTTTTTCTTCTTTTGGTCATTTACTTCATTCACTGCATTAGGGTGCACCCACTTGTACGGTCACCGGTGGTGCGCTCCTAAAAGTCTACTAATTATAAATATCAAACAAAAAATATGGCTTTCAATTTCTATAGTCTTTGAGTAATGCCTAGATCGCACAATTTATACAAAGCCTAGTGGGTCACCATGTCAGGAATTACATGTAAAAGTAACATAGGATTATTTCTTGTCAACGGCTCAAGGACTACAAAAGATTCACAGCGTAACCTTGTCCATCTCCTCCTGCCACTCTAATTGGCATACTCCACCTAATACTTCATTACCAATTCCATTTTATAAATACATAGGATGCATGTGCCCAATAGAAAAGAAATTATATTCGATCTTCAAAGTCTGAACCAGATGACTATTGATATGGTGTTGTTAAAAATAGGAACATGGGTCAATATTGTTCCTCTCCTTCCACAGGCACACCTTTGTTTCTATCAATACATTTTATTTAGAGACGCGTTGCTTTAATTGTCATATTTGATAGTCTGCCATTGTGTGGAATTTGATTCCTGTTCTTGTTTATGTTACTTTAGTTATGTGAGGACATCGCTAGTAAAAAGATATAAGTTCAAAGGTCTTAGCGAATGAATAACTGTGGAACATACATCTATAGACCAAAAAAAGGAAAAGCAATGAGAGTTAATGAGAAAAACATTGATACTCGTCCCTTATCTCCAAACAGAAATTCTTTTATTCTGCAGAATAATGTGACATGTTAAACTGCAAAAATTGTATAGAAATGGTGTGAGGAAAATGAGAAAAGTGTTGACTTGGCCACCAAATTTGCACCCTCTTAATCCAGTGTGTCCAAAGAAAAACAATGGCCGCACTCTGCGGTCTAACTTGATATTTAATAACGCTTCATGCAGACAGGTGAGGCAAACACAGGGGAGCAGAGGGAGGAATGCACGAGGATGACGGTACCATTTTGCACCCCTAGGGGGTGCTTTCACGGGTTAATGGTGGCTCAGTGGTTAGCACTGCAGTCTGGCAGTTCTGGGGTCCTAGGTTCGAATCCCACCAAGGACACCATCTGCAGGGAGTTTGTATGTTCTCTCCATGTGTGAAGCCCCACAGGTGTTGTATCGGTGCATACCTTCAGGGACTCCACGTAGCTGGTGCTGGTCACAGGTAGGGAATCTTCTATTTGTCGTGACGCCACTCTCAGTATTGCGGTCAGTGGGGACCGCCACTGCAGGTTAGGGGACGCCTGGGGCTGATGGTGGGTGCAGTCGGATATAGTAGCCTCCTGAGAGTGAGGCAAGCCCCAGGGCCCGGTGTGGGTTTGTAGTACCACAAGTCGCAGAATGACTCAAACACAGTCCAAGAAGTCTTTTAACGTGTTTACTCACTGTTTGGAGGTCACGGTGAGATGCCCGGGCGACACTGTGATAACCAGGTGGAACCAGGAATTCCAGGAGGCCGTTCTGAGGGTAGCTGTCCACTCGCCTTCCTTGCACTCTTTCTGTTTTAGGAGGATCCTTTGCTTGAAGCGTGGTAGGACCCCTCCAGGGAAGCTGTTACCACCCTGCTCCCCTCTCTCTGGCTCGTCTGCCGGCAGCGTGGCCTTGGTGGGATGGCTTCTGGCCCTGTCCCCTTATGGGCCTGGTGATTGCTGCTTGGCTCTAGCTCTGTGTAGTCGTGGTGAGGGCATGAAGTACCCCCCCCCCCCACCTGTAGGTTAAGCAGCTCTGGATGATCTGCTGCCTGTTCTGGGGACCTAGTTCCCCTTGTGTGCTCGGATACTGGGATCTCCGTACTCAGCCACCCCTCTTTCTCTGGATGCTCTTCAGGCCGACCCACAGTACTCCGTTCTCCTCCGCTTTCAGCTACAGCACTCCTCAGGACCTGTCTGCACGGGAGCTTCTCTGCTCCCCCTCCATACACTTCAACTTCTTCCTCTCGACCCTCTCACTTCCTCTCTCTCTCTGCCCTGCTTCCTAGCAACCAGCCTCTGAACACACCCCTAGCTGGGAATTGAAAGTTAACTCCTTCTGGCTACTCAAGGGTCCCCTCTGGTGATGTGGGAGGCCTGATCACTATATGTTTGTGTGTGCACCTCATCCTGGCCTTTGGAGATTACCTGGAAGCATTGCTCCCGCATGGGTGCAATACTCTGTGGTGCCTGACCAGGTCAGGGGCGCCACATTCCCCCTTAGTTATCATCAGCACGTCCTCGGGCTGCAAAGACAAGAGAAAAAGGTAAATACAAACTTTTCCCACGCAGGGGCAATTATTTACATTTAAACATGCCAGGTACCATTCCGCCACCAACCACCCACATGTCCGAACCCCACCCAAAAACCTCCAGGAGGTAGGTCGCCGGTCCTTTTGGTGACCAGGTCTGGGCCATCACATTCCCCAGACCTTTCCTCCAATCTTCCTCTCCTGAGGGGAGTGGTGTAAGGTAGGCCCCATAAACAGGCGTACCCGCTTCCGAGTGTTGGAGGGCAGGCCCCATAAACAGGCGTGCCCCCTTGTTGGTGCAGAGCCATGCCCCTCAACAGGCAAACTCTGTGGTTGATACCAAGGAGGTAACTTTTTACAATGCAAAAGTTTGTGGTTAAAGCCAGTTCATAACCGGTGGTCCATTTTTTAAAGTGCACGTGAACTAGTGCAAAGAAAACATTTTAAAGAGGTCTCACAATAGTCCTTGTGGGCACATTTCACTTAAACGTTACTTAACTATAAACAGGTTAAACATTACCTTTCATACCGTCACTTTGAACTAAACTGTACTTTCTCTATAGCGTAATGGGAGCTGACCAAAGTTGCTGCGGGTTGATCTACGCAGTACTATACTGTCATCTGTCTGAGGTTGTGTCCTCCCACCCGATGTATGTGTCTCAATGTGAATAATGGGTGTACTGGGTATTGATACCAGTGCATGGTCTTCTGCTTCAGCTACATTTGGCTCTTCCAGGTTCTGAACAGGTTCTTCTGGTTCTCTTACTTCTCTAGATTGAGGGAATGTAATGACTGGAATAACTACTGCTCCATTGTATTGAGGCCAACTTGCTGGAAAATCTCCAAGTACAGTATGGATCATCTTTTCTTTTGGTTCTTGAACTGGCACAGGGTTGGGAATTTCTTCAGGGATTCTTAGTTGTTCAGGACATTTCTTTAGGCGATCTCTAGAAACGACAGCTGTTGTTTTTCCTCCATCTTTGCTGATAAGGCATGTCTTTTCATTGCTAAGCGTTGATGGTAACACAGTATAGGGTTCTTCTTCCCAGTGATTGTCAAGTTTATGACGCCTTCTCTTTCCCTTGAGAACTATATCTCCTGGCATCAAAGGAACAGCAGGTGCTTTTCGATTGTAGGCCTTTTCTTGTTTCTCACGCTGCTGAGTCAGGCTTCGCTCCACACACTCTTGTACTTTCTTGTATTGGGCTTGGCGGTTGGAATCCCAATCAGCACCTTGTTGATGGTCTTCAGGGGTCTCAACTCCCATTTCCAGATCTACTGGCAATCTCCCTGGTCTGGCCCTCATCAGGTATGCCGGTGTGCAGTTCGTGGAACTCACAGGGATGTTGTTATACATGTCCACTAGATCGGGTAGTTTTTCTGGCCACTGACTTCGTTCCTCCAATGGGAGCGTCTTCAGAAGATCGAGAATGATGTGGTTCATCTTCTCACACATGCCATTGGTCTGAGGATGGTAAGGCGTAGTACGGATCTTCTGGCAGCCGTATAGGTTACAAAACTCCTTAAACACTTCAGCTTCAAAGGCTGGTCCTTGGTCAGTGAGCACTTGATCTGGATAGCCATGTGGTCGACAGAAGTGTGTCTGGAAAGCTTTGGCTGCGGTTTGACCTGTCAAGTCCTTGACTGGTACTACCACCAGGAATCTGGAGTAGTGGTCAACCATAGTGAGAGCGTAGTTGTAGCCTTGTCTGCTGGGTGCCAACTTTACATGGTCCAGGGCCACGATCTCCAGGGGCCGTTTAGTTTGGATGGGCTGGAGTGGTGCTCTCTGGCGGTGCTGGTCTTTTCTTCTAAGATTGCAAGGCCCGCAGTTTCGACACCACTTCTCTAGGGCAGATCTCATGCCCACCCAGTAGAATCTTACTTTAAGTAGGGCCTCCAGTTTCTTCCAACCAAAGTGGCCTGCACCATTGTGATAGGCTTCTAGCACCATCCTCGTATCCTTCTGTGGTACAATCACTTGCCACACCTTCTCATGCGTCCTCGGGTCAATGATGCTCCTGTAAAGTTTGTCTTGATAGATGAATAATCGACCCCTCTCCTTCCATAGGTACTGTGCCTCAGGTGGGGCTCCTTTGTCAAGGCTGGCGCCAGGCTGGCTGATCAGTTTCTTTACCAAGCCCACCGCTGGATCATTTTCCTGGGTCTCCTTCCAGTTGTAATGAGGTAGTGGGTTCAGGGTCACCTCTTGGCGGTTGGCACGCGACTGCCGACACTGTTTTGCTCCATGGCGATGGAACGCTGGCAGCTCAATCTCTTCCAGATCATCTTCATCTTCACCCTCGTCTGCTAGGTGAGGCATCCTGGACAGAGCATCTGCGTTGCCGTTCTTGCGGCCAGCTCGATACTTGACAGTAAAGTCATAATTCGCCAGTCGGGCTACCCAACGCTGCTCCATGGCACCCAATTTAGCAGTATCCAAGTGGGTCAGGGGGTTGTTGTCCGTGAAGACAGTGAATTTGGTGGCTGCCAGGTAGTGCTTGAACCGCTCTGTGATAGCCCATACCATGGCCAGGAACTCTAGCTTGAATGAGCTATAATTCTCCGGGTTTCTTTCAGTAGGCCTGAGCTTCCTGCTGGCGTAAGCAATCACACGCTCTTTGCCTCCCTGCACCTGTGAAAGCACTGCTCCCAGTCCCACATTACTGGCATCGGTGTACAGTACGAATGGCAGACCGTAGTCAGGGTAGGCTAGGATCTCTTCACCCGTCAAGGCCCCTTTCATTTGTCTGAAGGAGTGTTCTTCTGCTTCTCCCCAGTGAAATGGCGGGCCGGAGATCTTTCCTTTCTTCTTTGGGTGGCCTACCAGGAGCTCTTGCAAAGGCGCTGCCATTTTCGTGTAGCCCTTGATGAACCTTCTGTAGTAGCCTACCAAGCCAAGGAACTGACGTACCTCCCGGACGGTAGTAGGTGTGGGCCATTCCTGGATGACTGTGACCTTCTCTGGGTCCGGTGCTACTCCTTCTGCACTGACCACGTGACCTAGGTACTGGACCTTTGGCTTCAGTAAATGGCACTTGGATGGTTTCAGCTTCATTCCATATCGGGATAGCGCTTCAAAGACTTCAGCCAGGTGTTTCAGGTGGTCCTCGTAGGTCTTGGAGTACACGATGACATCATCCAGGTATAGCAGGACGGTTTCAAAGTTGAGGTGCCCTAGGCAGCATTCCATAAGCCTCTGGAAGGTCCCGGGGGCATTGCAGAGTCCAAATGGCATGCTGTTGAACTCACAGAGGCCCATTGGGGTGGTGAAGGCCGTCTTCTCCCGATCTTCTTCTGCTACAGATACTTGCCAGTAGCCACTAGTAAGATCTAGGGTAGAAAAGTAGTTAGAGGCTTTCAAGGCAGCGAGGGATTCCTCTATCCTTGGCAAAGGGTAGGCATCCTTGTGTGTTATCTGATTTATCCGTCTGTAATCCACACACATCCTCATCGTGCCATCCTTCTTTCTTACCAGGACCAGGGGAGCCGCCCAGGGGCTACAACTGTCCCTTATGACGCCTGCCTCCTTCATGTCCTTCAGCATGTCCTTTGTGCGCTGGTAATGGGCTGGTGGAATAGGCCTATGTCTTTCCTTAATGGGAGGATGACTGCCTGTGGGTATGTGATGTTGCACCCCTTTGATCCTACCAAAGTCTAGTGGGTTCTTACTAAAGACCTGCTCGTATTCCTGCACGACCCTGTAAACCCCATGTTTCTGGTAGTCGGGTGTAGAGTCAGTCCCCACGTGTAGTTTCTGGCACCAATCCTCTAACTGCTTTTGGGAGGTCTCGCCCTCTTTTGAGTCAGCTTGTGTCAGGGGACCTACAGGTGTTATGGCGTCATCTGAGCATGTAAACAGTTTGGCTATGGTAGCGTACCTTGGTAGTCTGGCTTCCTCCTCCCCACAGTTCAACACTCGTACAGGCACTCGTCCCTTGTGTACATCAACTACCCCCCTGGCTGTCAGAATCGTGGGCCAGTGGTCTGAATGAGTGGGCTCTAGTACAGCCTGGTAATCCTGTCCTCTGAGACCTACCGCTGCTCTACACCACATCATCATTTCACTCCGTGGGGGTATCACAATGGGGTTAGCATCCATCACCCGTACACTACCAATCTCACCGCCAGTCTGTTTTACCTGTTGCTTCCTCAGAATGATTCGGATCTCCTTTTGCAAGGCTCTTTGCGACCTGCCGTCAGCACCTTCAACAATCTGGTGAAGCAACAACAACACTTCCCCTAGGCAATTTTCTATGACATTAGTGCCTAAAATCATTTGCGGGTTCCTTTCTCTAACATCAGTGTCCACAACAATCAGTCCTTGTCCCTTCATTTCCTGCCTTCCCACCTTTATGGTTACCTCTTTGACCCCGATCTGGTCTATAGGTTGTCCGTTGGCAGCATAGATGGTGAGGGAGGGGTCCGGTGGTCGGAGATCGTCGTCCGACCAAAACCTCCGATAAAGGACATGCGGGATCGTGGTGACCTGAGAGCCGGTGTCCAATAATGCCGGGGTAGGGATCCCGTCCAAGACGATGGACAGGACAGGACGTCCACCCACGTACTGATCACAGCAGCGACTTGGGCCTGATCTTCTTAATCCTGAGGACTGGCCCTCGGCCCCAGGTTTGACTCGTTTAAAGGACAGGCCCTTGCATAGTGACCTGCCTTCTGGCAACGACGACAGATGGGTTGTCCAGCTGAGTCATAGCGATCACTGCTCCTGCCTCGAGTTGGGGGACCCCTTCTCCTCCGCATCCAAGGGACGTCCTCTGGGTTGTCGGCTAGCAGGATCTGATGAGGGACGTTGGTCTCTGAGGGCAACTGCATTGCTTTCAGGATTTGTGCGACGTCCTTAGTGAGCTGCTGCACTTGGGAGGATAGCGTACTTATGGTCTCTGCTGGCGCGTTGAGTCCTTTTGCAGTCATCAGGGCCTGCGTGGAGGATTCCGCTCCTGCAGCCGTGGAACTGGCAGGGTCTGTGTCCACAGGGGGTTGGAGTGCTTTCACTGCCCGGTCTTTCAGAATGGCAAAGTCCACGTCGGGGTGTTCTAGGGACCACAGCTTCATCTGCTTCCCATCCTCAGGAGAGCGCAGGCCCCGCAGGAATTGTTCCTTCATCATCCGGTTTCCTTCCTGGTCACTGACAGGGTCCACCAGCTTGAGAGCCCGTAGTGCCGCCTGCAGCCTGAGGGCATAGTCTCTTATACTATCTTGGGGCTTCTGACGGCAGTGATAGAAGTCCGTTCTCAGCTCTCCCTCCGTGCGGTGTTCAAAAGCAGCTGCTAGTTTGGCAAAGATGGTCTCAACAGAGCTCCGGTCATCATTGGCCCAGGACTCAGCTTCCAATTCTGCTGCTCCAGTCAATTGTCCCAGCACCACAGCGGCCCTCTGTTTACCAGTCATCGCGTGCATGTCTAGCAGGGTGTTGATCTTTTTCTTAAACCCGGTCAGCGTGTCTATTTTACCGGCGTATTGAGGCAGCCATTGCGCCCCTGGAGCATACAACAAGGACACTGGCATTATGGGGGCGACCTCGGCCGGCGCAGCTGCGACCGCGGCACCGGCACCAGGCGCTGCGGCGTCCAGCGCGACAGGGGCTGGCATCGCTTGGGCTGCGTCGCCCTGACCAGGGGCATTACCTCCTGCAGCGTCCATTTTTCTTCAGAAATCTGCGCGCTCCCTTTCCACTTCCTGGGTCAGAACGCTCTCTGAATTGTGGGGATTCTGGGGCGGCCACACCTCTTCGTGGGCGGTGCTCTTCTCCCTCGCGCGGGCTGCAGCGCGCGCTTTTGAAGATGGCAATATGGCGGCGGTTCAATTTTTGCGGTCGGACCTCTGAGGCACACGGTCACCTGTCTGAACAGGTCTAGTCCTTATCCTGTTCGTGACGCCAGAAGATGTGAAGCCCCACAGGTGTTGTATCGGTGCATACCTTCAGGGACTCCACGTAGCTGGTGCTGGTCACAGGTAGGGAATCTTCTATTTGTCGTGACGCCACTCTCAGTATTGCGGTCAGTGGGGACCGCCACTGCAGGTTAGGGGACGCCTGGGGCTGATGGTGGGTGCAGTCGGATATAGTAGCCTCCTGAGAGTGAGGCAAGCCCCAGGGCCCGGTGTGGGTTTGTAGTACCACAAGTCGCAGAATGACTCAAACACAGTCCAAGAAGTCTTTTAACGTGTTTACTCACTGTTTGGAGGTCACGGTGAGATGCCCGGGCGACACTGTGATAACCAGGTGGAACCAGGAATTCCAGGAGGCCGTTCTGAGGGTAGCTGTCCACTCGCCTTCCTTGCACTCTTTCTGTTTTAGGAGGATCCTTTGCTTGAAGCGTGGTAGGACCCCTCCAGGGAAGCTGTTACCACCCTGCTCCCCTCTCTCTGGCTCGTCTGCCGGCAGCGTGGCCTTGGTGGGATGGCTTCTGGCCCTGTCCCCTTATGGGCCTGGTGATTGCTGCTTGGCTCTAGCTCTGTGTAGTCGTGGTGAGGGCATGAAGTACCCCCCCCCCCACCTGTAGGTTAAGCAGCTCTGGATGATCTGCTGCCTGTTCTGGGGACCTAGTTCCCCTTGTGTGCTCGGATACTGGGATCTCCGTACTCAGCCACCCCTCTTTCTCTGGATGCTCTTCAGGCCGACCCACAGTACTCCGTTCTCCTCCGCTTTCAGCTACAGCACTCCTCAGGACCTGTCTGCACGGGAGCTTCTCTGCTCCCCCTCCATACACTTCAACTTCTTCCTCTCGACCCTCTCACTTCCTCTCTCTCTCTGCCCTGCTTCCTAGCAACCAGCCTCTGAACACACCCCTAGCTGGGAATTGAAAGTTAACTCCTTCTGGCTACTCAAGGGTCCCCTCTGGTGATGTGGGAGGCCTGATCACTATATGTTTGTGTGTGCACCTCATCCTGGCCTTTGGAGATTACCTGGAAGCATTGCTCCCGCATGGGTGCAATACTCTGTGGTGCCTGACCAGGTCAGGGGCGCCACACATGTTTGCGTGGGTTTCCTCCAGGTACTCCAATTTCCTCCCACACTCCAAAAACATACAGATAGGGAATTTAGATTGTGAGCCCCAATGGGGACAGTGCTCCTGATGTTTGTAAAGCACTGCGGAATATGTTAGCGCTATATAAAATAAAGATTTATTTATTTGTTTATTATTATTTGAAATAAAATACAAAAAAACTACCCTCTTTCTTCTCTTTACTAACCCCCAAAACACCCTGATGTAATCCACACAAGGTTCCACAACAATCCTGGCACTGCTACATCTGAATTGACACCATGTGGCCATAAAACATGACCACATGCTATAATTTCAGGCAGAGACTGAGCCTCAGCGATCAGCGGTGAAGTCACTCAAGTTATGTGTGGTCACAGCTGGAGGTTTCCACAGGCCTCCACTTGTGACTGCATGTAACCTGACTTCAGGTGACCTCAATGAACTGAGTTCACAGACTTGCATCTCCTGGCAGAAAATTGTGTTTTTTTCTGCCAAGAGATGCAGATTTGGTGCTGAAATTTTTACACCATTTTCCTGCACCCAATCAATATCTCTTAGCAAAAATTGCCCTAATCTTGCATCATAATGTATGTGGTTTTGATGCGATTTTTTACTAGTAGGTGTAGATTGGGTGAAGGAATGTGGTATAAAAATTTCAGCACCAAATCTGCATCTCTAAAACTATTTTAATGCCGTTTCGGTGCAGTTTTCTTCTAGCAGGTGCAGATTTGGTGCTGAAATGTCTGCACCAGATTTCAGCACCAAATTTTCACCTCCTGGCAGAAAACCACATCGAAGCAGCGTGAAAACCGTTTTGGTGCATTTTTTTTGCCAAGTGATGCAAATTTGGTGCTGAAATTTCTACAGCATATTCCTGCACCCAATCTACACCATCTGGAAAAGAAAAAAAACATCAAAACTGTATAATAATGCATATGGTTTTGATGCATTTGCTGTAAGGATGGGAGTCTATGGGAGGGAGTTTAGTTTCCCCAGGGTTTGGTAGGATCAGTTTCGCTATCGGATAATTGAGGACACCAGCTTGGTGGAAATATGCATGCACCCTGGTTCATATGGACTTGGTGAGACCAATTCATTTATTTACTCAATATATTACATGGCTTACCACTGTCACTGACTTTTATTTGAGCATATTGTGTTTTTTATGTTTTTCTTTTTCTTTTTTTCAGTGTGGGAGGACCACTGTCTACCCCCTAATGATAGGAATAGTATTTTCTTTACCTGTTTTGTTTGTTTATTGTGGGTTTTTTTGCAATTTCATCACTAGTGGCATCCTAGGTGGATTATTGTCAAGATTCTTGATATGCTGTACGTTGATGATTGATTGTCTTTAGGACAGTTATCATGCTGAAATATTTACCATCCTAGGAGCTTTTTAGTATATGTTGGTCCTGAGGAACGTCAAAAAATGTTATGAATATTTATTAAAAGTTAAATTGTAGTCATTTGCCCTTTAACTCTGAATGACAATTAAGTGTATTTACTGGTATTTGTGCTGCATTAACTTATGACAGGTTATTAATGAAGCAGAATTTGCCCATGGCTAGCACCTTGTAGCCCCTTACAGATCTAATGAAAGCCCATCCTCTACCTCATGCACCAATGAAAATCGTTCATATGCCCTGCTCCCCTAGAATTCAATGATAACATTTTATTTTGTTTATGCTTTGTATTATTATTCAATAAAGAAAGAAATATTAAATCAGAGGTCCCCTTTATTAAGGTAGCATTTGCAAGAAATTATCTTATATCACTTGTTTTATAACTGCAATAGTATAGTGGAACTTACCCCAGATTAAGCATTTTATTATTTGTGCATTTTATTATTTGCTTGATTACTTTTTTTTACAACATCTGTTAAAATGACAACTGCTGCTAAATGACATTAGCGCCATGTGAAAAAAAAGTATATCACAGAATTCCATTACAGATGAGACATTTTTAATTATTTTGCAACCTTTGAGACAGTTGGCTGCACCCCAACATCACCTCGGCTGTGAAATGCTCACATAACACCTCTTTGACCTGAGAAGCCTTGAGGACGCAAAGTGGCATGTCCCAGGGTTCTACCAGCAGATGGATGCCACCTTGGCAACAGAATAGTACTTCTCAGTCGTTAGTATACAAAAGTGGTACCAAGTCAGCTTCAAGAGGCAGAAAAGCTCGGGTTCATAATTAAACTATAATTTCCTGTTTAAAACAATTGTCTATTATTTTTTAAGTACTTTCCTGAGCTTTACTTCATCAGAAATGCTAAATCCTGGCAGGAAAAGGAGAGGAGGCAAATACACACGCCTGAGCTAAGTAGCATTGGAGCTATAGGTCAGCAGTAAACCTCAGCCTTTTTTTATGCTCCTGCCTGAGTGCTGCACTGTTAGGCGTAAAGGCATATTCCCATATTCAAGATCCTATCCCAATATGTAGTAGGTGTAATAATAATATTAGCAAATACCTCAATTAGGAATGTAGCGTATTTCTCCTGATACATCTATGTCTCTTACCTCATGTGCAGGGTATTGCAGCTTAGGTATCCCTGGTTATGTCCAATTATATAGCGACAATAAAGGCCCCGTCACACGCAGCGACGTATCTAACGATATATCGCCGGGGTCATGGATTCTGTGATGCACATCCGGCATTGTTAGCGACGTCGTTGCGTGTGACGCGCACAAACGACCGTTAACAATGGAAAATACTCACCAAATCGTCCATCGTTGACACGTCGGTCCTTTTTAAAAAATCGTTGATTGTTGAGCACGCAGGTTGTTCGTCGTTCTGCAGCTTACCTGCGGCCGCCGGCAATGCGGAAGGAAGGAGGTGGGTGGGATGTTACGTCCCACTTATCTCCGCCCCTTCGGTTTTATTGGGCGGCCGCTGTGACGCCGCTGTGACGCCACACGAACCGCCCCCTTAGAAAGGAGGCAGTTCGCCGGCAACAGCGACATCGCTAGTCAGGTAAGTCCCGTGTGATGGCTCCAAACGATATTGTGCGCCATGGGCAGCGATTTGCCCATGACGCACAAACGACGGGGGCGGGTGCGCTCGCTAGCGATATCGCTAGCAATATCGCTGCGTGTAACACCCCCTTTAGTTATTCATTTCCATAACCATGCATACCTAAGCTTCAATACCCTGCACATGAGGTAAGAGACATAGCTGTATCAGGAGAATTATACTATATTTCTAATTGGAGGTATTTGCTAATATTATTATACCTACTACATATTGATAGGATCTTGGAAATTAAAAGAGCTCTTTAAACTGTGTTCTCATGACATTAACACTTTGTGATTTTAATTTAAAGCAAAGAAAAAATGCATCCCAGCCGCAACTTGAGAAGCAGCATTATTCTGGGGCCTGACAGCCATCAGCAGTTTTAAGGGATGTGGCAAAGCCAATATAGTCTTGATGATGCCTACTTTGCCATTCTGAAGATGCCAGGACCGGTTAGTTTAAATGGAATCGGTCAGCAGGCTTTTCTTACCTCATCTGACAGCAATGTAGGCATGGAGATTATTAATCTAATCGTGCATAACTTAGATTACTAGCCATTCTGAAATAATCAAATAATTTAGATTCAGGAGCACAGCAGAGCTGATATGATATAGCCTATGGCTATGTGCCCACGGGACTCTGTATCTGCGGATTTTTCTGCATCAAAATCCGCGGATTTGACGCGGATTTGATGCGGATTTGTCGCTGATTTTGTTGTGGATTTTGCGGTTTTTTTTTAATTCAATTGAATAGGCAAAATCCGCACGAAAATCCGCAACCATAATTGACATGTTGCAGATTTTTCCACACGAAAATCCGCACGATTTCCGCTGCGGAAAAATCCGCAGCATGGGCACAGCATTTCCCAAATGCCATAGAAATGGCTGGGGAGTAGCTGTGCTGGCAATTTCTGGAAAATCCGCGGCTTTTCCGTGAGAAATCCGCGGCAAAATCCGAGCATTTTCCGCAGCGTGGGCACATAGCCATAGAGCTGTCCTGCCTGCACCAGGCTCTCAATAGAGGTTGTGCATTGACTGTGAAGTGTCAATCACAGCAGGGAGCATGTTGGACTCACCACCAGGTGAGTTTCTAGTTCTGTAATGCTAATCACAGAGTAATAAACCCTTTAGTGCACACTGATAAGAGAAGCATAGTTGCTTTTTGATTTTATTAACTCTTACAGCATGCTGTCCTCAGCTTACATAGCAAAAACCTGCTGACAGATTTCCTTTAAGGCTGGACTCACACGAATGTATTAAAAAACGGTCCCATTCTCGTTTGCGAGAGTCGGACAAATTTTTCTCACTTGTCATCAGTGTGCTGTCCGTGTGCTGTTATTGTGCTGTCCGTGTGCAATCCGTTTTTTACCCAGCAGCTATTAGTCATTTACAGTCAATTACAGGAACATTTACAGTGTTCTCTGCTACATGATAGAATTGTATCCATAAAAACGGATGTCACTAGGATGGTCCGTGTGCTGTCTGTGTGATGTCTGTTTTTTTTCTCGCACCCATAGACTTGTATTGGCGATTCTCGGCCATTTTACGCATGAATACGCAGCATGCTGCCACTTTTCTCGCATCCAGAATCTGGATGCGAAAAAAGCTGACCAATAGCTCGCACTCATAGAATAACATTGGTCCGAGTGTAATGCGAGAATTTCTCGCATTGCTCTCATCCATTTTTGTCGCTTGTGTGAGCTTACCTTAATGCTGCATTACACTATAAATAAATGCCAGTGAAACAGCACATTAAGCCATGCTCATATATGTTGCGTTTATTCTGCTGATCTTATTTCTCACATTTCAGCAGGTATCTATAAGTAAATAGTCAATAAAAATCCTCTCTGATTATTGAGCTTTTTCAGTAATTTTTGTCATTTTATTTTTTGCAGATTTTTAATTCCATTTATAGTACAGAAAAGCTTTGATTATTATTTGCAGTTAAAAAACACAACTGCATTTTTTATTGTTTTTTTTTTCAGGCTCCCCATAGAAGCCTATAGAGAAAAAAATGCACAAAAGAAGTACTGTTCAACAGAGTCTTTAGATGCACAGGTGTCATGAATTTTCATGAAATCACGAATTAGTGTAATTTCATGGAAACTCGTGCCCACTGTGCCTTTAAAAACACTGTTGATGTGTGCATTTTTTTTTATAGTGCATATATTCTGTATAGCCTCCTATGTGGAGCCTTGAAAAACTTATGCTAAACAAGCAACTGCATTTTTAAGTGTAGAATCAAAACTTTTCTGTACTAAAAAAAAATTGAAAAGCATTGCTTCAAATCTGAATAAAAATGCACCAAATAAAATGGAGAAAAAGCATAAAATGCAGCCAAAACATAAAAGGTTTAAATTACATATTTTCGTAATGACTGGAGATGAACGAACTTGTGTGAAAACGTTTGCCAATCTCAAATTTGGTATGAGCCGTGGCTTGTTTGCATCAGGATCAGATTTACGAACACTTTTCTCAAAAATTGGCTAAGTTGAGCTTTGTTCCGTTACTCTTCTCGTTTCCATTATTGCAGAAACCAAACACTGTCTGTGCACCTATAGTGAAAAAATAAAAAAAAACAAATAAATAAATTGGCTTAGGGTCCCCCCATATTATGATACCTAGCACAGATGAAGCATACGGCTACAGACTGCAGCCCCCAGCTGTGTGTTTATCTTGGCTGTGTATAAAAATAAGGACCCTATGTAACTTTTTAAAAATGATTTAAATAAATAATTTAAAAAACAATTTGTGGTCCTCCCCAATTTTGCTTCTTAGCCAAGGTAAAGCCAATAGCTTTTGGTTATTATTCTCAGACTGGGGAGGCCCATGGTTATTGAGCCCCCCAACCTAAAAATAGCAGCCCCCAACCACCCAGAATTGTCGAATCCATTACATGCCAGAATCCTAGAACTTTACTCGGCTTATCTCAATTGTCCTGGTGTCATAGCAATCGGTGTAATATAAGGGGTTAATGACAGTTCACAGCTGCCACTAAGCCCTAAAATATATACACCAAATTCCTGGCCCAATACTGCATCTCCTGGCAAAAAAATGCATGCAAGTTGCAATACAATTTTGATGCGATACTTTGCCAGGAGATACAGATTTGGTGCTGACATTTATACACCAAATTCGTACACCAAATTTGTATCTGCTGGCAAAAATATGCACAAAAATGGTTTTAACATCGATTCGATGCAGTATTCAGCCAGGAGATGCAAATTTGTTGTAGAAATCAGGTGCAGACATTTCAGCACCAAATTTGCATCTCCTGGCAGAAAATGGCATAAAAACCGTTTTTGTGCACCTTTTTGCAAGAGATGCAAATTTGGTGCTGAAATTTATATACCATATTCCTGCACCAAATCTGCATCTCCTGGCAAATAATCACATCAATACCATATTGTGTTTTGATGTGTTTAAATGCATCCTTAAAGGAAATCTGTCAACAAATTTTTGCTATTTAATCTTAGAGCAGCATAACGTCATGGCAGAGACCCTGATTTCAAAAATGTATCACTTATTAGGTTGTGTGCTATATTTAAATGCAATCCGTGTTTTATCAGCAGGAGATCATCAGTACTGGACTACATGTCTCATGTAAACCAATCAGTCTAATCTGTGTGAGCCCAACCCCTTCATTTATTGGTAGGTGCTCACAATTCACAGTATACACAGGAATCTGCCTGTCAAGGATGTGTGCGGCGCTATACACAAAACCAGAAGTCTTAGGTCTGCTACATCTACATTAGACAAAACAGTGCTGATTGCATCACTTTTTACCAGTCATAGGACAGTTGTGTATAATAGGTGAAGTGACTTGAACAGAGTGTCATTAGAAAAATATCCCAAGACATTCTGTTCAAGTCAATACATCACTGCAGCAGATCACAGGCCACAGAGGTTCTGTCGCTGGTGAACTGTGATGTCATCACTGCTGTGACGCCCTGGGCAAGCCAGGGGTCACAGGTCATGACACCACCACACCCTACACCCCGGATAGGTACACCAAAGCTACACAAAAATCCTTGTTGCCTTCCTCCAGGGGCTGATGTCAACACCAGGGGGTGGGCCAGGCGGTTGGCTCCGTCCACCGAGGAGTACACAGCCCTGGAGGCGGGAAAACCAGGCAGAACAGTGAGAAAACAGTTAGTGAAGTTGAAGTGAAGTGGTAGAGGAGCTAGAGAGAGGAGTAAAAGTGGAAGAGAAAGTGACAGTTGAGAAAGCCTGAAGTTAGTCCGGGTGTGTGCCCCGGACTGAGACAGCAAGGTCGGCAGACGGCGGTGACCGTCTGCAGGAGAGGCTGCTTGGAGCTTGCCGAAAGGACCGTGGACGGGTGGTGGCTCGGCGGTACCGGAGCGGTATACGAAGAGAAGCCAGCACCATTGGCAGGGGCCTTTCGGATCCCGGCAAGGCTAGGAGTCGCCGTGAATTTGCCAAATCTGTCAGTGAAGGGGACCTCTGGGTCTCCCAGCAACCAAGTCCCGATTGAAGGCAACAGTCCAACCGTTAGAGAGAGACACCACCACCGCCAAGGCACCAGTTTCTCAGGGCCAGCGCCTGCGGGTAAAGAGGGGCTCCTCCGGCACATATCCAAGCCGGGGAGCGGGTTACCGGTGGGAACCCATCGCTACCAACATAGACTTAGGTGCAGGAAAAGGGACCGTCACCGTCAACTACTGGGGAAAAGCAACAGTAGCCGTCCATGGGAACCATCTTTCCAGCCGTGTGTTTTACCGAGAACTGTGTCCCCGTCTCAGGCTGAGTGAGTACCACAGTGCCGTGAGGCACAGCGCTGCCCCCGCGTCCCTGCACCCCACCAAGCCCTGCACCGGCCCCGCCATCCAGCATCTCCCAACTCATCACCGGGCCCCGGGACGACCACCCCCTACCCACGGAGGGGAAGAACCAACAACTTTGCTGCTCCCTGTCACCGCTCCCGGGATCCCCATACAGAGCAGCGGTGGTGTCCATACAATCACCACAACCGTGGGTGGCGTCACGGACAATAAACTATCCCAAAAACTAATCCCCTTTCACTCACGGGCGAGGAGCGCCGCTCGAGTCCCCGGGATCCGGCCCATCGCTCGAGCTACCGAGCAGCAGCAGGCCGCAGCAGCAGCGGCAGCCGGACCCGAGCAGTGGGAGAGCGCAGCGTCCCCTCCTCCGCCCGCGACAACTTGGCGTCAAGAACAGGATCTTACCGCTCTGCCGTTGGGTAGAGGTGCGCCTTGTGACCGCCGGAGGTGTCCGGCCGGAAAATTTCAGAAGTCGCCATCTTTGGCGCGAAGAGTTCCCGCTCGAGCGTCTTCTTGAGTAGCGGAGGCGCGAAGGCCAAAACCCTGCCCCGATAGAGGAGGGGCCAAAAAGAGGCTAAGGGGGACGCGGATGGAGGAATGGCGGCATCCTCGAATTGGAGCGCGGGAATACCCGCTACCGGGGCATCCAAGCTCTGGGGAAAAAGAGGAGGAGTAGCCTTTGAAGACTGCGGCCCGGGTGAGCTCCCCGCCGGGACCGCTGAGTGGCTGGAGCGGGAATTGGGTCGGTTCTGCTTGAAGGTGAGGGCGCAGAGCCTGCAGCAGTTGATGGACTGGAAGGCGGAGATGCGCAGAATGGTTGCCGTAGTGGGGGCCCGTGAGCAAGGGGCCGCTGCGGCCGTGCCGCGTCGCGATCAGTCCACCCAAACCCCAGAACCAGCCCTGATTGAGTGGGAGACAGACATCAGCGCCGCGGCCGGGGGTCTGGAGAGAATGCCGTTGATGGAAGAAGAGGTACCAAGTGTGCCGCCTCCACCGCCGTTCCTAACGGCTGTCAGTGGTTCGGGGTTGAACTGCCGATGGAGGGAGAACCCCATGTACCGTTCGGTCCCTGAGTGGGCCGACCCAATGCGGTGGTAGCCACCTCAAGGTCAGCGGAGGCCCGCTGCAGTTGTCCCCGTTGGGACCACCAGTGTGTGTTTAAAGTTTAAAAGTTTTGAAAGAGAAAAATGAAAGTGATCAACTGATGGAGTAACCTGATTGTCACCGTGATTGAATCGGCCGTTGCTGGCATTGTTGTCCCCGTGGGGACCATCCACAGTTTATGCATAGGAACTCCTATGAACAGGCCCGAGAACTTGCAGGGTAACCACAAACGTTAGTGGCTTGTAAATAAAAATGTTGTTGTTGCAGCTAACCGTTACCGCCTCCGGAGAGGCAGGTTGGAGGGAGGGCCCGCAGTGGAGCAGACTGGGGCCCAGCCACCACCGGAACCGGTGGCTACCCTCTGGAGGGGAAGGACAGATCCCGCTCGGGTAACTGGTTCAGGACTGGGGTCAAGGGGTGCTGCCTGTTTCTTAGGGGCAGCATCAGGGCCAGGTTACTTGGGTGGGGGAGAGCGGCAGTAACAACCGTTAAAATGTTACCGTAACGTTTAAGAAAAGTGCCTCTCGCTGTGGGATGAAGTTATTATACTTGTCTTGTGTGTTTTTTTATCTTTTCAGAAAAATAAAACCGGTGTTGGACGGGCAGCCCGAGGACGGTCTGCATTTTGCTAAGGGGGAATGTGACGCCCTGGGCAAGCCAGGGGTCACAGATCATGACATCACCACACCCTACACCCCGGATAGGTACACCAAAGCTACACAAAAATCCTTGTTGCCTTCCTCCAGGGGCTGATGTCCACACCAGGGGGGGGGGGCAGGCGGTTGGCTCCGCCCACCGAGGAGTACACAGCCCTGGAGGCAGGAAAACCAGGCAGAACAGTGAGAGAACAGTTAGTGAAGTTGAAGTGAAGTGGTAGAGGAGCTAGAGAGAGGAGTAAAAGTGGAAGAGAAAGTGACAGTTGAGAAAGCCTGAAGTTAGTCCGGGTGTGTGCCCCGGACTGAGACAGCAAGGTCGGCAGATGGCGGTGACCGTCTGTAGGAGAGGCTGCTTGGAGGTTGCCGAAAGGACCGTGGACGGGTGGTGGCCCGGCGGTACCGGAGCGGTATACGAAGAGAAGCCAGCACCATTGGCAGGGGCCTTTCGGATCCCGGCAAGGCTAGGAGTCGCCGTGAATTTGCCAAATCCGTCAGTGAAGGGGACTTCTGGGTCTCCCAGCAACAAAGTCCCGATTGAAGGCAACAGTCCAACCGTAAGAGAGAGACACCGCCACCGCCAAGGCACCAGTTTCTCAGGGCCAGCGCCTGCGGGTAAAGAGGGGCTCCTCCGGCACATATCCAAGCTGGGGAGCGGGTTACCCATTGCCACCAACATAGACTTAGGTGCAGGAAAAAGGACCGTCACCATCAACTACTGGGGAAAAGCAACAGCAGCCGTCCGTGGGAACCGTCTTTCCAGCCGTGTGTTTTACCGAGAACTGTGTCCCCATCTCAGGCTGAGTGAGTACCACAGTGCCGTGAGGCACAGCGCTGCCGCCGCGTCCCTGCACCCCACCAAGCCCTGCACCGGCCCCGCCATCCAACATCCCCCAACTCATCACCGGGCCCCGGGACGACCACCCCCTACCCACGGAGGGGAAGAACCAACAACTTTGCTGCTCCCTGTCACCGCTCCCGGGATCCCCATACAGAGCAGCGGTGGTGTCCATACAATCACCACGGTTTGAAGTAAATGGTGTGCACTCTGCCCTAATGGGGAGGAGGGATTGAGGTGCTAGTGAGGGGACCGAGGTCCGGACTACAGTATATATGGAACACTGCACTTTCATAGAATTGGAAAAAATATCAACAGATTCGTTTTTGTGCCAAGAATTTATTAATTAATATTTTATATTCAATTAATTAATAGACAGACTGAGTGAAAGGTACTACTCTACTATTTACTATACTACAACAATACAGGCAACCACCTTCTATAACAATGTACGTCTTCCCATTACTGTTTTTCATCTAAGTACGGAAAAAACACCCACTGCGCATGCGCAGGTGTCTCTATTACACACTGCACGATACCATACATATCCTAATGGAAGCGCGGATCGCTACTGCGCATGCGCTGGCGTCCGACGTTACTTCCGGTTTGCAGTGCTAAATAGCCTGCAAACCGGGTGACACAGCGCAACTAGCCACAGTCTGGGAAGACGGCAACTAGGTATGTTACTAATCAGATTCTCCGTGCACACTATCTCTCTGCTTATGACTATGGTAACCGGGCACTACCCTCTTCTATTCTAGAGGAATTCATTACCCACTGCTTTGCACTCATACTGAACCGGGAATGTCCAGGTAATATGTAGTACTCCATGAGATCTTACTTTCAACTATATATGAATTTTACCTATTGTAACTGTGACTGTCATCATTTCAGCTAATAACAAGCTCCACAGTGGTGTTTATAACCCTTTACAATAAGTGACTCCTGATGTACACCACAGTTCCAAGGTAACAACAATGAGTGACACAGTGGGTAGTTATATAATCAAATGTAATCCCCAGATCACCTGATCGTTTACCCTTAACTCTTTACGGTCTGCAAGCCATAAAACTATCTCAGGCGTTCATAAGCAAGGGCAAAATAGGCTTCCATGATAGCACCAATAAGGTATTTTTCACATTGTATGCCATCCAGAACCTTATCACATAGTCATAAGGCATCCGGGGTCATCCTTATCCCTCTTTTTTCGTAGAATGCATATTTTATGATTATTCTTGACGGTTCAACCTGCATGGACTTCTATATTGCTCCAGCATCTACCATATTGATTATACTAATATTCAAGGTACCTATGACATACAATCCATGTGAATACTCAGTGATAAAGGAAATTATACTTCTAACCTTGAATTCTTAATTCTATTAAGGGACCACAAGAAAAGAATAATTTTTTGATAGCCTGGGTTATAAAGATTCAAATTACTGGCTTTGTGAAATCTCACACAAATACCAACAAGGTAAAGATGCTGTCACGCTCCCCGGGTCCTCTGCTCCGCTCCCCGGGTCCTCTGCTCCGCTCCCCGGGTCCTCTGCTCCGCTCCCCGGCTCACCTGCCACGCTCCCCGCTCCCCAGCCTCCAGTGCCCGCGCTTCCCAGGCCTCCTGGTCCCCGCTCCCGGCGCCCGTCGGCTTCCCAGTCCCTGGCCGGCTCTGCTGCGTCCTCCTCTCAGCTTCCTGCCCTGGCTTCTGGCACCCGGGCCGCGCGCATGCGCATTAGGGTGCGCGCGCGGTCACTGACCCTTTCTTAAAGGGCCAGTGTCCACTGACAGGAAATGATGCATACAGGTACAGGGTATAAAAGGGGTTAATGTCCAAGGGAGCGGGGCCTGTTCTTCGTGTTTTCCCAAGCTAGGAGTTAGGTCTCCTTGTGTTCTGTGAGATACTTACCTCTCTGTCTTCTAGAGCCGATCCTGCATCGCCATCCGGTCCTGCTGTATCTCGAACCCCGAACGCTGCCCATCTGCCATCCTGACAGTCCGTACCATCTCGGTTCCCTGCGGTGACCCGTCATCTCGCTCCAACGGTTCCGGACCCCGCCTGACATCATCACGGCTTCCGAACCTGAGCTTCGTCACCCGGACCACCATCAGTGACCTCGTGGTCCCAGGGACTTCTCCATTGTGTTCCAGTGCACGGACTGTCCTGCTACCTAAAGTGCTCTGGCTACCGGACTCCATTCCCTCATCGGGGAGTTCGGCCCAGTGGATCCACCTCCCGGGTCTGCCCGTCCATCTGGCCCTAACAGTAAGAACAGGCCATGGATCCCGCCGAAGCACTAGCGGCCTTGCATGAGGAACTCCAACGCCAGCGTGAAGTCCAGACCCGCATGCTGAACTTTATGACTTCCGTGGACACCCGCCTGACCACGCTACAAGCGGCAGTCACGTCTTCAACATCCCGAGCCTCCACTAGTCAATCCACGGCTCCCGCTCCCGTGGCAGCCTCCTCGGATGCTTCCAGACTGCGTTTGGCCTCACCACCCCGGTACGCCGGAGATCCCAAGACCTGCAGGGGGTTTATAAACCAATGCTCCCTCCATTTCACGCAGCTGCCACATTTGTTTGCCTCCGACCAAGCCAAGGTCACCTTCATCATGTCTCACCTAGAGGGCGAGGCACTGGCGTGGATGAACCCCTTGTGGGAGAAGGAGGACCCTATGACCAAGAACCTCCAGGAGTTCCTGCAGGCCTTTCGCAGCACCTTTGACGAACCCGGACGCGCCTCCGCGTCTGCTTCATCTCTTCTCCGGTTACGTCAGGGAACTCTGACGGTGGGTCAATACGCCATCCGTTTCCGCACCTTGGCTTCAGAACTCGGGTGGAATAACGAGGCCCTAACCGCCGCCTTCTGGGAAGGACTCTCGGGTAGAATCAAAGATGAGCTGGCTGGACGTGATGTACCCTCCACCCTGGACGCCCTGATTACCCTAGCGACTCGAGTGGACATACGCTTTCAGGAGCGGTCCAAAGAGGTGTCCCGTGAGAGACGTCCGGTAAGGCATTCCTCTCCTCCACAGAAGCCCGCCGTACTCCAGTCAACGGCCTCTGGTGTCTCCGTCCATGAGCCCATGCAGATCGACCGTGTGCGACAGTCTGAACAACGTCGAGCAGAGCGGCTCGCCAAGGGTCTCTGCTTCTACTGCGGAGAGGGCACACACCTGCTACGCGCCTGTCCAGAGAGGCCGGCAAACTTCAAAGCCTAGGGTTGGTAGGAGAGGCCATCCTAGGTGCTGGGACTCTCTCAGACCCAGTTACATGGACTGTGCAAGTGACAACGGGAGAGACGCGGTTTACGGCTGAGGCGTACCTCAATTCGGGGGCAGCAGGCAATTTCATCCAGCAGGCCACGGTGGACAAGTACCAGGTGCCTGTTACTCCACTCGCCAAACCTCTTGTGATTGCCTCTGTGGATGGGAGACCCCTCTCTGACACCATCTCCTGGATCACCAAGCCGCTTGAACTGCGTATCGGTGCTCTGCACACCGAGAACATCGCTCTCTACGTCCTCCCACATATGTCACATCAAATCCTGCTGGGCCTTCCTTGGTTGCGGACACACGAGCCTTCAGTCAGCTGGGGCACTGGTGATATCACTCGATGGGGGTCTTCTTGCCATGAAAACTGTCTGAAGACCATACAACCTATCCGGCGACCTCCGGTTCCCGAGTCCCTACCGGGACTGCCCTCAGCCTATTGGTCCTTCGTGGACGTGTTTGACAAGAAGGAGTCCGAAGTACTTCCGCCACATCATCCTTACGATTGTGCCATTGACCTGCTCCTGGGAACTACACCACCTCGAGGACGGATATATCCACTGTCTCCAGCCGAAACAAGGGCCATGTCTACGTACATCACAGAGAGCTTGGCTAAGGGATTCATTCGGAGATCCTCCTCTCCTGCTGGAGCAGGCTTCTTCTTCGTAAAGAAGAAAGAGGGCGACCTACGCCCATGTATAGACTACCGGGGATTGAACCTAATCACCGTAAAAAACAAGTACCCCCTGCCGCTCATCCCCGAATTGTTTGATCGGCTCAGAGGAGCTCGTGTGTTCACCAAGTTGGATCTTCGGGGTGCCTACAACCTGGTCCGTATCCGCTCAGGGGATGAATGGAAGACCGCGTTCAACACTCGCGATGGGCACTATGAATACTGCGTGATGCCCTTCGGCCTGTGTAACGCACCAGCAGTCTTCCAAGAATTAGTGAACGATGTGTTCCGGGACCTTCTCTACGTCTGTGTGGTAGTATATCTAGATGACATCCTTGTCTTCTCTCCGGACCTCCAGACCCACCGAGAGAACGTGCAACTGGTTCTACAAAGACTGAGAGAGAGTCGTCTGTACGCCAAGTACGAGAAGTGCGTCTTCGAACAGTCTTCTCTCCCCTTCCTGGGATACCTCATCACCGATACCGGACTGCAGATGGATCCAAAGAAGGTCTCTTCCGTTCTCAACTGGCCTCCTCCTTCTGGACTGAAGGCAATCCAACGCTTTCTGGGATTCGCCAACTATTACCGCCAGTTTATTCCTCACTTCTCGGCCCTGACTGCTCCTCTTTCCGCCTTGACCAAGAAGGGGGCTAATCCAAAGGACTGGTCACCTGCGGCCGACGCCGCGTTTGGCTCTCTAAAGCGAGCCTTTGCCTCCTCTCCTGTACTCCACCGTCCAGAGTTAAACCGCCAGTTCACCTTGGAGGTGGATGCCTCCTCCTCGGGAGCCGGAGCAGTGCTCATGCAGAAGTCCTCCTCCGGGAAGATGGTGACATGCGGTTTCTTCTCCAAGAGCTTCTCAGCGCCTGAACGCAACTACACCATCGGTGACCGAGAGCTATTGGCAGTCAAACTGGCTCTGGAGGAATGGCGCTATCTTCTGGAAGGAACTGTGTACCCAGTCATTATTTACACGGACCACAAAAACCTGGAATACCTGCGGACTGCTCAGCGACTGAACCCACGGCAAGCCAGGTGGTCCTTGTTCTTTGCCCGGTTCGACTTCCAGCTCCATTTCTGACCCGCGAACAAGAATGTACGCGCTGATGCCTTGTCTAGGTCTTTCATGCCCATGGAGCAGGAGGAAGAGACATCCCAACCCATCATCTGCCCTAGCAAGATCATTCCGGTGGCTCCTGTCACCCTGGCCCAGATACCGCCTGGGAAGACTTATGTCTCTGAGACTGACAGGCAAAAAGTGTTACACTGGGGCCATGCCTCGAAAACAGCCGGTCATGCAGGTCAAAAAAGAACATGGAGTGCGATTGCACGTCATTACTGGTGGCCATCTCTTCGCACGGACATCGCCTCTTTTGTCTCTGCCTGCTCCTCCTGTGCCAGGAACAAGACTCCCAAACACCTGCCATATGGCCGTCTTCTGCCTCTGCCCATACCCTCAGTTCCCTGGCAACACATAGCGATGGACTTTATTACGGACTTGCCATTGTCCTCCGGACACACAGTCATATGGGTCGTGGTGGATCGGTTCTCTAAAATGGCCCATTTTGTTCCTATGGCTGGACTGCCCTCTGCTCAGGAACTCGCGGACGCCTATATACATCACATCTTCCGCTTGCATGGCTTTCCATCACACATAGTGTCCGACAGAGGAACTCAGTTCACCTCCCGCTTCTGGAGGGCTCTCTGCAAACATCTGGGAGTGACTCTGGACTTTTCTTCGGCCTACCACCCTCAGTCGAACGGCCAAGTGGAACGGGTCAATCAGATATTGACCTCTTTCTTACGACACTACGTCAACGCCCATCATGACGATTGGTCTACGCTTCTTCCTTGGGCTGAATTCTCCCATAACCACCACGTCAGTGAGTCCTCCTCCAGTTCTCCCTTCCATGTTGTCTACGGACTTCAGCCGTCTGTCCCCTTGCCTGTATCCTCTTCCTCGGACATCCCTGCTGCTGATGCAGTACTCCGTGACTTTACAACCATTTGGGACTCAGTTAAGGCCTCCCTTGCACGTGCATCCCTGCGGATGAAGAGACACGCGGACAAGAGACGTCTGGATCCTCCGTGTTTCTCTCCGGGAGATCTCGTCTGGCTTGCTTCCAAATACATCCGACTGAAGATACCATCCTACAAGCTGGGACCTCGCTACATCGGACCATTTAAAGTCCTCGGCAAGATCAATGAGGTCTCCTACAAACTACAGCTCCCGGCCACGATGAGGATACCCAACTCCTTCCACGTGTCTCTGCTCAAGCCGGTTGTCCTTGGTCCCTTCTCCGCTGCCGCCAGTCCGGCTCATCCTCCTATTGCTGAGGACAACATCTATGCGGTAAGGGATATCGTGGCCATGAAGACCGTACGAGGTCGACAGTTCTTCCTGGTGGACTGGGAAGGGTATGGTCCTGAGGATAGGTCCTGGGAGCCCAGGGAGAACGTGGGCACTCCTCTGATCCGTGCCTTCCTGTCTCGGTTGCGGGGAGGTGGGCGTGGGGGGGGGGGTACTGTCACGCTCCCCGGGTCCTCTGCTCCGCTCCCCGGGTCCTCTGCTCCGCTCCCCGGGTCCTCTGCTCCGCTCCCCGGCTCACCTGCCACGCTCCCCGCTCCCCAGCCTCCAGTGCCCGCGCTTCCCAGGCCTCCTGGTCCCCGCTCCCGGCGCCCGTCGGCTTCCCAGTCCCTGGCCGGCTCTGCTGCGTCCTCCTCTCAGCTTCCTGCCCTGGCTTCTGGCACCCGGGCCGCGCGCATGCACATTAGGGCGCGCGCGCGGTCACTGACCCTTTCTTAAAGGGCCAGTGTCCACTGACAGGAAATGATGCATACAGGTACAGGGTATAAAAGGGGTTAATGTCCAAGGGAGCGGGGCCTGTTCTTCGTGTTTTCCCAAGCTAGGAGTCAGGTCTCCTTGTGTTCTGTGAGATACTTACCTCTCTGTCTTCTAGAGCCGATCCTGCATCGCCATCCGGTCCTGCTGTATCTCGAACCCCGAACGCTGCCCATCTGCCATCCTGACAGTCCGTACCATCTCGGTTCCCTGCGGTGACCCGTCATCTCGCTCCAACGGTTCCGGACCCCGCCTGACATCATCACGGCTTCCGAACCTGAGCTCCGTCACCCGGACCACCATCAGTGACCTCGTGGTCCCAGGGACTTCTCCATTGTGTTCCAGTGCACGGACTGTCCTGCTACCTAAAGTGCTCCGGCTACCGGACTCCTTTCCCTCATCGGGGAGTTCGGCCCAGTGGATCCACCTCCCGGGTCTGCCCGTCCATCTGGCCCTAACAGATGCTTACATAGTGTTACACCAGAAACATATACATATATATGACCTCTTATGTATACTCCTTTTCCATAGGACTTGTTCATTGAGACTCCTAATGAAAGAGTTAATGATTTAAGTGGTGTTCCTCTAGAACAAAAAAATTCCCCCCTCTCTCTCTCTGCACGTACAGAACCTGAATAAACCATCTCTCAGCATCTGAGGTATGCTATATCTCTCATACATACCATCGTGTTGCCTTTCTCTAAATCTCTACATGACAAACTGCTAGTATGTATTTTATATTACTGTCCTTCAAACATATTCAACACTGACATGACATTTTCTGTATGTTTGTATATGTCTTCTATATGCATATTTGTATTTATGTTGATATTGTACCATAATGTAAATATTGATAATTGTTTGTTTTCACATCTCTCTAGTGTATATTGGCGTGAAGAAGGCCTGTAGTTGGGCCGAAACGTCCCCTTTCACTCAGTCTGTCTATTAATTAATTGAATATAAAATATTAATTAATACATTCTAAACAGAGTTTAAAGGGAATCTGTCAGCAGGTGTTTTGCAATGTAATTGACAGAGACAAAGATTATGATTCAAGCTATGTGTCACTTACTGGGGGCTGGTACTGGTATTCTCAGACTGCAGAGGCTCACAATTATTTTGCCCTCCCCAGCCTAAAAATAGCAGTCCGCAGCCACTCCATCCATTAGATGCACCAATTTTGCTAGAATCACTGTTTTGTCTAATGTAGATGCTGCAGATCTTAAGACTTCTGGGTTTTGTATAACTCCGCCAACACCATTGACTGGCAGATTCCTGTGTATACTGTGAATTGTGAGCACCTGTCAATAAATGAAGGGGTTGGGCTCACACATATTATCCTGATTGGTCTAGGTGAGACATGTAGTCTAGTACTGATAATCTCCTGCTGATAAAACATGCATTGTATTCAAATTACAGCACACAGTTTAAAAAATGATACAGCCCTGAAATCAGGGTCTCTGCCATCACATTATGCTGCTGTCAGATTAAATAACAAAAACCTGATGATAGATTTCTTTTAATGATGCATTTAAACTTGGGATGCTATTTTAGCAGCAATTATTTTAAAATTGCAGCAAATAGTGAATGTTTACCTCAATGTGACCACAATCTGTACTAGCAGTCATAAGGGTGCTTTACATGCTGCAACATCGCTAGCGATTGCTAGCGATGTCACAAGCGATAGCACCCGCCCCCGTCGTTGGTGCGATATGTGGTGATTTCTGCTGCAGCGAACATTATCGCTACGGCAGCGTCACACGCACATACCCGTTCTGTGACGTCGCTGTGACTGCCGAACAATCCCTCTTTCAAGGGGGAGGTGCGTTCGGTGTCACAGTGATGTCACTAAGCGGCCGCCCAATAGCAGAAGAGGGGCGGAGATGAGCGGCCGGAACATCCCTCCCACCTCCTTCCTTCCTCATTGCCAGTGGGCGCAGGTAAGGAGATGTTCGTCGTTCCTGCGGTGTCACACATAGCGATGTGTGCTGCCGCAGGAATGACGAACAACATCGTACCTGCAGCAGCAATGATATTAAGGAAATGAACGACATGTCAACGAGCAACGATTTTTGCCATTTTTGCGCTCGTTGATCGTCGCTCATTGGTGTCACATGCTGCGATGTCGTTAACGGCGCTGGATGTGCATCACTAATGACGTGACCCCGACGATATATCGTTAGCGATGTCGCAGCGTGTAAAGCACCGTTAAGGCCATGTTCACATGTGTCAATAATGCATTTTATCGGCTGGTTTTTATCTGGATAACTTCTACAGGTGTCATTACCAGAGACAAGCGAGGTTCGTGTTCACCGACTTTCCAGGTGGTCACCGAACAGCTTAACGGACAGCTCGATGACCATATCCGAACACCACGGAATTCAATGGCAGGCAAAACTTATGTGTTAATAAGGGCTAGGGGGCTGCAAGAAAATAAGACATTATCCCCTTCACGACCTTTGACGGATATATCTGTCAAGGAGCGTGTGACGTTAAGCCCCGCCCCCTGCTGCGGGCAGGATGCGGCGATCCGCGCACATATCAACTGTTTTAAACAGCTGACATGTGTGTCTGCATGTTACGAGTGGAATCGCAAAACACCCGTAACACTAACTCCTTATAACTCGCTGCCAAAGTCTGGCAGCGAGATGTATATACGTGTGGTCATGATTTTCACTTACCGCCGCCCCCACCGGAAGTCACGTGAGTGATCACGTGACTTTCAAAGGTTGCCATGGTAGCACAGGGTAATGTGATGACACCTGCAGCTATGACGAGTCACTTTCGTTTTCACTCGGCCCGGAGGCCAGTGAAGCAGGAAGTGACCATATCTGCTGTTTACAGCTGTATAGCTGTGATCAGCAGATAGTGCAGAGCGATCGGATTGCTGATCGCTATAGCCCCCTAGGGGGACAAGTAAAATAAAAAAAAAAAAGTAAAAAAAAGTTGTAAAAAATAAAAAAAAACCCTAAAAGTTCAAATCACCCCCCTTCCACCCCATTGAAAATGAAAGGGTTAAAAAAAATAAATATACACATATTTAGTATGGCTGCATTCAGAAATGCCCGATCTATCAAAATATAAAATCAATTAATCTGATTAGTAAATGGCGTAGTGGGAAAAAAATTCCAAACGCCAAAGTTACATTTTTTGGTCACCGCAAGTTTTACGCAAAATGCAATAACAGGCGATCAAAATGTAGCATCTGCGCAAAAATAATACCATTGGAAACGTCAGCTCAAGATGCAAAAAATAAGTCATCATTGAGCCATAGATCCCAAAAAATGAGAACACTACAGGTTTCGGAAAATGGCGCAAAAGATACGCCACTTTTATTGGACAAGCTTGTGAATTTTTTTTAACCTCTTAGATACAAGTAAACCTACATGTTTGGTGTCTACAAACTCACACCAACCTCAGGCATCACAACAACACATCAGTTTTACTATATAGTGAACACGGTGAATAAAATATCCCAAAAACTATTGTGCCATCACACTTTTTTCGCAGTTTTTCCACACTTGGATTTTTTTTGCTGTTTTCCAGTACACTATATGGTAAAACCTATGGTTTCATTTAAAAGTACAACTTGTCCCGCAAAAAACAAGCCCTCATTTGGCAAGATTGACGGAAAAATAATAAAGTTACGGCTCTCGGAAGAAGGGGAGCAAAAAACAAAAACGCAAAAACGGAAAGTGCCCGGGGGCTGAAGGGGTTAAGCAGGACAGGTATACTTACCAAGTCTCCCACGTAGCTGTAACATTGCTCACAGGTTCACTTATTAACCCTCATCCATATTCACTGCTTCCCCTGCCCACTGGCAGTTCCAGCGTCTGTGATTAGTTGCAGTCAGACCATACCCCTAACCTGTGTGTCAGTGTCTTATATAGTTACAAAGATTAGTTAAAGAAACAAACATGAAAATTTGCAAAATAACTGAAATTAAATGGTATAGTCATAATATATGATTAAAACATCGTTTTATGTGTTTAGACAACAATGAAAAGGACATTAAAAAAGAATGGTGGAAGCAATTTTTGGTGCATTCCATTGGAAAAAAATTGTTATAAATTAAACCCTTTACAATTGGAATTGTAACAAGCATAAGCTGCAACCCAAAATTGTACAAATTGTGGCATATTTACAGTAACAGGAGCTACACAACTTTTATTCAACAGGTGGCTGACTTCAGCCGAGGGCTGTCTATCGACTTATTGTGGCAAAATTCAAAATGGAAGCCCAGATCCTAAAATAGTGCGCCAATAACATTGTGCTAAATTTTTGCTAAAAATAATTAAGGCAATCATATTCACCCTACGACATTTTTTGCAATTATGTATTTACTTTTACACTCCACTTTGGGGATCCAGACAGCTCTTGTGAGGGCAACCAATCACAGATGCTGGCACAGAGGATAGGTGCGGGAAGCAGTGAATATTCATAAGATTTAATGAACGGACCCGGAAGCAGTGAGAAAGCCATGTGCACCTAAACTCAGGAAGTTTAATTGTCCTGCTTCAATCCCCATTTTGCTTCCTTTTTCCATTTTTTATTATCAGGACTGCCGAACCTAAACAGTAACATGGACTTCCCTAATAAAGTCCGTGTTCTTTGTCCGTTGTCCATGAACGAACACTAGATATCCAGTATACACCCTGAAAAATACTAGAGATGAGCGAACCCAAGTTTGGTGTTTGGTGTCTTTATCAAATACAGACTTAACAAAAAAAATAGTGTTCGAGTTCAAAGTTCAGGTACTTTATGTATGCAGACCACCTGCGCAAGCATCGCTGTACTTGGGTATGCTTGGCGAAGCCTTTTGCAGTGTTAGAGTGGCTCGTACAGGGCGGAGCAATAGCGTGATCGGGTGAAGTGTGCACCAAGCAAAAAAAAAATGTAAAGACCCAAACTGCCCAATTAGTGACTTCCATTGGAGTTCAGGTCAAGTTCAACTTCCAAATCAAACTTTATCTAAAGTCCGGCTGATTCTTCAGAACCAAACTTAAACAGGTTCGCTCATCTCAACCCATCACTAATATTAACCCCTTCACGACCATGGACGGAAAGATCCGTCCTTGTGCCCTGGGCCTTAACGACCAAGGACGGATCTTTCCGTCATGGCGGAATCGCGGCACCGGAGCCTCCGGTGACTGCAATATGTTAACAAAAACCGCAGATTCGGGGAGGAGGGGACCTGTTCCTGACCTTAGGAGGGGTGGTGCCTCCTCCCCGGACCTACGGAGGCTGTGATTGGCTGACGAACGCTGCTCAACCAATCACAGCCACTGTAATGTTCCAGCCATTTAAAATGACTGAAACATTGAAATCCAGCCCTGGCCAGTGCAGCTGTAGCACTGGCCATTGGCTGGAGCTGGGTGACCTCACTGGATCACCCTCCCCCAGCTCCACTGCTCTGATTGGAGAGATCGGCCTTGTGACCGATTTCTCCAATCACAGTGGACCTGTTGCCGGTGACCGCCCCCATCAGCTTCACTTGTCCCTGCAGCACGCCAGCACAGTGAGTGTACACAGTGCAATGGCAGGGCGACAAGCTCCGGTCCCATGCTGTTATGAGACCGGAGCATGGAACCCGGAAGTTGCCGCGCTGCCATTGCACTGTATGAAAAGCGTCCCGATCCGCCGCCGCCGCTGCCCTCCGCGATGTGCCACCTGTCTCCCCGATCTCCTGCCCGCACCCTCACCCCCACACCTCCCGATCTGCTGCCGCCGCCGCCCTCCATCTGCCACAGTGCCACCGTTCCCCCCAATCTGCTGCCCGGCCCCTCACCTCCGTGCAGCAGATCGGAGGGAGCGGTGGCACTATGACAGATGGAGGAGGACAGGGATCGTGCACCCTGTCCTCCATCTGTCATAGTGCCACCGCTCCCTCCGATCTGCTGCCCGGCCCCTCCCCCTCGTGATCGGTGCTCGCCCCCCCCCTCCCCTCCCCTCCGTGATCTGCTGCTCGCCCCCTCCCCTCCGTGATGTGCTGCTCGCCCCCTCCCCTCCCCGACGTGATGTGCTGCTCGCCCCCTCCCCTCCCCTCCGTGATGTGCTGCTCGCCCCCTCCCCTCCCCGACGTGATGTGCTGCTCGCCCCCTCCCCTCCGTGATGTGCTGCTCGCCCCCTCCCCTCCGTGATGTGCTGCTCGCCCCCTCCCCTCCCCTCCAAGATGTGCTGCTCGCCCCCTCCCCTCCCCTCCGTGATGTGCTGCTCGCCCCCTCCCCTCGGTGATGTGCTACTCGCCCCCTCCCCTCCGTGATGTGCTGCTCGCCCCCTCCCCTCCGTGATGTGCTGCTCGCCCCCTCCCCTCCGTGATGTGCTGCTCGCCCCCTCCCCTCCGTGATGTGCTGCACGCTCCCCCCACCTCTCACCCCCGTGGTCAGCTACCCGCCCCCTCCCCTGTCACCGCCGTGGTCAGCTACCCGCCCCCTCCCCTGTCACCGCCGTGATGTGCGCTCCCTCCCCTGTCACCGCCGTGATGTGCGCTCCCTCCCCTGTCACCGCCGTGATGTGCGCTCCCTCCCCTGTCACCGCCGTGATGTGCGCTCCCTCCCCTGTCACCGCCGTGATGTGCGCTCCCTCCCCTGTCACTGCCGTGATGTGCGCTCCCTCCCCTGTCACCGCCGTGATGTGCGCTCCCTCCCCTGTCACCGCCGTGATGTGCGCTCCCTCCCCTGTCACCGCCGTGATGTGCGCTCCCTCCCCTGTCACCGCCGTGATGTGCGCTCCCTCCCCTGTCACCGCCGTGATGTGCGCTCTCTCCCCTGTCACCGCCGTGATCTGTGCTCCCTCCCCTGTCACCCCCGTGATCTGTGCTCCCTCCCCTGTCACCCCCGTGATCTGCTGTCCGCTCTCCCTCACCTCTCACCCCCGTGATCTGTGCTCTGCTCACCTGTCTCCTCCGTGATCTGTGCTCTGCTCACCTGTCTCCTCCGTGATCTGCGCTGCGCTCCCTCCCCCACCTCTCACCCTCCCCGATCTGCTGCCTCCTTCATCTCCTGTGATACAGCTGCCTAGATCCATCCTGTAGGGTAACTATCCCGAATCTCACCTCCCACTCCCCTTCCCACCCATCACCCCCACCCGCCCCCTCCCCCCATCCTCTGCCGCTCCTGCATCCACTGCGCCCTCTCCCATCCGCCCCCACCTTATCCCAGCCGCCGTCTCACAATCACAGATGCTCCCTTTATATGCCGCTGCCCCCCATCTGCTGCCGCCCCATCTGCCCCTCCCCCCATCTTCCGCTGTTTTTTTTTTTCTATGCCATGGGGGTCTAGTTTCCAAAATGGGGTCACATGTGGGGGAGCTCCACTGTTTCGGCACCTCAGGGGGTCTCCAAACAGCATGGAATACGCTAATTATCCCAGACAATTTTGCGTTTGAAACGTCAAATGACGCTCCTTGCCTTCCGAGCCCTGCTGTGCGCCCAAACATTTGAGTTCCACCAAATATGAGGTGTCTGCGTACTCAGGAGAAATTGCACAATACATTTTATGGTGCAATTTTTCCTGATACCCTTGTGAAAAAAAAAGCTACCTGGTTGAAGTAACAATTTTGTGGTAAAAAAGTTTTTTTTTATTTTCACGGCTCAACTCTATTAACTTTTGTGAAGCCCCCAGAGGCTCAAAGTGCTCAATAAACATCTAGATAAATTCCATGAGGGGTCTAGTTTCCAAAATGGGGTCACATGTGGGGGAGCTCCACTGTTTCGGCACCTCAGGGGGTCTCCAAACGCAACATGGAATACGCTAATTATCCCAGACAATTTTGCGTTTGAAACGTCAAATGACGCTCCTTGCCTTCCGAGCCCTGCTGTGCGCCCAAACATTTTATTTCCACCACATATGAGGTGTCTGTGTACTCAGGAGAAATTGCACAATACATTTTATGGTGCAATTTTTCCTGATACCCTTGTGAAAAAAAAAGCTACCTGGTTGAAGTAACAATTTTGTGGTAAAAAATTTTTTTTTTATTTTCACAGCTCAACTCTATTAACTTTTGTGAATCCCCCAGAGGCTCAAAGTGCTCAATAAACATCTAGATAAATTCCATGAGGGGTCTAGTTTCCAAAATGGGGTCACATGTGGGGGAGCTCCACTGTTTCGGCACCTCAGGGGCTCTCCAAACGCAACATGGTGCGGCTAACGATTCCAGCTAATTTTCTGTTCAAAAAAGTCAAATGGCGCTCCTTCCCTTCCGAGTCCTGCCGTGCGCCCAAACAGTGGTTTTTTGCCACATATGAGGTATCTGCGTGTTCAGTAGAAATTGCCCATCAAATTTTGGGGGTTCATTTAATCCTGCTACCCTTGTGAATATGCAATATTTGAGGCTAAATTAACATTTTTGTTGCAAAAAGTAAAATGTTCATTTTTCCTTCCACATTGCTTTAGTTACTGTGAAGCACCTGAAGGGTTACTAACCTTCTTGAATGTGGTTTTGAGTAGCCTGAGGGGTGCCGTTTTTGGAATGGTGTCGCTTTTGGGTGTTCTGTGTCATGTAGACCTTTCAAAATTGCTTCAAATGTGATGTGGTCCCTAAAAAAAGTGGCTTTGTAAATTTTGTTGTAAAAATGAGAAATTGCTCATAAACTTTGAACCCCTATAACTTCCTTAAATTTTTTTTTTTTTTTTCCCAAAATTGTTCTGATGTAAAATAGACATGTGGGAAATGTTATTTATTAATTATTTTGTGTCATATGTCTCGTTGGTTTTAGAGCATAAAAATTCAAAGTTTGAAAATTACAAAATTTTCAAAATTTTCGCGAAATTTCCGTTTTTTTCACAAAGAAACGCAAAAAATATTGGCCTAAATTTACCACTAACATGAAGCCCAATATGTCACGAAAAAACAATCTCAGAATCACCGGGATCCGCTGAAGCGTTCCAGAGTTATAACCTCATAAAGTGACACTGGTCAGAATTGCAAAAAATGGCCTTGTCTTTAGGGTCAAAATAGGCTTGGGGCTGAAGGGGTTAATAATAGTTATATGGACTCACTGCTCTGCACAGAATTTTGAAGGCTTATGTGAATGGGGCCATATTACATTCACATGCATTGCCGGTTGAATGGTTGCAGATTCTGTATGTATCTGAATTAAATGTTGAACACTAGTCCATAGTGATTCTGCTATTGATCTTTTAGCTTAACACATTTTATCTGATTCCAGCTGTGGGTTGGTAGCTGTCCTGTGTCGATGATTTTGTTGGCACAGGTCCTAAAGGGTGCGTGCCCACGATCAGTGTTGAAAGCGTTTTGGACACAATATGTTTAAACTGCATCAAAAACGCTGTGTTGTACAGTACAAGCACAGTGGATGAGATTAATAGAAATTCTGTGCCCACTGTGCGTGTACTGCCTACAGCATAAACTGACCTGCGGTGTGGCTTCCCGAGCCACAGTGTGTCAATTGTTTGTTGCGGACAAGCAAGCGGTCTCCGCAGGGAGAACAGAAGAGAGACTGCAACTGCCCCAACCCTGATCGGGGGCACAAGCAGCAGCGGTCTCTTGCGAAAGAAACTCACGGCCCCGCAGGTCAGGGCCTGCCATGTCTAGATGCATCAGGTCCTGATCGTGGTCAAGTACCCTTATGGTACCCACTAGATCACAAGGCTGTAAATTCTATCAGGATATATAGAAATTGTCATTAACAAGATTGTAAGCCGTAAAATGTAAAATAATCTAATAGAAATATCTCTATGGTCTTAGTGCATAGTACATATTGTAAGTCTATAGTGCATATGTCACGGGCGGAGGGGACGCGCTCGCCACGCTTGGGTCTGGGGCTTCTGCTGCTGCTGCTCGGTGGCTTGAGCAGTGGACCGGACCCGGGGACTCGAGCAGCGCTCCTCACCCGTGAGTGAAATGGGGATGGTATGTTTAGGGAGATTGTTCGTGACGCTACCCACGGGTCGTGGTGATAATGGCACCACCGCTGCTGGTAACGGGGATCCCGGGAGAGATGGTAGGATGCAGCTGAGATGTTGGGTTGGTGATCCTGGGGCCCGATGGTGTAACGGGGAGGCTGGATGGATGGGGTGCAGGGTTGCAGGGACAGCGCGGCGCGGTGCCGGACGGCACTGGTGTACTCACTCAGACAATCACTGACAGAGTCTCTGGTAAACCAAAACGGCCGGATTGACGGGTCCCGCAGCCGGCTGCAGTGTTGTTGTTGTGCTCTCCCCGGACGGCTGATGGTGGCTGTCTTTCCCTGCACCTTTGAAAATGTTCTTGACTTCTGTGGTTGCCCACCGGTAGTCCGCTCCCCGGCGTATAGGTGCCGTAGGAGCCCGTTTTGCCCGCAGGCGCTGACCCTTCGATCTCTAGCCTGTGGTGGTGGCTGTATATCCTCTCTGGGTGGACGGTTGCCTTCAATCGGGACTTAGTAGTTGAGAAACCCCTGGGGTTCCTGTCAGATTCGGATTTGACTATTGACGGTGGCTCCAAGCCGGGTCGGGGTCCAATGGCCCTGCCTGTGTGCTTAGCTTCACTCCGTTCCCCGGTCCGGTACTGGCAGGCCGACACCCAACCCCGGTCCTTACGGCTCTGCGGCGTTCCACTAACTCCTGCAGACGGCCACCACTGTCTGCCAACCTTGCTCTCAGTGCCTGGGCTCCAACCCAGACACTCGCAGTACGTGACCTCTCACTTTCCCCTCCTGAACTGATCTACTGCTTTTCCCGCCTCCAGGCCTGTGAACTCCTCGGTGAGTGGGACCAACTGCCTGGCTCCGCCCCACCTGGTGTGGACATCAGACCCTGGAGGGAGGTAACAAGGGTTTTGTATTTGGCTGCTTTAACTGCCTAGGGTGGGGGTGTGTGTGTTGGTATGTCTGTGACTACCTGGCTAGTCCAGGGCATCACACTCCCCCTTGGTAAAATGCAGACCGTCCGCGGGCTGCCCGTCCATCACCGGTTTTCTTTTTGTTCAAAAACTATAAAAGATAAATAACACTTTAAAACGGTAAACATTTAAAACATAAGTGTTTTCTTCAGGTCACCTTAAACGTTGCACATATAAACATTTTTAATACTGACGGACGGACGGACAGATGTCTTCCACTCTCCCACCCAAGCAACCTAGCCCTGATGATGCCCCTAAGAAGTGAGCAGCACCCCTTGACCCCAGTCCAGGTTCAGGCTGTCCGAGCGGGAACGGGTACGGTAACTCGCACCCGGCTGTCACTTCAGGGGACCCCAAGTCCAAGGGGGACCCCTGACCCCCGGAGGATGGCCACCGGTCCTGGTGGTGGCCGGGCCCCAGCCTGCTCTGCTGTGGGCCCTTCCTCCAATCTGCCTCTCCGGAGGCGGCAACGGTATCCATCCCACAATATTATTTACAGGCCCACAAGTGCGTGTGTGGCCTGCCAGTTCTCGACCATGTCCATGAGCAGTTCCTCATGCATACGGTTAACACATAGGGTCCCTCCGGGGACAATTTGCCAGCAACGGCCAGAATAATCAAGTAGACAATCAGATGAAGCTTCGGTTGGTTTACGTTCATTCATTTAACTGAAACAAGGTGCTGAGGGTCCCAACGGGGACAACTTCTCTTTTCCTCATCTTTAAACAGCAATTCCGTGGCACAGCTGCCGTTGCTGCTGCTCCCGGTGGGGAGCACCTTCTGCTTGCTCCGGTTCAGGCGGTGTGGGGGATAGGCCCAGACAGAGTCCCTCCGTGCCGGCTACAACCGGTACCTTCGATAATGAGGGACCCCGCTGTGACATGGCCTGCTCTGCCTCCTGGCAGCTGCATCCCCGCCGTGCCTTAGCCGAGGCCCGGGGTCTGGGAGCAGTTGATGGGACTAGCGGTGCTGGCCTCTGGTCAAGGATCGCCTCCGCTGCGGCCGGGCGGACCGCCGGGGCCGTTGTCATCTCCGTCGCAGTTGGGATGGAAGCCGGGACGAGTGCCAGGGCGGTGACAAAGGTAAGGCCCAGGGGTCGCAGGTCTGGGCCCTCTCCCTCACACACTGTGGGCTCCGCTACCGGTGACAGGGGTAACGGGTCGGTCGGGGCATTGGCCGCGGGCATGGGCAGTGAGGGAGGTAGCGTGGTGGATGGCAGCAGGCCAGGCCCCTCAGCCGTCTCGACCGATAGGGCGTGGGTCGCTTACCCGCTCCTCTGAGACCACCTCCACTTCGGATGCCCAAACGGTTGCGGCCAGGCCCTTCATCTCCGACGTCCACTTCGACAGCATGAAGTGGACTTGGGCCTGGAGCTCCTGGCACATCTTACGGCTGGTTCCAGGAACGTGTTTCGGCAGAGTCCTGGTGTCCCTTAGCTTCACTCCGTTCCCCGGTCCGGTACAGACGGGCCGATGCCCAACCCCGGTCCTTACAGCTCTGCGGAGTTCCACTAACTCCTGCAGACGGCCACCACCGTCTGCCAACCTTGCTCTCAGTGCCTGGGCTCCAACCCAGACATCCGCAGTACGTGACCTCTCACTTTCACCTCCTGAACTGATCTACTGCTTTTCCTGCCTCCAGGCCTATGAACTCCTCGGTGGGTGGGGCCACCCGCCTGGCTCCGCCCCACCTGGTGTGGACATCAGACCCTGGAGGGAGGTAACAAGGGTTTTTGGTTGACTGGTGTAACTGCCTAGGGTGGGGGTGTGTGTGTGTTGGTATGTCTGTGACTACCTGGCTAGTCCAGGGCGTCACACATATTGAGGGAAATTCTCAAAATTAGTGAAGGAGAGGAGAATTGAGGCCGATGTCCAATGAGATTATTCTTTTTCCAAGGACCTTTATAAACAAAAGTGGCTCCTTGGCTGGCTACTGTGGACATCTCCTCCACCTTTGAGAACTCTGCGTTTTGATAACGCTCCTTCAGTGTGCTATATTATCAGACTGCACGTGTATTGTAAAGCTTCTCTGTAGTGATGAGCGAGTACTAAAAAGCTCGGGTGCTCGAAGCTCGGGCCGAGCCTCCCAAGATA
The DNA here is from genome assembly GCF_048569485.1 of Anomaloglossus baeobatrachus. NCBI lineage: Eukaryota > Metazoa > Chordata > Amphibia > Anura > Aromobatidae > Anomaloglossus > Anomaloglossus baeobatrachus. The sequence goes on along the minus strand of NC_134354.1, from coordinate 395,119,068 downwards.
CTCGTGTACTCGGGCCGAGCAACGAGCCCAATGTTATCCTATGGGAGACCCGAGTATTTTTGTGAAATGACCCCCCGGCAGCATGGAGAAACCCTAAAAATGTCACAAAAGTCTCAGAAGAGTGCTCAAATGACATGGCAACAGCATGGGGAAGACCCCTTGAAGCATTTATCACTCAAAAGTCACAGCTGTGAACAATTTTGTCCGCGTTTCACGCCATTTTTACGGACTCACCAGAAAACCTTCCAAAATGACCCCAAAATGATTTTTCATGGCAGAAATGTTAAGGGCACATACCCAATAGTGAGATAGAGCTGGTGTATGTTACTTTTTGAGATTAATACATGAAAGATTTTACGTGAAAACATTGTGTGGCACTCCGATGTCCCTGAGAAGAGACGTACATGAAGGCCTCTTGAGTCTAATGTGCCCATTTTGAGGAAGTGAGTCTTTGTAGTATTTTCCTTTGCCAGGGCAGTCCAAAATTGTGAGGTTCACCAATGCCCCTGCATACAGACGTGCATGAGGGCCTGTAAACCTGAAGTGCCCATTGTAAGGAAGTGGGTCTATTTCAGTATAGCCCTTTGCCAGGGCAGCCAAAAATTGGGAGGCTCCACATTGTCCCTGGATAGAGAACGTGCATGATGGCCTGTAAACCTGAAGTGCCCATTGTAAGGAAGTAGGTCTATTTCAGTATAGCCCTTTGCCAGGGCAGCCAAAAATTGGGAGGCTCCACATTGTCCCTGGATAGAGACGTGCATGATGGCCTGTAAACCTGAAGTGCCCATTGTAAGGAAGTGGGTCTATTTCAGTATAGCCCTTTGCCAGGGCAGCCAAAAATTGGGAGGCTCCACATTGTCCCTGGATAGAGACGTGCATGATGGCCTGTAAACCTGAAGTGCCCATTGTAAGGAAGTGGGTCTATTTTAGTATAGCCCTTTGCCAGGGCAGCCAAAAATTGGGAGGCTCCACATTGTCCCTGGATAGAGACGTGCATGATGGCCTGTAAACCTGAAGTGCCCATTGTAAGGAAGTGGGTCTATTTTAGTATAGCCCTTTGCCAGGGCAGCCAAAAATTGGGAGGCTCCACATTGTCCCTGGATAGAGACGTGCATGATGGCCTGTAAACCTGAAGTGCCCATTGTAAGGAAGTGGGTCTATTTCAGTATAGCCCTTTGCCAGGGCAGCCAAAAATTGGGAGGCTCCACATTGTCCCTGGATAGAGACGTGCATGATGGCCTGTAAACCTGAAGTGCCCATTGTAAGGAAGTGGGTCTATTTCAGTATAGCCCTTTGCCAGGGCAGCCAAAAATTGGGAGGCTCCACATTGTCCCTGGATAGAGACGTGCATGATGGCCTGTAAACCTGAAGTGCCCATTGTAAGGAAGTGGGTCTATTTCAGTATAGCCCTTTGCCAGGGCAGCCAAAAATTGGGAGGCTCCACATTGTCCCTGGATAGAGACGTGCATGATGGCCTGTAAACCTGAAGTGCCCATTGTAAGGAAGTGGGTCTATTTCAGTATAGCCCTTTGCCAGGGCAGCCAAAAATTGGGAGGCTCCACATTGTCCCTGGATAGAGACGTGCATGATGGCCTGTAAACCTGAAGTGCCCATTGTAAGGAAGTGGGTCTATTTTAGTATAGCCCTTTGCCAGGGCAGCCAAAAATTGGGAGGCTCCACATTGTCCCTGGATAGAGACGTGCATGATGGCCTGTAAACCTGAAGTGCCCATTGTAAGGAAGTGGGTCTATTTCAGTATAGCCCTTTGCCAGGGCAGCCAAAAATTGGGAGGCTCCACATTGTCCCTGGATAGAGACGTGCATGATGGCCTGTAAACCTGAAGTGCCCATTGTAAGGAAGTGGGTCTATTTTAGTATAGCCCTTTGCCAGGGCAGCCAAAAATTGGGAGGCTCCACATTGTCCCTGGATAGAGACGTGCATGATGGCCTGTAAACCTGAAGTGCCCATTGTAAGGAAGTGGGTGTATTATAGTATAGCCCTTAGGCAGGGCAGCCAAAAATTGGGAGGCTCCACGTTGTCCCTGGGTAGAGACGTGCATGAGGGCCTCAAAACATTAAGTGTCCATTTTAAGGAAGTGGGTGTATTATAGTATAGCCCTTAGGCAGGGCAGCCAAAAATTGGGAGGCTCCACGTTGTCCCTGGGTAGAGACGTGCATGAGGGCCTCAAAACATTAAGTGTCCATTTTAAGGAAGTGGGTGTATTATAGTATAGCCCTTAGGCAGGGCAGCCAAAAATTGGGAGGCTCCACGTTGTCCCTGGGTAGAGACGTGCATGAGGGCCTCAAAACATTAAGTGTCCATTTTAAGGAAGTGGGTGTATTATAGTATAGCCCTTAGGCAGGGCAGCCAAAAATTGGGAGGCTCCACGTTGTCCCTGGGTAGAGACGTGCATGAGGGCCTCAAAACATTAAGTGTCCATTTTAAGGAAGTGGGTGTATTATAGTATAGCCCTTAGGCAGGGCAGCCAAAAATTTGGAGGCTCCACGTTGTCCCTGGGTAGAGACGTGCATGAGGGCCTCAAAACATTAAGTGTCCATTTTAAGGAAGTGGGTGTATTATAGTATAGCCCTTAGGCAGGGCAGCCAAAAATTGGGAGGCTCCATGTTGTCCCTGGGTAGAGACGTGCATGAGGGCCTCAAAACATTGTTTCCATTGCAAAGGAGCGGGTCTCCTGTCGTTGTAATGTCCATTCTGCAAAGAATGGGCGAAAAAATTTACCACTGGGGGTATACCTGAAACAAAGGCCTAAGTATTGCAATTTGTAACGGTCATCATCATGGTGGCGCATGAGGAGAAGGAGGAGCAGTCCAGCGATTATCCAAAGTCCAGAAGTGTGTACCCATGGGTGAGTGGAGGTACATGGCAAACTTTAAATTCCGCTCTCATTTGCTGGTGGTGTGGTGAAGTCTGGCCCAATCCAACCCTTGTTCATCTTGATCAGAGTCAGCCTGTCAGCATTTTCAGTTGACAGGCGGGTGCGTTTATCTGTAATGATTCCACCTGCGGCACTAAAAACACGCTCTGACAAAACGCTAGCAGCAGGGCAGGCCAGGACTTCCAAGGCGTAGAGAGCCAATTCATGCCACGTGTCCAGCTTGGATACCCAATAATTGTAAGGCACAGAGGAATGTCGGAGTACAGTTGTTCGATCTGCAAGGTACTCCTTCAGCATCTGGGCAAACTTAGGATTTCTTGTGGCACTACCCCGCACCTCAGGGGCTGTGGTACGTGAGGGGCTGAGAAAACTGTCCCACATCTTAAAGACTGTTCCCCTACCTCTGGCGGATTGGACTTGTGCCTCTCTCGGCTGTACGCCTCGGTTGTCCACTGATTCCTGACCTATGCCGCTAGCGTTTTGTGAGGGGAATGCTTTGCCTACTTCCGTGAGTATGGCCTTCCGGAACTGCTGCATTTTGGTTGACCTCTCCTCCACGAGAATAAGAGACAAAAAGTTCTCCTTGTAGCGTGGGTCTAACAGTGTTACCAACCAGTAATGATTGTCGGCCAAGATGTTCTTAACGCGAGGGTCACGAGACAGGCAGCTTACCATAAAGTCAGCCATGTGCGCCAGACTCTTAACAGCCAGGACTTCAGTAGCCTGACCAACAAGATGACTGAACATGCTGTCCTCCTCCTCCTCCTCCTCCTCCTCATCTACCCTGTCCTCTGGCCAGCCACGCTGAACCGAGGATATGACTGGTGTGCATGTCATATCCTCAATTTGGCCGGAGAGTTGCTCCATGTCTTCATCCTCCTCCTCGTCATAGTCCTCCACTGCACGTTGTGATGAGACGAGGCTGGGCTGTGTGTTATCACCCACACCCACTACTGTTTCTTGCTGCAACTCATCGCGCTCCGCCTGCAATGCATCATGTTTGTTTTTCAGCAGAGACCGTTTTAGAAGGCAGAGTAGCGGTATGGTGACGCTAATAATGGCGTCATCACCACTCACCATCTTGGTGGAGTCCTCAAAGTTTTGGAGGATGGTACATAGGTCTGACATCCATCTCCACTCCTCAGGTGTTATGTGTGGAGTTTGACCCATTTCCCGACGGCTTAGGTGATGCAGGTACTCAACAACTGCCCTCTTCTGCTCACATATCCTGACCAACATGTGCAGAGTTGAATTCCAACGCGTGGGGACATCACACACCAGTCTGTGAGCCGGAAGATGCAAACGGCGCTGAAAGCCGGCAAGGCCGGCTGAAGCAGTAGGTGACTTTCGAAAATGTGCAGACAGGCGGCGAACTTTTACCAGCAGATCAGACAGCTCTGGGTATGACTTTATAAACCGCTGAACCACGAGGTTGAGCACATGGGCCACGCATGGAACATGTGTCAGCTGGCCTCGCCTCAAAGCCGCCACCAGGTTCCGGCCATTGTCACACACGACCTTTCCTGGCTTTAGGTTCAGAGGTGTGAGCCAGTGATCTGCCTGCTGTTTCAGAGCTGTCCACAGCTCTTCTGCATTGTGGGGTTTGTCACCTATGCAGATTAGCTTCAGCACAGCCTGTTGCCGCTTCGCCGAGGCAGTGCTGCAGTGCTTCCAGCTTGTGACTGGTGTGGAGGGCACAGTGGATGAGGATGCGCAGGAGGAGGAGGAGGCTGAAGAGCATGACATTCCGGAGCTGTAGAGTGTGGGTGAAACACTGACTGAGGTAGGGCCTGCAAACCTTGGTGTGGGAAGGACGTGTTCCGTCTCTCGCTCAGACTGGGTCCCAGCTTCCACAATATTAACCCAGTGTGCCGTCAACGAGATGTAGCGGCCTTGCCCACAAGCACTTGTCCACGTGTCTGTGGTTAGGTGGACCTTGGGTGAAACAGCGTTGTTCAGGGCACGTGTGATGTTTTGTGACACGTGGTTATGCAATGCGGGGACGGCACACCGGGAGAAATAGTGGCGGCTGGGGACCGAGTAACGTGGGACAGCTGCCGCCATCAGGTCACGGAATGCTTCTGTCTCCACCAGCCTAAAAGGCAACATTTCCAGCGCAAGCAGTCGCGAAATGTTAGCATTTAGAACTGTGGCATGTGGGGTGTTGGCAGTGTATTTGCGCCTGCGTTCAAAGGTTTGCTGAATGGATAACTGAACGCTGCGCTGGGACAAGGACGTGCTTGATGATGGTGTTCTTTCTCCGTAGGCAACTGCAGGTGCAGGAGTGGAGGAGGCTTGTTCGCAGGCAGCATGGACAGAGGATTGGCTCGCGTGCACAACCAGCGAAGACGTAGCAGTGACATCAGCAAGCACTGCTCCTCGACTCTGTTGTACTTCCCACAAAGTCGGGTGCTTGGCTGACATGTGCCTGATCATGCTGGTGGTGGTCAGGCTGCTAGTTTTGGTACCCCTGCTGATGCTGGCACGGCAGGTGTTGCAAATGGCCTTTTTTGAATCATCTGGATCCAACTTAAAAAACTGCCAGACTCGGGAAGACCTAACATTTGTACAGGCACCTTGTGTCGTCGTGTTGTTCCGGGGAACGGTTGCCTGACTTCTGCCTGGGGCCACCACCCTGCTTCTTACTGCCTGTTATGATGCTACGCCTCCCTCCCCCTGTGCACTGCTGTCCTCTCTCTGCATATCCTCCTGCCAGGTTGGGTCAGTTACTGGATCATCCACCACGTCGTCTTCCTCTTCCGCACCCTGCTCCTCCTCCTTACTTCCTGACAATTGTGTCTCATCATCGTCCACCACTTGTTGAGACACGTTGCCAACTTCGTGAGAACGTGGCTGCTCAAATATTTGGCCATCTGTACAGACGATCTCCTCATGACCCACTTCAATATGAGCTGGCGAGAGGCCAGAATGTGTGAATGGAAACGTGAACAGCTCTTCCGAGTGTCCAAGTGTGGGATCATTAATGTCCGAGGAGGACGTGTACTCAGCCTGGTGGTAGGAAGGAGGATCAGGTTCAGAAATGTGCGGTGCAGTATCACGGCTACTGACACTTGACCGTGTGGAAGACAGAGTGTTTGTGGTGGTGCCAATCTGACTGGAAGCATTATCTGCTATCCAACTAGCAACCTGTTGACACTGGTCTTGGTTCAAGAGCGGTGTACTGCTGCGGTCCCCAAGAATTTGGGACAGGACGTGCGAGCGACTAGATGTGGCCCTTTGTTGTGGCGAAATTAGAGCTTGCCCACGACCTCGGCCTCTGCCTGCACCCCCATCACGTCCACTTCCTTGTTCCTTGCCAATGCCCTTGCGCATTTTGCAATGCTGTGCACTGCTGACGTGTATATTCACTACTTGTGCGTTATATCAAAGTTTCTGGAAATTGCACACAAGTGCACCTGTACGCTGCCACCAACAGGCACACACGTGCGGTTTTAAAAACCAAGCACGGACGCAATAAGAACCTAACAGGTTTTTTTGGGGAGCGACAATTACAGACAAGTCAGACACTATCTGGACTGTTTTACACTGTGTACACCAGCCCCAGATATGATGAAGGCTGGTATACGGTCACCACTACCCTGCCTGCCTGCCTGCCTGTATACTGGTACAATAGTCCTGACAAGGACTCTTTTGGTCACTAGCCTGTATTCAGACCTGGCTATACCCTGCCTGTATATAGCAACAATAGTCCTGAGAAGGACTCTGCTACTGTACTCCGACCTGGCTATACCCTGCCTGCCTGTATACAACTAGAATAGTCCTGAGAAGGACTTTTGGTCACACTGTTTGCAGCCCTGCAACTGAAAAAGCTATAAAGGGCCGCAAAGCTTTCCCTGAAGCAGCGACCCTCTCCCTGCACTGACTGTCTGGATAGCTGTGAGCAGAGCACAGCGCGCCGGCCGATATAAAGACTCGGTCACGCTGTGCAGGCCGGCCAATCACTGCAATTCCACAACTAACAGGGCTGTGGCATTGCAGTGATCTGCCAGCCAATCCCTGCATGAGGGCTGGCTCTCAAAAGAGCGCCAACATGCAGAAATGAAGACCACGAGTACAGCACGAGTATCGCGAGATTACTCGGTCCCCGCCGAGCAGCCCGAGTACAGCGATACTCGTGCGAGTACCGAGTAGTTACAAGCATGCTCGCTCATCACTACTTCTCTGCCATAATACCATCTGCTTCCTTTTTTAAAAAATATTTGTGTCTTGCTGCATATGGTTAATCCTGTGAACGACTACTACGCTTTCCATTGATTTGTTCTTTTATTATATTTGTTGTTTTCTATGTGTGTATATAGAACTTCAGCTTTATTCTCTTCTAAAAAGTGTAAAAGCGTACACATAGAGGAGTTTATGTCATCCCTTCTCCATCTGTCATGTCACCGATCCACATCACTAATTCATTTATTGCACTCAAATAAAAGAGAAAAATAACAATTACAAAAACAAGCTTTCCTCTCACTGAAAACACCATTTCCTAGCAACGTGAATGCAGGACTAAAGAACTAGAACCAGCCTTATTTACAAGTTTCATTATTTTATTATTAAGATTACCGAGCGTGTATTCTGGGCATTAGGCATAAAGTGGCCGATGTGAAGGCAGCTAGTGAAGAGAGGAAGTGATCTGCATATTAATTTAATATGGAAGAGGTCAATGTGTAAGGTTTGCTGAGGCAGCATGATGTGTTAGCCCCTAAAGGATATGTGATGTATGTGAGAGGGGAGAAGGACCCATTTAAGCCTCTCTCCAGACACAGCTCACAGCAAAACTACAGTCAACAGCAATTCTCTTTTTCTGCTTGATTGGACCTATCATGGACTCTGACCACTGGGGTAATTTGGTGTGTGGGATTCAGCTCGGAAGCATTTATTTCGCAAGTAATTGACCAAAAAATTAATTTTATTCAGGAGATTCAAACTCACTTGAAAACGAGCAGCATGTGGCATGAAAGGAGATAAAACTTTTACTACATTACTAGGTTTTTTATTCATTTAACCCATTTTAGAATTGAATATTAAATAGAATGATATTCTCTATCTATCTGTCTCATCTATGTCATCTCTCTAACTCTCTACCTCTCCCCCTATCCATCTATCTATCCATCTATCTATCTATTATCTATCTATTGTCCATCTATCTATTATCCATCTATCTATCTATCTATCCATTATCTATCTATCTATTATCTATCTATTAGCCATCTATCTATCTATCTATCTATCTATCCATTATCTATCTATTATCTATATAGTATCCATCTATCTATCTATCTAACTATCTATTATCTATCTATTTCTCTATTTATCATTTATGATCTATCTATTATCTATCCATCTATCTATCTATCCATCTATCTATCTTTCTATCATCTATCTATCTCTTACATGCAATATACTGTATATGGCAAAGGAACTATCCATCTATCTATCATTATGATCTAGCTATCATTTATCCATCTCTCATAGGTAATATGTGTATATATATATATATATATATATATATATATATATACTAGAAGGTGGCCCGATTCTAACTCATCGGGTATTCTAGAATTTACGTATTGTGTAGTTAATGTATGATTTTTGTTATATATATGTATAGATGTTGTTGTGTGTAGTTGCCAAGTGTTTGTGTAGGGCGCTGTAAATGTTCTGGGTGTTGTCTGGGTGTGGAGGTGTGTGAGAGCGGTGTTGTATGTGTGTTGCGTTGTGTGTGTTGCGTTGTATGTGGAGCGCTATGTGTCTGCAGCATTGTGTGTGTGTGGTGCTGTGTGTTGCGCGGTTTGTGTGGGTGTGGCTGTGGGATGCGTGTGTGTGTTTTGGGGGGAGGTATGTTTTGTGCAATGTGTGTGTTGCGCGGTATGTGTGTATATTTGTGTATGCCGCGGTGTTTGTGTGTTGGGTGTTGTGTGTGTGCGGCGTTGTCTGTGTGTGTGTGGGTGTCTGTGTAGGGCGGTTTGTGGTTCCCAGTGTGTGTGTGGTGTGTTGTGCGGTGCGCGTGTGGCGGTGTGTGTGTGTTTTGGGGGGAGGTGTGCGCCCCCATGGTGCTCCATCCCCCATGCTGCGCACCCCCATCGTGTTCCTTCCCCCATGCTGCGCATCCCCATCGTGCTCCATCTCCCATGCTGCGCACCCCCAATCGTGCTCCATCCCCCATGCTGTGCACCCCCCATCGTGCTCCATCCCCCCTGCTGCGCACCCCCCATCGTGCTCCATCCCCCATGCTGCGCACCCCCCATTGTGCTCCATCCCCCATGCTGCGCACCCCCCATCGTGTTCCATCCCCCATGCTGTGCACCCCCATCGTGCTCCATCCCCCATGCTGCGCACCCCCATCATGCTCCATCCCCCATGCTGCGCACCCCCTATTGTGCTCCATCCCCCATGCTGCGCACCTCCCATCGTGCTCCATCCCCCATGCTGCGCACCCCCCATGGTGCTCCATCCCCCATGCTGCGCACCCCCCATCGTGCTCCATCCCCCATGCTGCGCACCCACCATGGTGCTCCATCCCCCATGCTGCGCACCCCTCATCGTGCTCCATCCGACAAGCTGCACACCCCCCATTGTGCTCCATCCCCCATGCTGCGCACCCCCCATCATGCTCCATCCCCCATGCTGCCCCCCCCATCGTGCTCCATCCCCCCTGCTGCGCACCCCCCATCGTGCTCCATCCCCCATGCTGCACACCCCCCATCATGCTCCATCCCCCATGCTGCGCACGCCACATCGTGCTCCATTCCCCATGCTACTCACCCCCCATTGTGCTCCATCTCCCATGCTGCACACCCCCCCATCGTGCTCCATCTCCCATGCTGCGCACCCCCCATTGTGCTCCATCCTCCATGCTGCACACCCCCCATCGTGCTCCATCTCCTGACCTGAAGTACCGTGGGGGTCTATCCAGGGAGTCGCTACTGCCTTTTCTTCCCTTTTTGGACTGTTTGCTGGCAGCATGGACCAGGTGAGATGGCTTCTAGCTCTGTATCCTTATGGGTCCCTGCGTTGCTGCTGAGGCTTGGACTCTGAAGGTTGGTGAGGTACTTGTAGTTCCCCTCACCAGCAGGTTTAACAGATAGTTACACTGGAGTCTGCTCTAGGGACCTGTACCCCGTGCTTGCTTAGTCACCAGGAGCACCTCTTTTCTCTGACTATCTGGGACCGTTCACCCCCGCCAACTGTCACTACACCGCGCAGGGTCTGACTAGTGGCAATGCGCGTGTCTCCTAGCAACCGGCGCGCTCCACCACCAGACTGGCCCTCCTCTCTTTCCTTACAGCCACTGCACTTTAGCTTCCAACCCCTCCGCTCCACCTCTTGAAAAGAATTGCAGACTAGCCCTCTTCTGAAGACTACCCAAGGGTCCTCTCTAAAGGTGTGGGAGACCTGGTTGCTATGTGTCTGTGCGTACACACCTCATTCTGGCCTTTAGGATTACTTGGAAGTACTGTCCCAGCATGGGTGCAGTACTCAGTGGTGCCTGATCAGGTCAGGGGCGCCACATTAGCAATATATGCTAAATATTTATTTCAGATAAGACCTACAGCTATTTCCAGAACAAGGTCCTATCAAGCTTCAGTGTAGATTTAGTTGCAGATTCGCGACTCTCTCCGTCAATTAAATCACCACCGATAATTGTGCAATCTTGAGAAAGACTTGCCTCTATCAAATATTTCTGGCATACCCTGTGCAAATGTTCAAGATGCTAGAACCCATTTAAGGAAATTAGGTTGTAGACATGTATGACGAAAACAAAAAAGAGTTTCAATAGTCGTGCATGTACCAGCCATGAAACATTTCTGTTTTGAGCTACCTTTTGGAGGTTATACTTTTTTCTTGTCTTCTATAGAAAAAAACTGTGGTCTTCAAAAGACAAGATTAGAGAATACTCTACTAGTAAGAACAGCATGGTAGGTGAATCTCTAGAGATGGCGTCACACTGTATGACTGCATTGACATTTTACTTTTTTACATGCATAGAGTAACAAAACCTTGAAGAGGAGAGATTGTACTGTTGATGTGGATGTCTTAGAGGATCTTTTTAACACTAGCATAAGACAGAAAACCTCTTTCAGTTGTGCTTTTCTTGAGGTTCAACCTTTGATACAAGTTAAAATGAAGCAAAGAAAACTCACAAGTGCTGAGTTTGATGCTTTTTTCCTATGAGTGGCGATCAGCCAGCCTGTTTTGCTGTTATGAGAAGCTCTAATTGACCATATGAGACTTGAGCGTGGCCTCAGTGAATCTCTCAAATTAAAGAAGAATCGTTGATGGGCTGAGGGAGACGAAGCGTCTGAATTTTTCCGAGACCACAACAGGGAATTGGCTCATGTCGCAGCTGAGGACCTAAAAGTCATTCTGCTTCTGAGCTGTAAAATTAATTAATTTAATGCTACTGGAAATTTTTCTTGCTCTCCTGTGAATATCAGTTAGCTATTGGTATCATAAAAAGCACTGGTCATTAAAGGAAAGCAGTGCCATTTCATTCAATCACAGAATATCTATCTATCTATGTATCTAGAAAAAAATAAAATCTCCAAAACAAAACAAAATATATAGAAAATCTGGATCCTTTATTAGCCCATGTGGCGTGGCGACTAGGGATCATCAAACACCTCAAATATTTGGCTTCACAAATATTTGCCGAATAGGTCGCCGCTATTCGACTATTCGCGAATATTCGATGTGCAATGTAAAGGTGGCTTTACACGCAACGACATTGCAAGCGAGATGTCATTGGGGGTCACGTAATTCGTGACGCACATCTGGCCTCGATAGCAATGCCGTTGCGTGTGAAATGCAGGAATGACCGTTACCGATCAAAATTACTTACCTAATCATTGATTGTTGACACATCGTTCTAATCTCAAATATCGCTGCTGTTGCAGGACGCAGGTTGTTTGTCGTTCCTGCGGCAGCACACATGGGTGTGTGTGACACTGCAGGAACGAGGAACATCACCTTACCTGCGGCCGCCGGTAATGAGGAAGGAAGGAGGTGGGCGGGATGTTACGGCCGCTCATCTCCGCCCCTCCGCTTCTATTGGGCGGCTGGTTAGCGACGCTGCTGTGACGCCGAATGAACCGCCCCCTTAGAAAGGAGGTGGTTCGCTGGCCACAGTGACGTCGCTAGGCAGGTAAGTACATGTGACTGGTGTTAGCGATGTTGTGTGCCACGGGCAGCGATTTGCCCGTGACGCACAACCGACGGGGGCGGGTTCTTTCACCAGCGACATCGCTAGCGATGTCGCTGCATGTAAAGAAGCCTTAAGTCTATGGGAAACCCGGCTAACAACTATTCGGAACTATTCGGGCTTCCCATAGACTTACATGGCGCATCAAATATTCGCATAGTGGCGACCTATTTGTCGGATATTCGCGAAGCCAAATATTTGAGGTATTCAATCATCCCTAGTGGTGACATAGGACCTTTCTCAAGCAGTACATAGGTGCAAACATGAAGTATGATATATAAAGCAGAACAATATCATTACATAAATTACTTCTCATTGCTCAAATACATACAAAATACATATATTATAATAACGTGTGCAAATAATGCAAAAGAGACCATTGGATGAAGATACAAACACATACAATCGTTTAATGAGATGCAAAAAATGTAATGTCTTAAGTGCTAAGAAGTGCAAAAGCGAATTAATAGTATATAATTATAATCATATGTTCATTATAATTAACAATCTCGTCCAAAACCAACTTCATTATAGGCAAAATATCCATTATCGGAGTTCTCTATTCATTACTATGTATGTTTATGAGTCACAAATAGTGAGCCAATAGGAAACACAGGTGTAACGATAAAAAAAAACTATGCGTATGCGCAATATCTGCCAGTGAATTGAGAGTACCATTTTAAGTAAGTCCCGTCTTCTATATAGAGAACACACGTGTGCAAGGATACCAAAAATGCCATCTTAAGAAAGGGAATAACTGAGCCATTACATTATATTATCTCAACATCCATATAGTAGTACAGAAGAAACACTAATTTTACCCTCGTACAAAGAACCTATAGTGTACTTTACAGTACAAGTAACTCTAGATACTCATCCGTGATGTCCACGATTGAAGTAATTATTTTTTTCTATTCTTCTTGACCCTGGGCAGAAAGAACACTGTGCTTTCTAGCCAGGACTCATCTCTACAAAATGTAGAACACTCGGTGGGAAGGAGGCAATTCATTAAGCTGTTTGCATCAAAGATCTAGCATAACCATCTTAAAGGAAACCTTGTCACCAGTTTTTTTTCAATTAAAAGAATCCCCTTCTGCAGCTCATGGGCTGCATTATATAAAGGTTCATCCTGCTACTGGCCCTCCTTTCAGACCTAAATAAACACTTTATAAAATATTACCTTTTGGTATGCTAATGATGTTTTCTGGCCACGTGGGCGGGCTGTTTTTCGTCCGTTATTCCCCCTCCTGCCACTGTTAGCCGTCCCCCATTGTTCATTTACATACATGAGGCCACCGCCCTCATGTAACGCCGTGCTCCTGAGTTCTCGCGCATGCCCAGTGGCACTATCGTGGGACTGAGCATTGTGCAAATTGCGAGCGCTGGTGAGGTTTTTGCGCAGGCGCGAGATTATGGGCGGCGCTGTGAATGTCATCACCAGCGTCATCCAAGTACCCGCCCATAATCTCGTGCCCGCGCTTTTCCCTCTGCCTCCACTGTTAAGCGCTAGCACTGGCCATATCATCCACGTTACCTATTACCACGGGCACAATATTATGGGTGGGTACTTGGATGACGCTAGTGATGACATTCACAGCGCCGCCCATAATCCCGCGCCTGCGCAATAACCTCACCAGCGCTCGCAATTTGCACAATGCTCAGTCCTGCGATAGTGCCACTGGGCATGCACGAGAACTCAGGAGCACTGCGTTACATGAGGGCGGCGGCCTCATGTATGTACATGAACAATGGGGGACGACTAACAGCGGCAGGAGGGGGAATAACGGACGAAAAACAGCCCGCTCCCATGGCCAGAAAACATCATTAGCATACCAAAAGGTAAGATTTTATAAAGTGTTTATTTAGATCTGAAAGGGGGGCCAGTAGCAAGATCAACCTTTCTAGAATGCAGCCCAGGAGCTGCAGAAGGGGATTCTTTTAGTTTAATTACGAAAATTCTGGTAACAGGTTCCCTTTAATAAGTCACAATATTTTTGCGCAACTCAGCAGTTGCCCACCTGACAAATTCATAATACAGTGAGACCTTGGTTTACAAGAACAATTCTTTCTGGGACTGTGCTCGTAAACCAAGTTACTCGTATAAAAAGCAAAATTTCACATAGAAAATAATTGAAACTCAGACAATTCATTCCACAACATGTAGCAATGTCCCATCCTGGTCCACTATTGTGCCAACACACACAAATACATACACACATATTATGCTCACTTATTCTCCGTTTCCTCGGCGGCCTCTTCCCTGGTTGTTGCAGTCCGCAAGCATGTAGATCCGGTAACCGTCGCGATCGATGCAGCACCTGCCACTGTCAGTGCTTCAGCAGCTGACGTCAAAGGCATGACCCGCTTGCCACTTAGAAATAGACAACTATGCTGTACAACACGCAGAGACAGGCATCCATTTTCTTCATCCCCTAGAGAGAGGTAGCCATGTCTACATCACCTAGAATCAGATATCTTTATCCTAAGTATCTTAGACATATACATTTTCCATTTCATCTAAAAAAATTGTTTAAAAGAACAGAGAGTCCTCAGTGGTTGATACCTTTTAATGGCTAACTGAAAAGGTATCAACCACTGAGGACTCTCTGTTCTTTTAAACAATTTTTTTATCTCTACTGGCTAACACGGTACAAAGATATATTTTACTTGTACCATTTCATCTAGAAACAGGTAGACATGTTTTAATGGAATGACTGAAACTCGAACATCTATAGGAATTCTGAGACACGGCTGGCTGTTCATTTCCTATTGATATTGGATATGGCTGAAGGCAGGAGAGGGAAGACAGCGCTGGATAGGCACAAGGATCACATGATGTAACAACTTCATGTGAGCCCTGGGAGAGCAGCAACAACACCAGGGGTGAGTATAATGTGAACAGGTGCAAACTAAACATGAAACATAATAACAAAAAGGAGACAGTTGCTCATTGCAGTGCTAACATATGTGGAACAATGAATATGGGAGCATAAACATACATTACTGCTATGAAAAACATGTAAAAATTGAGATACTTAGCACACAAAAATGGCCAGTTTTATGTGAGCCTAACAGCTAATGGCAAGGTGACCTCTTTTTGTTGGGTCCCTATCACACTAATGCCTCTGCTTGGGTTAAAAAACCCCTACAATTTATGGGCGGACAGGAACCTGAATGAAGAATTAAAATTACATGAGGCTGAAGAGCAAAACTGCTCAATCAGAAGGCATAACCATGTAATCTAAGAAAAAGATTGATGGCACATCCTACCTTTCTAATGCAAACAGGTGCAAACTGAACATGAAACATAATAACATAAATGAGACAGTTGCACTAGTGCTAAGATATGTGGAACAATGAATATGGGAATATAGACATGCATTACTGCTATGAAAAACACGTAAAAATTGAGATACTTAGCACACAAAAATGGCCAGTTTTATGTGAGCCAAACAGCCAATGGCAAGGCGACCTCTTTTTGTTGGGTCTCTCTATCACTCTAGTGCCTCTCCTTGGGTTAAAAAACCTACAAGGTCGCCTTGCCGTTGGCGGTTGGGCTCCCAGAAAACTGATCATTTTTGTGAGCTATTTCAATGTTTACATGTTTTCCATAGCAGTAATGCATGTCCATATTCGCATATTCATTGTTCCACATACCTTAGCACTACACAGTGCAACTGTCTCCCTTTTGTTACCAAAAATGTTTGTCATTTATTCCAAGTATTGGATAACCTTTTTAATAATTCACCTACAGGAATGATCTACATAAGCTAGGGATCATCAGGTAAGTTATTTATTATGCATTGCTTATATAGCACCATAGCACCAACATATTCCACAGCACTTTACAAAGATTATCATCATTATCTTTATTGTCTAAATTCCTTCCCTATCAGTGTCTTTTTTGGAGTGTTGGAAAGAACCAGAGTACCTGGTGGGAACCCCAACAAATCCCTTTGCAGTTGTTGGCCTTGGTGGGATTTGAACACAGGACACCAGCATTGCAAAGCAACAGTGCTAACCACTGAGCCGCCATGCTGTCCAAAATATGATTTCACTAGATAGGTATCTATAATACCAATCACACAGATGCAATCAGCCATATTATAAATCACTTAAACGGGCTTTACACGCTACGATATATCAAACGATATGTCGTCGGGATCACGTCGTTAGTGATGCACATCCGACCTCGTTTGACATATCGTAGCGTGTAACACAAACGAGCGACTGTGAATGAGCAAAAATACTCACCTTATCATTGCTCGTTGACACGTCGCTCATTTTCAAAATATCGAACGTCCTTCTGTGCGCCAGTTGTTCATCGTTCCCGAGGCAGCACACGTCGCTCCGTGTGACACCCTGGAAACGATGAACCGCAGCTTACCTGCGGCTGCCGCCAATGCGGAAGAAAGGAGGTGGGCGGGATGTTTACATCCCGCTCATCTTCGCCCCTCTGCTTCTATTTGCCGGCCGCTGTGTGACGTCGCTGTGACGCTGAACGTCCTTCCCCCTTCAGGAAGTGGTTGTTCGCCGCCCACAGCGAGGTCATTCGGGAGGTAAGTACGTGTGACGGGGGTTACTGACTTTGTGCGACACGGGCAACAAATTGTCAGCCGGTGCCGCACAAATGATGGGGGAAGGTACGATCGCAAATGCGATCGCACGAGAAATTGCAGCATGTAAGGCAGGCTTTTGATACAAGCAGCTATGTTCTACAAGTAACAAACATGTAAGAGTGTTGACTAGGCCTGCGTGTTCCTGCCCTAAAGACATCGATCGCCATTGTAGCAATGTGAACTGTGTTTATGTGGCTACTATGTATGCAATGTGTTTATGCATAAAGTGTACTACTGCTACTGCTCCCTGGTATAGAGAAAAGGCTCTGCCTAGCAATAGGGGGACTATAGGCAGGGAACAATGAATATCTGTGGGTCGCCCACAGCAGGAGGAGCCAGCTGCAGGGAACAGTCTGATTCCATTCTAGTTTAGTCAGTAGTGGCTAGAGTGTAGAAAGCTGTACTGGTGAGTAGTATAGCTAATAGGAGAAGTGTGCAAGCCCGACAAATATTAAAGGCTGTAGGAAGTGAGTGTTGGTGAAATCCGTTACTTGACCCTCAAGGTCACATCAGAAATGGTGCACCTGGTAAGTACTCCAGTTGGGAACAGGTGGAGGGTCACCTCCAGCCTGCAGACTTGAGTTCGTGGCCAGAACTCAACAGAGGTTTCCTGGTCAGTGGCTGACTCCAGCGGTGCTAGCCTTCAAGTGGATACTTGGCATAAACCTGGGTAAACAGGTCAGCATGGAGAATATGGTAGACGAGGCGAGACCGACGGTGGTCGACACACTGGTATAGAGAATGGGTCTCTGTGGGTGGGACGAGACCCTGGCCAGGGAGGACTATATGGCTTCATCGTATGAATCTGCGGTGCCAACTAGTAAGGAGGAGGATGGACAGACAGCATCACCAGTACCAGGAATGACGGAGCAGTCTAAAGTAAAAATATGCTTTAAAGTCGAATAGGCTATACAGAATGTTTTCAAATGTTGTGATCACAGTATCGATGTGTTGAAAGTACTGTGTGTAACAGTTAATAAAAGACTATTGAGAAAAAAACAGTGTCCATGTATGTGACTCCTCAGCAGAAGAATCCAGGCTTAATCCCAGGTATGACTTGCACACACAAATACCACACACCCAGCCAGGATCACCGAGACCAATCCCTTCCCCCTTGCTCTGTGAAGGTGGCCTGGGAGCGGACCACTGAGAGACTGCTGAGCCTCTTACCCGTGACTACAGCTCTGGGCTCCCCACACACATGTACAAACTATAAGTAGTTGTAACATTATTAATAGTCATTATTTCTCAAATTTTCAAACACAGGAATTGTATGGATTTGCCCACTGTATAAATCATGTAACACTGTTACTAGCCAACCTGCAGGGGTATATGACTGTCACAATGTTTAGTCATATTCCAGGTGTATATTACAGGACTAAACCAGTGAGAAAAGGGCTACTGCATCTATACAAGAAATATATCTGAGCAAAGGAACAGCCAAAATTCATCACATTCAAAGAATTAATAAATAAAATGTGTCATCTGCACAAATAATGATGATAAAATGAAACTTGGCTATCATCATTTGTATCTTCTAAGCATGGCGTTAAGTAGACGTGTCTAAGCTTTAAATCACTGAGGCAAGATTTGATGACAGGTAGATTAAAATACCAAACATTTCCGTTTCTCACTGCTCCACCCCAGTATATTGTGTACATTTCTCTGTAAGGCACCTTCTCATATCCATAATAATGTATGACATCAGACCTAGCGATAGAAATGCCCTCAGACACTACCAAATATTATCCCGGATGAGGAAAACATCAGTAATTGTTGGATGTGAATGCACACCTAACGCGGATACTTTTCAGACTGCGGCAATGGGTTAATTCCCTCGAGCTCATTCTTAGACACAAGATTCCACAAATAGATGCTGAAACGTACAGGATTTAAGTAGCCTACACACAGACATCAATGCTCTCTTCATCTAACACCCATACTAAGATGTTTTGAGGTATCCAAAAAACAAAGTTTGACCCTAGATCTTGAAGTTCGGCTGGTGCCCTGTTAGGTCTTTACGAGGACAGGTGTTATAAATAGTTCTGCTTCTGTCAGGATTGCGTTAGGAAATTCTGTTTGCCAATTACAGTAATCCCTGCTGGGAGTTGAATCTTTACTTTTGAGTGACTAGCCAACTCAATTAAGTGTAAGAAAACCTCCCAGCCTGCCAGACGGAAAGTAGGCCAAAATTTAAAATGCCTGTATCAAAGGAGCCCCTGTGAACCCATATGCTGCTGGAGGGTTGTGTAACGGGTGTTAAAAAGCTATATAGTACACGCGAATATTAAAGCACATCTATGGCGTCTGGAAATTAATGAAAACAATACCACCTTGTTTGCAAACTTTATGAAATAAATGACTGAGGAATGGCTTATTTATTTAGTGTTCAGTCAAGTATTTCTTTTTCTCCATTGCAGGGAACCTGTCACAGTCTACATACAGTCTGATCTATGGAAGCCGAGCAGAATGATATATACAGCATATCACAAAAGTGAGTACACTCCCCACATTTTTGTAAACATTTTATTATATGTTCCAATGACCAGTATAAGAGTGTGTGAGTGATAACACCAAATGTAACACACCTGCTGCCCACTCACAGCTGAGACCTTGTAACGCTAATGAGCTGATTGGGCACAATTTTGCCATTTTCACTTAGGGGTGTACTCACTTTTGATGCCAGCAGTTTTGACATTAATGGCTGTGTGTTGAGTTATTTAGAGGGCATTTACACTATTATACAAGCTGTACACTGACTACTTTACATTGTATCAAAGTGTCATATCTTTAGCATTGTCCCATGAAAAGATAAAATAATATACTTAGAAAAATGTGAGGGGTGTACTCACTTTAGTGACGAACTGGATGGGCTCGGCCAGAGGCTTCCTATCCACCGACAGTACTGTATTGTGAATTTGCAGCTGACAAACAGGAATCCAATGCCGATCTACCATAGCCTGCTGTAGTACCTAAGTCCAGTAAGCCTGCTTCGGCGAATCGGGAATCGCTACTGGCAATGGACACAGTCAAATAGGGTAGCCCCTTCTACTAACCCAAGGCAGGGCATTTTTCTGGCTTCTTGGGACAGAAAAGGATCAGATACGGTGGTAATCAGAAAAATCAGGGGTTAATTGCAGCTCAAAGCTGCCACTAAGCTTTAGATTAGTAATGGGAAGTGTCTAGGAGACCACCCAGTACGAATGTGTAAGTAATGTAAGTAAAAGTAAATAAACACAAAACACCAAAAAAATCCTTTATTTTAAATAAAATACAAAAAACAAATCTAAACCACATCATAACGTACGCAGTTTTGATGCGTTTTTTTGCCAAGACGTGTAGATTGGGTGCAGGAATATAGTGTAAAAAATTCAGCACCAACTCTGCATCTCTTGACAAAAAAATGTTAATATATGGTTTTGATGCAGTGTCAGTGCAGTTGTCTTCCAGAATGTGCAAATTTGTTGCTGAAATGTTTGTACCAGATTTCAACACCAAATGTGCACCTCATGGCAGAAAACTACACCAAAATGCCGTGAAAACTATATTTTTGCCAACAGATGCAGATTTAGTGTTGAAATTTTTACACCATATTCCTGCACCATATACACCTCCTGGCAAAAAACCCCAACGCATTAAAATCACATAGTATTTTGATTTGCTTGCAGGTCTGTGAACTTAGTGATGTCACTGAGTTCATTGAGGTCCCCTGAGGTGAGATTACTTGCGGACACAGGTGGGGCACTGAGGGATCCTCCAGCTGTGGCCACAACTAACCTGAGTGACGTCTCCTTCTAGGTAGGACACGAGGAAGCTTAAAATAGAGTGAGCATTGATTCATTCAGGAACCTTCTGCATAACTTTGCCACAAGACAGAGTTTGGAGACTGAGGCAGGACTGACCACCGAATCTGGAACTACAACCTGAACTGGAGCCAAAGAGATGGAGGCAGACTGTTCAGGTGGATATCCACTGATGACATAAAGCCCAGCATCCGGGTCTACATCTCACATTGGTGGACAAGCTCCTGTTGTACTCTGGCCAAAAGGACAGCTTTGGGGCCAGCGGGATCCATGGTCTGGGAAAACTGTTATGCTCGTGGGGCAAGTGTACCGCCCCGCGCTCGGCTGCAGCTGAGTCGCTCAGATCCAGGCTCCTTGGTGGGTGGCTCGAGCACCTCCGGACCCGGGGTCACTTCGCTCTGAAAGGGGATGCTGGCGCTTTTGGTGGGGGCTAGGTAGGTGCGCGGCCGGAGCCGCGCTTGAGTTCGTGACGCCACCCATGGGATGTGGTGAAGGTAGACACCACCGCTGCAGTTACGGGGCACCCGGGGGAGATGGTAGTACAGCAAGATGCTAACCCCTCCATGGGCAGGGATGGTGACCCCGGGGCCCGTTGGGGATAGCTGGGCGGTGCAGGGCGGTGCGCGGCCGGATTGCACTGCTGTACTCACTGTTACTGACACACACAAGTCTCTGGTAAACCAAGTTGATGGTGGTCGGTGCCCGCAGCCGGCTGAGTCTGGTCCCCCACCTGGTTCGGTGGTCTTGGCCTTTCTCCTGCACCGTGTTGTGTATTTGGGCTGCCTGCGCTTCAGCGACGGGAGTCTGCTCCCTGGCTTTGTGAATGTTGGGAGAGCCCTTTTGCCCGCAGACGCTGGCCCGTGGGATCTCTCTAGCTGTGTAGTGGCTTTCTATCCCCCTCGGTGGGCTGTTGTCTTCAGTCGGGACTTGGGTGGGAAAGGACCTATAGTCCAGACCGCAATCAGTTAATTAACTCAGTCCAGTGGATTCTGGACCTCGTTTCAGGGTCTGAGTACCCCCCTGTGTGTTCCGGTTTCCGAGTCGGTTCCCCGGGTCAGTACCGGCGGGCCACTACCCTGTCCCGGTCCACCACGGTTCCACCGAACCATCTTCCCGGCTCCTGCAGGCTAAGGCCACCATTTGCCTCCTAGCCAAAGGTGCCCGGGCTCCAACCCCGGCACCTGTCAGGCTGCTGCAGACCTGGGCACAGGCCTGCTTCCACACTATTCCTCCTCCACTAACAGACTAAAGGGTGCTTTACATGAGACGATCTATTGTGCGATAGATCGTCGGGGTCACGGTTTTTGTGACGCACATCCGGCGTCGCTTGCGACGTAGGCCTGTGTGACACCTCCTAACGATGCAGTATTGCTCACAAATCGTGAGTCATGTACTCGTCGCTAGGTTTCATAAAATCGTTTATCAAACATGGCGCCGGTTGTTCATCGTTCCCATGGCAGCACACGTCACTCCGTGTGACACCACGGGAACGATGAACATCGCTTACCTGCGTCCCGTGGCTCCGGTCGGCTATGTGGAAGGAAGGAGGTGGGCAGGATGTTTACATCCCGCTCATCTCCGCCCCTCCACTTCTATTGGCCGGCCGCCGCATGATGTCGCTGTGACGCCGATTGTCCCTCCCCCTTCAGGAAGTGGATGTTCCCCGCCCTCAGCGACGTCGCCCGGGATGTAAGTGCGTGTGACGGGGGGCTAACAAGTTTGTGCGCCACGGGCAATCAATTGCCCATGACGCACAAACAACGGGGGTGGGTACGATCGGTCGTCCGATGTAAAGCAGGCTTTAGACTGACTGTTTTCCTGCCTCAGGCCCTCTGAACTCCTCGGTGGGTGTGGCCAACTGCCTGGCTCTGCCCCCTGGTGTGTTCATCAAGCACTCAGGGGGGGTGACTAGGTTTTAATGGTTGGCTGATGACACCTTTTTGGGAGACAGGTGTAGTGCAGGGGGTCTATCTGTGACTACCTGGCTAGTCCAGGGCGTCACACTCCCCCTTGGTTAACTACAGACCATCCGCGGGCTGTTCGACCACCACCGTTTATTTTTGTTGTAACTGCAAAAGATAAAAGAGAACACATGTACAATTATAAGAACAGTATTTACAATCAAGCATATTTGTGTTTCTTCCCTTGCGGGAGCATGTTACTTAAACGTTGCAAAGATATGAAAACACTTTTACTACACAGGAACGGGACGGGACCGGGTCCTTTCATTTTCCCACCCAAGCAAACCTAAACCTTGATGCTGCCTCTAAAAACAGGTCAGCACCCCTTTTCCCCAGTCCAGGAAACGGGTTCAGGTCCGGGTATCGCCCACACGGGCTGGGTAAAGGTTCCTTACCTGGCAGTTTCTCAGAGGCCCCACGTCCAGGGGACTGCTGACCCAGAGGGTAGTCACCGGTTTGCATGGTGACGGGACCTCGGCCTCCTCTGCCACAGGCCCTTCCTCCAGCTAGCCTCCCCGGGGACTGTAGAACCTGAAAGGGTGGTCCGGGATTATTTACAAGTCCAAAAGTTTTTGGGTGGCCTGCGAGTTCTCAGCCTTGTTCATTTTTGTAAAACAGGGTATTTAATGGGGATCAAACAAAGTCCCAATCCGGGATGGGCAGTATGGTTGCCGGGAATCGCTACCTCACTCAACAGTCTTTGGAATCAGGTGAGAGTCTCGGGTGATTGGCATTCATTCACACACCTATATACATAATCAACATGTTGCACCCCTAGATGGCTGTTTCCCTGTACCTAAGCGGGGGCTGACCTAGGTTAGGGCGTGTGGACCTTCTGGGTCCAATACTTTCAGGTGGAGGCAATGGGGGAGAGGGGACGACCGGTCCCTCTTCCCGAGTGTCAGGTATGGCAGGTAGAGACCTACGGGGGCGTGGTGTAGGTGCATCCCTGGGCTCTCGCTCAGGTGGCTCTCTGGCGGGCATCTCCGGCTCCATTTCTTCCACGGGTTGTGGGAACATTATTACAGGAATAATCACTGCGCCGTTCTGCATAGGCCAATCATCTGGAAACTCACTCATCACTGTATGGATCAGCCCTCTTTTCTCCTCCATGCTCGGCGTGAGACGGGGACCTCTTCTACCAGTCTCAGGGGACCCAGGCATCTCTTCAGGTGGTCCCTGGAAACAGTGGCCGTAGTTTTCCCCTGGTCATGACTAATCAGGTAGGTCTTCTCGTTCTCCAATCTAGTTGGCTGTATGACATAGGGGGTCCTCTCCCACTGATCGTCGAGCTTATGTGTTCTTCTTTTGCGCTTCAGCACCACATCTCCAGGTCCAAAAGGAGCAGCCTGAGCCCGCTTGTTGAAGCGCTACTCTTCCTTTTCTCGATTTTGACGCAGATTCCTTTCCACATACTCTTGGATCCGTCGGTACTGCGTCTGCCACTTGGCATCCCAGTTGCCAGTGGGAGGAAGAGTTTCAGGCATCTCTATGTCCATTTCCAGATCTACTGGCAGCTGCCCCGGCCGGGCTCTCATCAGGTACACGGGGGTGCACTTGGTGGAGCTGCAGGGGATGTTATTGTACATGTCTACCAAATCAGGTAGCTTCTCCGGCCACAAATTCTATTCTTCCAGGGGTAATGTCTTGAGGAGGTTAAGGACCAGATGGTTCATTTTCTCGCACATCCCATTAGTTTGGGCATGGTAGGGCGTAGTCCGGATCTTCTTGCACCCATACAAGTGGCAGAACTCCTGGAACACCTCTGCTTCAAAGACTGGGCCCTGATCCGTGAGCACCTTCTCGGGGTAGCCATGTAGCCGGCAAAAGTAGGCCTGGAAAGCTCTGGCTGCGGTGCGGCTTGTCAAGTCTTTAACGGGAACAACCACCATGATTCTTGAGTAGTGGTTGACAATGGTCAGGGCATAGGTGTACCCGCTTCGGCTGGGCGTGAGCTTGACGTGGTCCAAGGCGACCAACTCCAGCGGCTGGTGGGTGACCATCAGCTGTAGCGGGGCCTTCTGGCTGGCTTCGTCCCGTCCTCTCGGCATTCAGGGACCACACTCTCGGCACCAGGCCTCCACGGATTCTCGCATCCCACTCCAGTAAAACCGCTCCCTCAGCAGCATCTCCAGCTTCTTCCAGCCGAAGTGTCTTGCGCCATCATGGTAGGCCTGCAGGACCTTGGGTACGCATGCCTGGGGCACCACCAGCTAGCGAACTTTCTCATGGGACTTCGGGTTGATCAACCCCCTAAACAGCTTCCCTTGATGCAGGTACAGACGGTCTCTCTCTTTCCACAACTGCTGAGCTTCGGAGGGGGCTGTGGGGTTCATCCTGGAAGAACCCTGGGCAATCATTGTTTTGACCAGCTGAACTGCAGGTTCCTGATCCCGGGCTTCTTGCCACCCCTGCTGGGCAGCGGGTCAAGGTTTGCCTGCTGTTGGCTAACACAGGGCTTCTCACCCCGTGGCCGATGGAATGCGGGTAGCTCGATCGCCTCCAGGCTGTCTTCCTCTCCACAATTCATCCCTCTCACGGGCACTCTCCTCTTTTTGACATCAATCACCCCCCTGACTGCAATTACTGTGGGCCAGTTCTCCGAAGGCAAGGGCTCTACCATTTTCGGGTAATCCTGTCCTTGGGGTCCTACTGCTGCCCTACACCAAATCATAATCTCACTCTGCCACAGCACCATCAAAAGCGCGGCGTCCATCACCCGTACACCACCAATCTCTCTACCTGTCATATTCACCTGCTGTCGCTGCAGGAGGGCCCGGATCTCACGCTGCAGTGCCCTCTGCCGACCCCCTCCCACAGTGGCAGACAATTGTTGCAACAGGTTCAACCCCTCCCCCATGCAGTGCTCAATCATGTTGGTCCTGAGCACCACCTTTGGGTTACGGTCACTGGAATCATTCAGCACCACAATCATCCCTTGATGTCTCAGCTCTGTCACAGTCACAGTCCCACACTCCTTGAACCCCACCTGGATCATAGGGAGCGCATTGGCCGCAATGATAGTTAAGCCATCGTCCGGAGGGGCCAGTTCACTATCAGCCCAATATCGCTGGTACAACGAGTAAGGCATAGTCGTTACCTGTGATCCGGTGTCAAGCAGGGCCATGGTCGGGACACCATCCACCACCAGGGAGATGATGGGGCGGCCTCCAATGTACCGATCCCGCCAATCAGCTGGGCCTTGAGGATCTACTCCTGAGGATTGGCCCTTGGCCTCAGGGGTTGCTCGTTTAACGGACACCGTCTGGAGTAATGGCCGGTGTTGTTACACTTGTAGCAGACAGGCGGTCCATACCGTGGGTCGTTGTTCCTCCTCCGCTGCATCCAAGGGACATCTTCTGGACTGTCGGCGAGCTGGATCTTCTCCGCGGACTTGACTCTCGTCGGTAGCTGGAGAGCGGCGAGGATCCGGGTGACGTCCTCATTCAGGCGCCGGACTTGCGATGTCAGATCTTCCGGAGCTCCGGTGGCTGCAGCAGGGGCCGGCAGTGCCAGCAAGGGGGGCGCTACCGAAACGGGAGCAGTATCAACCGGTCAAGATGGCAGATCGGGGGCGCCGGCTTCTGATGTTTGTAGGGCCTTGATGGCCTGCTCCTTCAGCACTGCAAAGTCCAGGTCGGCGTGTTCCAAAGACCACAGCCGCAGTTTTTTGTGATCTTCGGCGGACCCCAGTCCCTGCAGGAACTGCTCCACTAGAATCTTGTTGCTATCAGTATCATTAATGGGGTCAACCCGCTTTAGTGTACGCAAGGCTGTTTGCAGCCGCAAGGCATCGTCTCTTATACTGTCCTTTGGTCGCTGCCGACAATGGTAAAACTGCATCCGTAACTCCGCTTCCGTGCGGGTCTCGAAGGCGACCTGGAGTTTATAAAAAATGGCGGTTACCGAGGCCCGATCCGCGTCTGTCCAAGTCTCCACCTCCTGCTCGGCCGCGCCGGTCAGCTGCCCTAGCACTGCCACTGCACACTGCTTGCCAGTTATGGCATACAAATCGAGAATCGTGCATATCTTTTTCCGGAACACCTGCAAGGCATCAGGCTTCCCATCGTACTGGGGTAGCCAGGCAGCACCAGGCATATAGGGCAAGGAGATTGGCATTACCTGGGCGACAGTCGGAGCCGCGGCCTCCCCCGCTCCTGCGACGCCTCCACATTCCCATCGTCGGGCACACCTGCGGGTGCCGCCACTGCAGTGGCCGGTGCCACTCCGCTGTCGGGGTTAGGCGCGGACGTCTTCCCGCTTCTCCCCCTTGGTCTTTTCGTGGCACTCCCTTCTTCGGCCGATCAGTTTCGCTTTTCGACCTCTCGCTTTGCTGCACGGCCGCGTTCCCAGGGGGTGGGGCTTCAGTTTTTCGCGCCCTTTCTGCAGGGAAGAAGACTCTGGCGGGAATCTTCACGCTAAAAGATGGCGGCAAGATGGCGGATCACCGCTGACTTCACTTCAAGGCGCACTTCACTAGGTAAGTGAATAGGTAAGTATCCTGTTCGTGACGCCAGAAGAGTCGATGTGTACCGCCCCGCGCTCAGCTGCAGCCGAGCCGCTCGAATCCAGGCTCGTTGGTGGGTGGCTCGAGCGCCTCCGGACCCGGGGTCACTTCGCTCTGAAAGGGGATGCTGGCGCTTCTGGTGGGGTTAGGTAGGTGCATGGCCCGGAGCCGCGCTTGAATTCGTGACGCCACCCACTGGATGTGGTGAAGGTAGACACCACCGCTGCAGTTACGGGGCACCCGGGGGAGATGGTAGTGCAGCAAGATGTTAATCCCTCCGTGGGCAGGGATGGTGGCCCCGGGGCCCATTGGGGATAGCTGGGCGGTGCAGGGCGGTGCGCGGCCGGATGGTACTGTTGTACTCACTGTTATTGACACACACAATTCTTTGGTAAACCAAGTTGATGGTGGTCGGTGCCCGCAGCCGGCTGCGTCTGGTCCCCCTCCTTGTTCGGTGGTCTTGGCCTTTCTCCTGCATCGTGTTGTGTATTTGGGCTGCCTGCGCTTCAGTGATGGGAGTCCACTCCCCGGCTTTGTGAATGTCGGGAGAGCCCTTTTGCCCACAGACGCTGCCCCGTGGGATCTCTCTGCCTGTGCGGTGGCTTTCTATCCCCCTCGGTGAGCTGTTGTCTTCAGTCGGGACTTGGGTGGGAAAGGACCTATAGTCCAGACCGCAATCAGTTAATTAACTCAGTCCAGTGGATTCTGGACCTCGTTTCGTGGTCTGAGTACCCCCTTGTGTGCTCCGGTTTCCGAGTCAGTTGCCCGGGTCGGTACCGGTGGGCCACTACCCTGTCCCGGTTGACCATGGTTCCACCGAGCCATCTTCCCAGCTCCTGCAGGCTAAGGCGCGACCATTTGCCTCCTAGCCAAAGGTGCCCGGGCTCCAACCCCGACACCTGTCAGACTGCTGCAGACCTGGGCACAGGCCTGCTTCCACACTACTCCTCCTCCACTAAAAGACTTAGACTGACTGTTTTCCTGCCTCAGGCCCTCTGAACTCCTCGGTGGCCGTGGCCAACCACCTGGCTCCACCCCTGGTGTGTTCATCAAGCACTGAGGGAGGTGACTAGGTTTTAATGGTTGGCTGATGACACCTTTTTGGGGGACAGGTGTAGTGCAGGGGGTCTATCTGTGACTACCTGGCTAGTCCAGGGCATCACACAAGCATGGTATCAGTGGCTCCACTGGACCAAAAGTGCTGTTCACTTGACTGGAGGAGCAAACTGTACTGGCCGCTGAGTCTTCACTACTATCATCAGAGGTGGCAGCAGGTACACATGCTGGTAAGCAGTCAGCAGAAAGCAGCCCCAGGGCATCTGCAGTACCTCAGCAGCTGGTGCCTCGAATACTATATGTGGCACCCCAGGGTTCAGTTGCCCCAAATATACCTGTACCTGGGGCAGGGAAGGCTCTCCACATCAGTTAATCCCACAAACAACACCTTCATCTCCAAGCCTGGAGGGGGAGCTCTACAAGCTGAGCTCAGGTGAAGTCCCCTTTAAATCCAGGTCTGGAGGCAGAGTCAGACAGTAGTGAGTTGAACTCGAGTAAAGAGGTGAACACATCAAGATGGAGAGGGCTGTGCTTAGCCTCTATGAGTGAGCTGTGAGACAGACTGAGGGATCCAGGAGTGAGGCAAAAGAGGAGTGACTGGGAGGTGGAGCCAGACCGGTTCATCCCCGTCCGAGATTGTGAGGGATCTAATCTGCCCAACAATAAAGACCGGAGGCCAGGGAGACTACAGATCTCCTGGCCACAGCAGCACCTGAAGGCAAAGCCACTTCACAGAGCTTAGGGACTGCATTGAGTATAGCAGTGCCCCTTAGAGAAGCTCCCGCCGCCTGCCATACAGGTGATGAGAGAAAGAGAGGGACAAGGTATAGCTCCAGGCAGCCTAGGACCAAGCAGAGACACAGAGCAGCAGGGAGGCCTCACAATTCACCTGGTGTAGAGATCCTGAACTGTTCCCAGATCACCAAAAACTGTCACATCAGAAACTGTACCCTGAATAATACCTGCAAGTAAAACCTGGTTAGAGTTAATGAATTGGTGTGCCATACTTTATTTCTCTAATCTGAGGAGACATAGGCTGCTGCACTAAAATGACAGTTGAAAAGGCTGTGAAGAAAAACTGCCATAACTGTGTAAAGACTACTAAAACTGCCCTGGAGATCCCGCTTCACCTACGGGAAGCGTAAACAACTGGCTGCCTAACCATCACCCCGGAGGTCTGACCTGCAGCCCCAGTAACCATATTGGAACCGTAGGTGGCGTCACAAATTACTTTTATTTTTTTATTTATTTTTATTATTTACTGACTTTCAGCGCTCACCAGGGGCACGGGACTGGGCAGAGGCCCCCGTGACATAATCCCATTAACCAAATACTCCACGGCCCTTGGGCGGGTCATATACAGTCTCCACTAACATCAAAAGCAGCACCAGCTGGGATCATGGATTTGGCCGGTATGGATGGATGGTTGTAGTAGCAGCAGCCAATGTAGATACTTCCAAAGGTGGGTATCGTGGTAGGTGGCCGGTGTAGATGTTTGCAGCAGCAGACTGACAATTCACTGAAACACAGAGATGAATCAGCAGCAGAACACAGCACAACACATTAGCACATCACAAATCTAGCGTAAAGCCCATATACAAATGAGTAAAAATTCTGTAATAATATAACACATGACATATGCTTACCTACAGTGCTCCCGACGAACGTTTCACCATCGCTTCATCATGGGTCTTTTTGGTACTTATTAACATTGACTTGCGACTCATTTTCTGAATGAATAATCAGAGTACCAAACTAAAGTTTGGGCTTTATGAGAAAACCAAGGCAATAATAATATCCTGGACTAAATTGTAGACAATCATGGTATGTTGTGCCTTCAGCCAGTGCCAATGAAGTTCATTCACTGTGACATACCTGTTGTTGGACTTGCCAATGTTCCTGGACAATCTGTAAAAAATAGGAGACTTTTAGATTTTTCTGATTTTCCAATTAATTGGAAATCATGTTGTATGTCTATATTTTTTGCATAAGTTGTTCAGAAAGAAATAATGAAAATTCAGGTTGTCAACCCTTTCTGTAACATATATCTGACTAGAGATGAGAGATAGTGATGAGCGTAATGTTTGACATTCAAATTCGCTGACTTCTCAGGATTTTCCCCAATTCAATTTGTGCCAAATAAGTTGCGTGAATTTCAGTACAGAGAGAGAGAGAATTTTCAATAAGATATATTTTATACTTGTCCAGTGTAATCTGGAGATGGAACAGATTCTGTTCCATCTCCAGATGGATTCTGTTCCATCTCCAACTGCACTGTCCTGGGAGCCACAGATTTCTGTCTAACCACCAATGTACAAAGTCTGATGATCCGTTAGATGTCACAGCTGCAGGGCATTATGGGGATTCCCACGTGGCCACACAAAACAATATTAGCCTGCTCACTAGTAATAACATCAGCAGTGTGGCCAATGTTTTTTTTTTTAGCAAATTGAATCTCAAAGTGTTCAAATTAATGTGGAAACACACATTTCAAGAAATTCTACCCAATTCTCCAATCTGCTCATCTTTAGTTACGGAGCATATTGTGTTTCTTGTGTGTTGCTGCAATAAGACATGACCATTATAATAAAGTAGATATCAAATTTATCACCAATTCTGATTGACATCTGAGTTCACCCTACTGACACATACTATAATATATAGGCAGTTATGGCCACAATGGTTGTCAGAGGGAGATGATTTATCGGCTTCAATGATGCAATGAGATTAATCAAGGGAAGTTTGTGGCATTCACTGTCATTGAAATTAAGAGACTAAAAACCTTACTTCGTAGCAACTTTTTTGCCCTGTGTAATTAGGACTACAACAGCATCTGTAAATGGAAGATGGAAGTTATGGTCAAAGACATACAAAGAATGTATATACACGTACATGTGGATATGCACACATATGAAGAGAACCTTATCAATGTACATTAATGAATAAGTCTACAACACTGGTATACTGTGATTTTGGTGCCAACGATATTTGAATATTTTTATATTAAGTTTATGATGCTGATTAGGAATATGACTTCGGATTTGCCAATTTGGCTGTAGTTTATGATATTAAATAGTTAATTAGTTAATTAATGCAACATGATTGAAAAGCATTCAGAATTGCAAGAATGTTATTTTTGTTACAACTACCGTTAAGTAAACAGTCTAAAATTATACAAAAAAAGAAATAAAAAATATCTAAGAGAGACAGGAAAACAATATGTATGATTTGATTAATACAATATTAATTAGTTATTAATTGTTATTAATAGGAATGCGTCAAATGTTGTTTCTGCAATTTCCTTTTATGTGTGCCATCACTCCCGCAGTAGTCTGCCATTAGGAGTATATCCCATCTGCCTTGCTATTACTCCTCCATCACCTTCGTATTTTGTTAGAACCTCTCGCCTTGTTCCTCACTGAAGTCTCCAAGGTGATCCGGAAATCTGTTTGAATGGCTATGGAGATAGTACATTTTTATGCTCATATTCACTCCCACATTTCTGAAGTTAGTGAGCATATCTTGCACCAATTCTTAATAATTCTCTGTTCCATGATTACCCAAGTAGTTCTTCACAACAGAGACAAAACTCTTCCAGGCTGAAGCCTCAGTGTAATTCAAGCATGTTACAAAATTGGAATCATTCACGAGTTTACGAACATGGTGGCCATCAAAAATTCCAGCTTTTATTTTTTTTCAGCTCAGTGCAAATCTATAGATCTACAAATGTACTTGAAGAAATTATCCGATTTATCCAAAGCCCCAACAAATTGCTTTATAAATCCTAGCTTAATATGAAGCGGTGGGAGAATGATTTTGTTCTTGTTCACCAGTGGCTTGTTCATGACATTTGCAGAGCCAATAATCACTTCTTTCCTTGTAGGCCATTTTGTCCAATGATCTTGCTTTGCCCTGCTATCCTAGAGGTACATGAACCATGGGTATTTTGTGTATCCAGATTTCTGTCCAAGCAAGAGGTTCACCATCTTTAGATCCACACAAATATAATATGAATTTTATATTTTCATATCCTTCTTTATGTTTTGTTGAGTGATCAATGGGAAGAAACATATTGTGCAAGATAACTCATTTCAAGCTTCTAATGGAGCTGTGTATAAAAAGTTGCCAGTCCCTTGCTCGATATTCCATTAGTCCCATTTGAAGTACAATTTCTGGGATATCAGTGCAGTATACAAGTGTGGCGCCCCTAAAGCTTCAGTCACCACAGAGGTAATGCACCTCAGCCAGAGGTGTGGTATTCCATCCTGGGGAAATAGGCGGTCATCCACCGGTATGCTCACAAAACACAGAACACTCATATTTAGCAACACTCCACTGGACCATGGTTGGGGCCAGATGCACCTTGCAGTGGTATGCACAGTCAGAGCCAGGCAGGGGGGTGGAGTCTAGCTAGTGGGAGCAGACTGTAGAACATAGAGAGGAAGTGAAACTCAAGAGGGGGTGAAGGATTGAAGACCTGTGGTCTGGAGCTGCTGCAGAAAGAGGGGTCCCAGAGACCACGGGAATTGCTATATCATCTCGTGGCCTTGTTCCACATATAAT
Source organism: Anomaloglossus baeobatrachus (assembly GCF_048569485.1). Lineage (NCBI taxonomy): Eukaryota > Metazoa > Chordata > Amphibia > Anura > Aromobatidae > Anomaloglossus > Anomaloglossus baeobatrachus. The sequence continues at coordinate 395,086,449 of NC_134354.1, read as the reverse complement.
CTACGAGTGGAGGGACATGGTCGCAACATGGGGATTGGTCACTAGGCTAAAGGAGATTAAACCTACGGGTTCACTATCAAAAGCAGTGGCTGAGATGACTTCAAGCACCGAGGCCACATCCACACACGAATCCGCTGTAAGATGACCACATAGGACCAAAGGGACTAGGCCGACAGGCTCCCCTTGTAAAGCATCCGAGGACACCAGCTTAGGGCACTGTGTGCGTAGGCACAAATCAAAAGGGAGAAGCAAGCGCAGGAAGACGACCAGGGAAAGGACATAAGAAAGGTGCACCTGTCCTGACCTCTGGGCAACTCGGGATCAGCTGGGGCCCATCACGATGAGGTCCGGCGCTCCAAGGGTGGTCAGTGACGTTGTGTAACCTGGAATCTGCTACAGTAAGAAAAACCCTTTGACTGCACCCCTGTGTCGCTCCCCTTATTCGCCTGTGCCTATGGCTCTGCATCCACGCTATCCAGCATCATAGACTGCTACTACCACCCCCATCCGCCCTGGGGCCCATCTCTACCTGTGGAGAGCTATACCATCTCAGCTGCATTACCATCAGCCTCAGAGGTTCCCTATCCCACAGTGGCGGCACCTAACTTGTCGCATACCACAGGTGGCGTCATGAAATAACTTCCATCATCCCCATCATTTCCCATTAATCGACACCGCTGGGGACACGGAGCCGGGCCACGGAGCCGGGCCACGCCACCGCGATGTCCCGGAATCGGAACTGCTGCCCAGTAACAAGTGCCTCACAGCCCCGGTGGCGCATCACAAGTTCTTCCTCTAAGTTGAAATATGGGAGAAGCCGCTCTTCTCTTGTCCAATAAGCTGTAATTTTAATTTTAGCCTTTATAAAATTTTGTTCATCAGATCTGGATGCTAAATGTTCAGATACTTGCTTGGACAGATTTAAGTCTCTAATAAGGTCATTAAGTACTTTATGGCTTAATGATTGTTGAGGCCTTGAGGAGCTTCCTTCAAATTAATTTCCACTGCTGCTCCCTGCCATACACCCCAGTCCCAGCCTCTCTTCAGAATCTGACAGTGGATGGTCTGGTAGTCTGTTAAACACTGGTATGGGAACGTCATTGCCATGTGGAATAGGTTGTCTTGCTGATTCCAAATCAGGGTAATCCCACAAACTTTCTTGTAATGATTAAAGCCTTTAATCTTTCAACACAAAACTAACTATTGTCATGGTGGTTTTTCACTTCTCTCCATACCATTCCCATACCAAAGTTTAAACTTTTTCTTTCACCATTTGTCCACTCCCATAGCTGCTCCACAAGTTTAGCAAACCATACGTGGAGCCCAAGACTTATCCTGCTTTCCAAGCTGTACCCCAAAATAAGCCAGGTATACTCGATGCACAAAGTCTGTGATATTTCTTCTTTGTTTTTCAACCATGTTATTTCCACAGACGTAGCAGAATACATCAGGATTGTTGATGCAGGATCCTCTTGAAGTCACAAATTTTAGATTTATTTATATACTTATTAAGACAGAACTTTTGGGCATAAACCAAGACTGGGTTGATAAACAATTACTGTAGACGACTTCTTTCACCAGAAAATTCACAGTAAAATTCTGGCTTAAAAAAAGTCGCTGTTATAGCATTGTAGTACTACATATTGATATACAAAATAATTCTATGGGAAACTTCATTACTTAGGACACTGTTAAAGAGTTAAAAGACAGACCAAAAGCTATTGCATCTGTTATCACACATAAGTTGCATTGGGGAAATGCATTATTTTCATGGATGTTTACAGTGAGTACGGAAAGTATTCAGACCCCTGTAAATTTTTCACTCTTTGTTTCATTGCAGCCAATTGGTAAATTAAAAAAAGTGCATCTTTTTCTCATTAATGTAGACTCTGTACCCCATCTTGACAGAAAACCCCCCAGAAATGTAGACATTTTTGCAGTTATTAAACAAGAAAATCTGAAATATCACATGGTCATACGTATTCAAACCCTTTGCTCAGACACTCATATTTAAGTCGCATGCTGTCCTTTTCCTTGTGATCCTCCTTGAGATGGTTTTACTCCTTCATTGGAGTCCAGCTGAGTTTAATTAAACTGATAGGACTTGATTTGGAAAGACACACACCTGTCTATATAAGACCTCACAGCTCACAATGCATGTCAGACCAAATGAGAATCATGAGGTCAAAGGAACTGTCCAAGGAGCTCAGAGACAGAATTGTGGCAAGGCATAGATCTAGCCAAGGTTACAAAAAAATTTCTTCAGTATTCAAGGTTCCAAAGAGCACAGTGGCCTCCATAATCCTTAAATGGAAGATGATTGGGACCACCAAAATTCTTCCTAGACATGGCTATCCATCCAAACTGAGCAATCGTGGGAGAAGAGCCATGGTGAGAGAGGTAAAGAAGAACCCCAAGATGACTGTGGCTGAGCATCAGAGATGCAGTAGGGAGATGAGAGAAGGTTCTACAAAGTCAACTATCGCTGCAGCCCTGCACCAGCCGGGCCTTTATGGCAGAGTGGCCCGACGGAAGCTTCTCCTCAGTGCAAGACATATGAAAGCTGCATAGAGTTTGCAAGAAAATGCATGAAGGACTCCCAGACTATGAGAAATAAGATTGTCTGGTCTGATGAGACAAAGATAGAACTTAGTTGGTGATAACTCTAAGCAGTATGTGTGGAGAAAACCAGGCACTGCTCATCATCTGCCAAATACAATCCCAACAGTGAAACATGGTGGTGGCAGCATCATGCATTGGGGGTGTTTTTCAGCTGCAGAGACAGGGCGACAGGTTGCAATTGAAGGAAAGATGAATGTGGCCAAGTACAGAGATATCCTGGAAGAAAATCTCTAGAGTGCTCTGAACTTCAGACTTGGCCGAAGGTTCTCCTTCCAACAAGACAATGACCTTAAGCACACAGCTAAAATAACAAAGGAGTGGCTTCAGAATAGCTCTTTGACCATTCTTGCCTGGTCCAGCTAGAGCCCTGACCTAAACTGAATTGAGCATCTCCGGAGAGACCTGAAAATGGCTGTCCACCAACGTTCACCATCCAACCTGACGGAACTGGAGAGAATCCCCAAATCCAGGTGTGAAAAACTTGTTGCATTATTCCCAAGAAGACTCATTGCTTTACTAGCTCAAAAGGGTGCTTCTACTCAATACTGAGCAAAGGGTATGAATATTTATGACCATGTGATATTTCAGTTTTTCTTGTTTAATACATTTGCAAAAATGTCTACATTTCTGGGTTTTTTTCTGTCAAGATGGGGTGCAGAGTGTACATTAATGAGAAAAAAAAATTTACATTTTTGAATTTACCGAATGGCTGCAATGAAACAGAGTGAAAAATTTAAAGGGGTCTGAATACTTTCCGAACCCACTGTATCTTAAAATCTAGAACCAATTCAGCAAAATTAATAGAAGTTTTGAATTCAGCATCCTCCAAATACCCTAAATCCATTTGATGTTTTTCACTTTCTTTGTTCAGTAAGGTCTTAAGAGTTTTTTTGATGAGCAGCTCCATGTCCTCTGCATACGGCTTATAAATAAAATATATTTGCTGCCTTCAGTCACCACTAGAGGGCGCTTAGGAGCTCACTGAGTATTATTTTTATATTGAATCCAGTAATAGCATAGTGTGCGGGCAGGTCCCCCTAGGGGAAGCTCCCGGCAGACATAATTTTACCACTTTTGCTATGATATGACTATGCAAGGGAGCTATATATCAGAACAAAGATAAATTAGAAAAAATAATCAGAATGGGGTAATAGACTAAAAAATGAGATTGTGTTAAAACAGGAACATTCACGTTCAATTTAATCTTTAAACTCTGGTGGTGTAGTTTTGACATTTTTTTTTCACCCAAGCTTGAATTCGTAGAATCGGTGATAGTACTGATTTTGTATGAAACAATTATATTTCTTACACACATGGCTCAAGCCTTGGGTGGGTATATCTGTTGTTATAGACCTGATTTGGTGGTATTAACAAGTCAGTTTATTTCCAGGAATCCTGTCTGACAATCTTTGATCTTTATCACTTTTGCTAAAGATTACAAGTGCTTATGTGTCATTTTTAGAAGAACCCTGTAGTTGCTTTTGAAAAGCTAAGCACATCCAAAGCTTTTATCTTTAATATCTCCGGCCTGTATCGCTGCGTGTCATAGCACTTATTGATCACTGAAGTTGACAGCACTCTGAGACATGAAATGAGATGCCTATCATGGTTTGAATACAATAATGTCTAAATTCGCAGAAAGATCATTCTTTGGAGGATTCATATATTTTGTATTACCAGTAACTGAATTCTGTTCCCCAAAAGTTTCATAATATATTGCTTACGGTGAGTGATAGGTCATTGCCTGATGTTAGTTCACTCAGGCTACAATTATTAGTACAAAAATATATTCCCATGGTCGAATAAAAATGTCAAGATGTATAAACAAACTTTTGTCATTGAAAACTGACTTATTTAGTGCAAAGGTTATTGACTGCCTTGTATCATGAGGTGGGCTTCTGGAAGTCCTTTTGGGACAGTTAGTATACCCTGGATTATTCTATTTGATAAAAAAATACATATAAAAAGAGTATATCCTAGTAACTGAACAACTAAATGCAATATCTTGTTATTGCTATGATGATGATGATGATGATGATCATCATACAAATTTACTATTTTAATCATTTGCTTGTTAATTTCAATTTTCAAATATGAGTAAAGTAAGCACAAATTTCTTTCCAATTTACTTAAACATCTGCACTGCTCCCCTTATAATTGCAATTGTTTCGATGCAACTGATCTAAACGATCAATCAAGGAGGAGCACTGTTACCCAAACGGCAGGAAGTTGAGAGGCTGGTGAGCGGTGTATATAGCTGAAAAGAAAGACAAATCCTTTAAGACAGTATATTTGAACATGAAAAGTCAAATACTGTGCCATCTTTTCCTGAACACATTATGTGCCCAAACAGTAGTTTGCAACCCCATGTGGGCTATGGGCTATTGCTACATATAGGGAAGAGTAATAAATTGTGAGGTTTATTTTCATCTAATAGTCCCTTGGAAAATGAAATATTTGGGCCTAAATCATCATTTTAGTTGAAAGGAATTCAAATAAATGGAATTTATTATTTTTTTTTGTTTTACTCCATTTTGTTTTACTGTAAAACATCTGAATCGTTACCAAACTTCCTGAGGATTTTGTATTGGAAAACATTAAGAGTTTTCGATTACATTGGTCCCCTAAAGTCTCTTCGAAATTGAGTAGATCCTTTAAATGCACATTTTGGAAAATTTCTTTGAACATTTAAAAAAATTGCTGTTAACCCCTTCACGACCATGGACGGATATATCCGTCATGGAGCGTGTCCCGTTAAGCCCCGCCCCCTGCCGCGGGCAAGCGGCGGCAGCCGGCACACATATCAGCTGTTTTCAACAGCTGACATGTGTGACTGCATGTTGCGAGTGGAATCGCTTCCACTCGCAACATTTAACCCCTTAAATCTCGCTGCCAAAGTCTGGCAGCGAGATCTATATGCGGGCGGCCATGATTTTTACTTACCGCCGCCCCCACCAGAAGTCACGTGCGTGATCACGTGACTTTCGGTGGTTGCCATCATAGCACAGGGTCATGTGATGACGCCTGCAGCTATGAAGTTTCACATTCGTTTGCCCTCGGCCGAGAGCAGAGAGAAACAGGAAGTGACTGAATCTGCTGTTTACAACTGTATAGCTGTGATCAGCAGATAGATAAGAGCAATCGGATTGCTGATCGCTATAGCCCCCTAGGGGGACTAGTAAAATAAAAAAAAAATAAAAAAAAAGTTAAAAGAAAAAAACCAAACCTAAAAGTTAAAATCACTCCCCTTTCCTCCCATGGAAAATTAAAGGGTTAAACAATAAATAAATATACACATATTTGGTATCGCCGCGTTCAGAAATGCCCAATCTATCAAAATATAAAATCAATTAATCTGATTGGTAAACAGCGTAGTGGCAAAAAAAATTCCAAACGCCAAAATTACGTTTTTTGGTCACCGCAAGTTTTACGCAAAATGCAATAACAGGCGATCAAAACGTAGCATCTGTGCAAAAATGGTACCATTAGAAATGACAGCTCGAGACGCAAACAATAAGCTGTCACTGAGCCATAGATCTAGAAAAATGAGAACGCTATGTGTTTTGGAAAATGGCGCAAAACGTGTGCCACTTTTATTGGACAAGCTTGTGAAATGTTTTAACCCCTTAAATACAAGTAAACCTATACATGTTTGGTGTCTAAAAACTCGCACCAACCTCAGGCATCACACCCACACATCAGTTTTACCATATAGTGAACACCGTGAATAAAACATCCCAAAAACTATTGTGCCATCACACTTTTTTTTGCAGTTTTTCCACACTTGGAATTTTTTTGCTGTTTTCCAGTACACCATATGGTAAAACTTATGGCTTCATTTAAAAGTACAACTTGTCCAGCAAAAAACATGCCCTCATATGGCAAAATTGACGGAAAAATAAAAAAAAGTTACGGCTCTAGGAAGAAGGGGAGCAAAAAACAAAAAAACGGAAAGTGCCCCGGGGCTGAAGGGGTTAAAGTCTTCTAACATCCTAAAGAAATAGAACTGTTGACAAAATGACGCTGACATACAGTAGACATAGGGTAAATGGTGTGAACTGGTTTCCACAATGAGCGTTTGATTAGTTTTGGATATTACAGTACTTCTGCAGCATTTCTGCACCTATTATGTAAATCAGGTTACTTGTGGTTATTTTACATGCATTTTTATTATGCTTTTGACACTGCGACAGAACTTTATTGATACAGTCATTTCTGCTCCGGAAACACACTAAAAACATGTGCACTTTTAGAGAGCAGAACTGTAACTCAGTGATTAACACTGTTGCTTTGTAGCGCTTAGGTCCTTTGTTCAATTCCCACCAAGACAACGTCTACATGGAGTTTATATGTTCTCCCTGTGTTGGTTTCCTCTGGATACTCCAGTTTCCTGATGCAATCCAAAAACATATTGCTAACAAACTTTCATTGTGAACCCAATGGGTACAGTGATGATGATGCCTGTAAAGCGCTGTGGATTATGTTGGTGCTATATAAGCAAAACACGATAAATAAATAATGCAAGTCTATAGCTACATTCTGCACATAGAACTCAACCTACCTCAAAGAGAAATTGTTGAACCCGCCAAGTCCCGCTATCTGGCAGCAGGTTCAAATTTCACTGAGGGCAGTGTGAACTCTGGTGACCCAACTGCTGTGGCACCATGTCCCATTTGACAGTCTGGCAGTCAGTCACACTGGGGGTTCCTTGCTGCCCTCAGTGTAAGTTGAACATGCTGCTCTCAGTGAAAGTGGAACCCACTGCCAGATTGCCGATCTGCTGTGCCACCGTGTCCTGCAATCCGGCAGGCAAGGTCACCAGAGCTCACACTCTAGACTGCTTTCAGTGAAAATGGACCCACTGACAGATAACCGGATGGAAAGATTGTAGGACACGACTGCATTGCATTACAGCAACGAGTTTAACTATTACTGAGGGCAGTAGGGACCCCTCAGTGTGACTTCTGGTGACCTAACTGCTGTGTCACTGTGTCCCGCAATTCAGCAGTCAAGCAATCTGGCAGCAGATTCCCCGGTGGTCACATTTGGTGCTGTGTGACCTCTGGTGACCTGAATGATGTCAACACTTCTCAGTCAAGTCTCCTGCTGCCTTCAGTGTGTCCCAGGAGCTGCAGTGAGTGGTCATGTTTTCTATCACTGCAGCTTCTGGATGTAGCAGAGCTGGGATCGTCATGGGACCTTGTGTGGATTACGTCGGACCTGTTTTTGGGGTTAATAAATTGGTAAAAGATAGTGTGTTTTTTTAAAAAATTAAAATAAAGGATTTTTGGGTGTTTGTGTTTATTTATTTTTACTTACACGGTTAGTAATGGAGGAGTTTTTGACAAACTGCAGCTGTCATTAAGCCCTTATATTACCCCGCTTGTCACTGCTTCAGGGCAATCAGGATGAGCAGTATAAAGTGCTGGAATTGTCTCAATGTAATGGATGCAACAATTGTGGGGAGGGTGTGTAGTTATTGTAAACACCTGTTAGGTGCCACAGGTAAGTTACAGGTGCTGTTAATTAGACAAATTAGAAAAGCATCATATGATTTTTCAAATAGTGTCAATACTTTTGTCCACCCCCTTATTTATGTTTGGTGTGGAATTATATCCAATTTGGCTTTAAGACAATTTTTTTTTCATTGAAGACAAATTAAATGAAGATAATAATACCATAGAATTTGTGATTGCAATCATTTTCAAGAAGAAACTGAGTATTATCTGACAGAATTGCAGGGGTGCCAATACTTTTGGCCAGCACTGTACAATTTCCCATCTTACAGAATTGTAATGGATCTGTAAAACTTGGATGTCATACTGATGGTCTATATGGCATCTAATTTTTTTTTCTTGTACTGTACCAATTTTGGAGTGAAATCACAGCATGCTGCGATTTTTTTTTCATACGGCTGAGAATCTGCATTGCCTCATTGAATAACATTGGTCCAAGTGCATTTCCTGTTTTCGTTGGATTGCACTTCTCCGATTTATATGCTCATGTCAGTGAGCCCTAAGGTTGGCTATTTTATGTTGGACAAAAAGCTGCTAAAGTTGTGTGGACTCAACTATGCCCATTTTAAAGGGCTATGCCCTATTTCTCAACCATCTATTCTGTCAAAGCCTCAGCCCTCACGAAATGCATTTTAGAATTGCTGATTCTGCTAATTTCCATAAATTGTCATGGCCTAGAAGACTTGCCAACTGTTCTCCAATAGGTTCTTAGAGTATTAACAATGTATATAAGTATTTTCCATCTCAAGTATTTGACCAGAGATGCCTATTCCCAACCCTACCATCACAGCAGACCATATATAAGCCACTTGCTATTACCTAATTGAAGGAAGAACATGACTGGTTAGAGGAGTTGTAGATTTTCCTACCAATATATGAAGAATAATTCATATTTTAGGACAATGTACAGGGAAACATTTTTTGCATTTTACATATATGGAATAAATAACTATCATGTAACTTGCTCCATGATTCAGTGCCTTCAATTAGCATGTAACAATTTGTAGGACTTATCAATTGCCTCTGTTAGTGCGACCATATCTAGGCATCCTGAATTCAATGATTACTTTTGTTTATGAAATCCAATTCTACCTTGCAAAAGGATAATGTTTATTTATGGAAGGTGGAGGCTTTACTGCTGACCTGGTATTTTACTTGTCTTCTAGTGTCCTTGGGTTCACAACTCAAAGTAATATCTGATCTTTAGTACGTAAAAAATTCAAAGCAACGTCAGATCTTTACTAAGCAATTATTCATGTGTCATATCGATGGATTATCTGTCAGGAGTATTTCAAAACCCAATCTGAAGTCAATAGATAGAAAAACAGATGTAACCATTTCTGGCGAAAGCAATAAACCTGTGGGGTTGTTAATCATCTGTCCCGTGTGTATTGCATCTCATGGTGGAATTCCTAATAATTCATAATGCTCTAAAACCAGAAGCTTAGTAGTGCTTATATAATCTAATTTTTCCCATATCTATACAGTTATCAAACCTTCCATGGTAAAGTGTTTTTTTTGTAATCATGGCAACTACCATTAAAGGTGTTTTCTCATATTCATGATGTATCTCCCATTCACAGGATAGGTGATAAATGACTCACCATTGGTACCCCAAACAATTATGAGAGGGAGGGTCCTTGAGTACCCTGTGTGAATGATGAAGTACTACGGCTTCAAGATTGCCTTCGTAATCTTTGTCCATATGTCTAATAAAGATAGTACAAAGTACAGTAATCAACTATGTCCAGTTTACACTGACTGACAGTACCACAACTACGATACACAGCGAAAGGGGTGATGATATCAGTAACCTTACATGACGTCACCACTCTAGCCTGGTATCGCGGTAACGGTACTGACGTTAGCACCCATGGGAAAATCCAGGGATGGCTATCACCGGCAGTAACCTATGGACCCTCATTCGAGAATGAGACTACGTAGAATGGATGGGCGTCATGGGACATTACCTATTGGATTATCATTGCAACTTTCAGGACTTTTTTCATTTAAAAAATTGGTGAACGAAAGCACGTGGGGGAGTCTTTATTTAAATAAAGTATTTTTTCCTGTTTGTGTCAATTGTAAACATTCACTTGCCAGGTTGTTAATGGGGGTTGTCTGATAAACGCCCACCCTTTATTAACCTCTGGGCTTAATGTCAGCTGTCAATTCACAGCTTACATTAACCCCATTAGCTATTAGCTTGATTGCCATTACACCAGGGCAATCGGGAAGAGCTGGGGTGGAGCACCTGATTTGGTGCATCTAATGGATACATAACTTTGGGGCCAGTTGTGGGTTGCTATTTTTAGGCTGGGAAGGGATAAATAACCATGGTCCTTCCAACCCTAATAATGCCTGCTGATTATCAAAAAAGGTATTATCCCAAGTCATTTATTTATTTTTTTATTTTTACACTAATCCAGCAGACTGAATGCAACCAATTACAGATGCTGATACAGAGGGAGGGGGGGCATGTATGCCATTGTGACTGCAACCAATCAAAGATGTTGGCACAGGGAGCGGGCGGGGAATGCAGGGAATATTCATGTAGTTTGAGTCGGTCAGAAGAGAGACTGACTGCTATCTTATCTTAGAGGAAACATGGTATGTATAATTGTACTGCTCTTACCCCATTTTGCTTCCTTTTGCAGTCCCCTAGTTATTAGTATGATTATTTTACAGCCATTTTTCACCACAGAATTTCAGGTCCCCATTGACTTGTATGGGGTTTATTGTCCGGGTGAAATCTGGTTCACGGACCAAGCTTGTTTAATGGAGTATCTGTGGGTAATACAATTGAGGCGATTGAGAGCATTTGCTTTGATACACTTTTTTTTCGACGTATTTGAATGGGTCTTTTTGTATGCAGAAGATGTGTGAATACGTTCTAATGTAGCAAGTATGTAAACTGATTAAATGTCCTAACATGTGTCACTAGTGATGGGCAAGCAGAAAAGTGATTGGGTACTCAGAAATCAAATGTGCAAATTGGAATGCTGGGGTTTTCGACTAGAGTATCGAACACAATAGGAGTCAATTGAGGAATTGAGGATATTTCCTGCCTGGGCACAGCTCCTGGCAACCAACGTCCCGGCAGCGTCAGATACCAACTGGCATCCTCTGTTCCGTCTTCCCAGCTTCTATCAGTTTCCATTATCCAGCTTGCAGCCAACATCACCCCGAACTTCCGTTCCATGTGTGCCATCCAAATGTATTCTCCTCGGCCTAAGTAACAGGCAGTTAGCACGGCTTGAGTTCCCATTCCTCTCTTTTCCGAAACGGCAACTAAAGTGTAATTAACCGCATAGTTGCTTTAGCCAGGGTGGAAAGTTTAGATGATGCACATGGAATGGAAGTTGCCAAATGATGCCATATGCATTCTCATGATGGAGATTGAAAGATGCTGGGAAGACTAAACTGATTTTTCAGGGCGATGTCTGCTGCTCTGGGTATTGTGGTGGCCAGAAACTGTCTCTAGGGCAGGTAAAAGATTTGGGGCGCATATTTTATTAGAGCACCTGCAGTATTCAATCGAGCACCAAGCATGCAAGAGCACCTCTATGCTTTATTGACTACCAAACAATGCCAATCTTGCTGGTCTATCGCTATTTGTCACCCATGACTGCAGGGGTGAACATAGCAGACATGGGGCCCCATAGCAGAAGTCTTATTTTGGCCCCCTCTCCACATGCACAGCATGATGACCCTATAGTACCGTTTACAAATTATATGCCGGATAGGGACCTTAACACAGTATAATGGCCCCAACACAGCCCTCTACACAATATGATGGCCCCACACAGTTCTCCATACAGTATAATTGTACTCACACCCCTCCACACAGTAAAATGGCCTGCACACAGCTTAATGGCCCCCACTAGACGGCCAACTATTATATTGACCCTCATTGAGACCTCCAAATAGTATAAAGGCCGACACACAACCCTCCAAATATTATGAAAGACCTTACACAACCCTTTACAATGTATAATTTCCAGCATACTTTATAATAGTCCTCCACATAATCCTTCAAATAGTGTAATATCTGCTCACATACAGGGGCATGCAAAAGTTTGAGCACCCCTGGTCAAAATTACTGTTATTGTGAAAAATTAAGCAAGTTGAATATGAAATAATCTCTAAAAGATATAAGGTTAAAAATGACACATTTCCTTTGTCTTTTAGGCAAAAAAAATAAAAATCATCTTTTATATCTTTAAATTGATAAAAAAAAATGGTTAATGCAAAAATTTGGCCACCCTACATGTTTGGTACCTTGTATCACCCCCTTTGGAAAGTAGCACAGCTTTTAAATACTTTCTGTAGCCGGTCAAGAGTCTTTCAATTCTTGTTTGAGGGATTTTCATCCATTTTTCCTTAGGCCTCTGTCACACGTTCGTGCCTCCGGTACGTGTTTGACTATTTTCTCACGTACCGGAGACATGTGCATACGTGGACCTATGTATTCCTAATGGTTTGGACATGCATAAGTATTTTGGAACGGAACGTGTGTCCGTTCCGTACTTACGTGTGTCCATGTGTTTCTCACACCGACATGTCCATTTTTCTCCGGCATCACGGGTATCACACGGCCCGCACCCATACCACACGGATGTAGTGTGGATGTGGTCCCGTGTGACACACCCCGGAGAAAAACTTGTCATTTTAAAATAAAAAAACACATACTCACCTCCATAATCCCTGCAGAATCTTCTGCTGCAAACAGTTGCTGCCGACCGCCGCTCATTATGAGCGTGTTAAGGAGAGGTGGGTGTGATGTCACGGGTGCTAATCTCCGCCCCTCCGCTCGGCCGGAAGCAGCATCAGCGAGGAGTGGGCGGGGCTGGAGCCGAAGATCAGTACCCTGGACAGCAGCAAGGACCACGTGAGTATGCAAATTAGCGGTTCTCCGTGTGTTATCGCGGATAGCGCACATAGAACACACGTGGTCCGCATGTACCGGAGACACGTATTTACCAAACGCAACACGCAGGGAAAATACGTGTCTCGCGGCACGTGCGTGATTTTCAGGTACATGTGACAGAGGCCTTAAGAAAAGTCTTCAAGTTCTGTAAGATTTCTGGGTCGTCTTACTTGCACTGCTCTTTTGAGGCCTAGCCACAGATTTTCAATGATTTTCAGATCAGGGGACTGTGAGGGCTATTGTAAAACCTTCTTCTTGCACCTTGTAAAGTAGTCTAATTTGAATTTTGACGTATGTTTAGGATCATTATCCATTTGTAGAAGCCATCCTTTTTTCAACTTCAGCATTTTACAGATGGTATTATGTTTCCATCAAGAATTTGTTGAAATTTCATAGAATCTATTCATCCCTCTACAAGGGAATTGTTTCCCATGCCATTGGCTGTAACACAACCCCAAAGCATGATTGACCCACACCCATGCTTAATCATTGAGGTTATGCTCTTTACTTGAAATTATTTGCCCTTTTTTCTTCACACATACCTTTGATCATTGTGACCTAAAGGCCGCTTTACACGCTGCGACATCGCTAGCATCGATGTCGAGTGTGATATCACCCACCCCCATCGTACGGCCGATATGTGGTGATCGCTGCCGTAGCGAACATTATCGCTACAGCAGCGTCACACGCACATACCTGCTCTGCGATGTCTCTGTGACCGGCGAACCGCCTCCTTTCCAAGGGAGCGGTTCGTTTAGAGTCACAGCGACATCACTAAGTGGCCGCCCAATCAAAGCTGAGGGGCGGAGCTGAGCGGGATGAACATCCCGCCCACCTCCTTCCTTCCTCATGGCTGGCGGGATGCAGGTAAGGAGAGGTTCCTCGTTCCTGCGGTGTCACACGGAGCGATGTGTGCTGCCGCAGAAACGAGGAACAACACTGTTACTGCAGCAGCAACGATATTTGGGAAGAGGGGGGCATGTCACCGATTAGCGATTTTGAACATTTTTGCAACGATTCAAAATCGCTATTAGGTGTCACACGCAACGACATCGCTAAAGTGGCTGGATGTGCGTCACAAATTCCGTGACCCCAACGAGATCGCTTTAGCGATCTCGTAGCGTGTAAAGCCACCTAAAGAGTTCTATTTTAACCTCATTGGTTCACAGGACTTTTTCCAAAATTCACCAGGCTTGTTTAGATGTTCTTTTTCATTTTTCTGAAGCTGAATTTTATGGTGAGGAAGAAGGAGAGGTTTTCTTCTGATGAGTCTTCCATGAAGACCATATTTGTGCAGGTGTCTCTGAACATTAGAACAATGTACCACATCTGCAGAGTCTGTAAAATCTTCCTGAAGGTCTTTTACAGTCAAGCAGGGGTTCTGATTTGGCTCTATAGCAATCCTACGAGCAGCTTTCCCATAAATTTTGCTTGGTCTTCTAGGCTTTATCTTGACCTCCACTGTTCCTGTTAACTCCCATTTCTTAATTACATGTCGAACTGAGGAAGGGGCAACGTGATAATGGCTTGCTAACTTCTTATAGCCTTCTTCTGCTTTGTGGGCCTCTATTTTCATTTTCAGAGGCTAGGCAGCTGCTTAGAACAATCCATGACTGTTGTTTTGTGGAACAAGGCTGGAAGAGGCTGGATTTTTATAACGCTGTGAAATTTGCATCACCTGACCTTTCCTAACAAGGATTTTAAGCAAGTCATAATCCTAACAGGCTAATTCAGGTCTAAAACCTTGGTCAAAGTTATTTGAGTACACAAATCCCAAGGCTGTCCAAACTTTTGTATCAGGCCATTTCCTTTTTGTAATTTTTAAAATTTAAAAGATGAAACTATATATATATTTTTTTGCCTAAAATACAATGGAAATGTGTCATCTTTAAATTAGTGTCTTTTAGAGATCATTTCATCTTCAACTTTTTTTTACTCTGATTGCCCAAATTTTGCATGTTATTGTAACCCTGCAAACAATATAATAGCCCCAACGAAGCCTTGTAAATAGTATAATTGCCTCCCCCACATACCCCTCCCAACAGAACGACGGTCCTGACATAGCACTTTGGACAGGAAAATTGCCATCCAGATAGCTCTGGAAACAGTATGATGGCCAGCATATAGCCCGTCACACATTATTACACCCCCACACAATCCTACACACTGTATAATTCCTGCATACAGTATAATGGCCTCCATGTAGTCCTGAAAACAGTATAATGGTCCACCACACAGCCTTGCAAACAGTATTATGTCCCACCACATACAGTGGGTACGGAAAGTATTCAGACCCCTTCAAATTTTTCACTCTTTGTTTCATTGCAACCATTTGGTAAATTCAAAAAAGTTCATTTTTTCTCATTAAATTACACTCTGCACCCCATCTTGACAGAAAAAAAAACAAAAATGTAGAAATTTTTGCAAATTTATTAAACAAGAAAAACTGAAATATCACAAGGTCATAAGTATTCAGACCCTTTGCTCAGACCAGACACTCATATGTAAGTCACATGCTGTCCATTTCCTTGTGATCCTCCTTGAGATGGTTCTACTCCTTCACTGGAGTCCAGCTGTGTTTAATAAACTGATAGGACTGGATTTGGAAAGGCACACACCTGTCTATATAAGACCTCACAGCTCATAGTGCATGTCAGACCAAATGAGAATCATGACATCAAAGGAACTACCCAAGGAGCTCAGAGACAGAATTGTGGCAAGGCACAGATCTGGCCAAGGTTACACAAGAATTTCTGTAGTACTCAAGGTTCCAAAGAGCACAGTGGCCTCCATAATCCTTAAATGGAAGACGTTTGGAACCACCAGAACTCCTAGACCTTGCCGTCCAGCCAAACTGAGCAATCATGGAATAAGAGCCATGGTGAGAGAGGTAAAGAAGAAGCCCAAGATCACTTTTATTGATTACAGGGATTATCAAAAGATAATATTCAGCTCACCTGCCGCCCGAACTGCTTGATCCTCTGGGTGCACGGATCCGCTGGTAGGTCCAAACCAGCACACAATGGAAAGCAGAAATGGAAAGGAGGGATCCAGCACAAATTCCTTCTCGTAATTAAAAAGTTTTCATCTTCCTTTATTGATACATTAAAAACATGTGAAGTCCGAAATATGAAAACATATGTCAACGCATGAGAGTGCTTAACGCGTTTCGGACGCACTAAGTGCTTAAGCATACTCATGCTTTGACATATGTTTTCATATTTCGGTCTTCATTTGTTTTTAATGTATCAATAAAGGAAGATTAAAACTTTTTAATTACGAGAAGGAATTCGTGCTGGATCCCTCCTTTCCATTTCTGCAGCTGATTATCAAAAGATACCTGATACAGGAAGGATAGGTGATTGCTGCTGCATCGTAAAAGAAAAAGTCTTTTTCAGGGATACATCTATTCTACTCCTTATTAATACTGATGTTTATTGCTGTCAGTGAAGAGAGTGTAGAGATAACTGTTGGAGAAGGCATTCATTTGGATTACAGTCATATAGTCAGGGATTATAGCCTTACAGTCATTTCTGCTGCACCCTAAAACCAAAAGTACTTTTAAGGTTACATCTATTCTATTACCTATTAATACCCTTGTTTGCTGCATTCAGTGTAGGGATAGCTGCTGGAGGAGGGATAGTTTTGAATTAAAGGTACATAGGCAGTAATTATAGCCTTACAGTCCATGCTGCTGCACCATAAAACCAAAACTCCTTTTAAGGTTACATCTATTCTATTCCCTATTAATACAGATATTTATTGCATTCAGTGTAGGTATAGCTGCTGGAGGAAGTAAAGGTTTGGATTACAGACATATAGGCAGGGATTAAAGCCTGAGGGCGGCTTTGCACGTTGCGACATTGCACGTGCGATGTCGATGGGGTCAAATCGAAAGTGACGCACATCCGGCGTCGCAGTCGATATCGCAACGTGTAAAACCTTTTTGATGCGATGAATGAGCGCAAAAACGTCGTTATCGTATCATCGCTGCAGCCTCCGACATTTACATAATGCCGATGGTGCGACAGGTACGATGTTGTTCCTCGCTCCTGTGGCAGCATACATCACTGTGTATGAAGCCGCAGGAGCGAGGAACATCACCTTACCTGCCTCCCGGCTGCAATGAGAAGGACGGAGGTGGGCGGCATGTTTACATCCTGCTCATCTCCGCCCCTCCGCTTCAATTGGCCGCCTGCCGTGTGACGTCGCTGTGACGCCGCACGACCCCCCAAGGAAGGAGGCGGGTCGCCGGCCAGAGGGACGTCGCATGGCAGGTATGTGCGTGTGAAGCAACAGTTCCTCCTGTACAAGCTCAGAGCATCAGGCAGCCTCGAGGCTTCAAATAGATTGAAGCAGGGGTTTCAAAACCTTTTTTTATCTACTTGAATACCTCTGCCAATGAAAATTCATAAACCATGTAGAGGAAACTTCACCAACCAATCCTGGGGAAAGAACACCAAAGTCCTTTGTCCATTAATTCACACAAGAGGTGCATTTGGGCATTTCTCCATTGATATGAATGCATTTTTATTTATTTTTTTACACAGAGTTGAGGCAAAGCTGTGACTTGCAGGCCACTGTCACTGCTCTTTCCCTGCTTAATTTGATTCTGTGGGTTTTTTTGCGCCAGGGGCATAATACTTCATAGGCGCCTCTGCCTGCCAACTGAAACAGCTGACAGGCTAACTGTTGTCAAAATAAACAATGCTTGACCCTGACTTCTCAACACCAGAGGATGACAGTAGCGAAACAAAGCCAATTCAGATGTTTAGCGTTTTTTTTCTTGTATTTTTAAATACACCCTTTCCCACCCCAAAAATGGTAAACAGCTTACAGTTGTGCTTTTTTCCCACTCATGGTTAGTGGTTGGGTGAAGCCATTTATTGTCAAACTACTATGTTTTCTCTTTTTAAATCATAATGGCAATCAAAAAAAATTTTACTGACCCTGATCAAAAGTTCACATGCCCTGGTGATTTTGGCCTGATGAGATGCTCAGAAGTTTTGTTATGGAGGGGACGATTGGATATAAAATAATATGAAACCAATCGTCGCCCGAAGTCCATCGGGCAGATGACAAGGCCACTATGGGACTGGAGGATGAGTACATCAACTAAGAGAAACCCAAAGGAAACGAAGGGGATGTTTAAGGGTACACCCCAACATGTAGCGTGTCCCTGTTTACCTCACACGTACACGGGTAATGGTCACATGTGTAGGGACACGACAAAACCAAAAGGAATCACAACAGGTATTGGTCACGTGTGTAGGAACCCATCAGACCGAGAGGTAACCCAGTTAACGTCACTGGGAAACCTAGGACGTTATTGTTGAACCGGTCATGTGCATACATGGGCACGTCAGACCGTCTACAGGCACAAAGAAATCAGTCCCGTGCGTAGAGGGCACGTCAGACCGAGTAGGCTACCCAGTTAGTGTCACTGGGTATCCAGGGCTGGCACACACACACAAGTCTGCCACTGACACTGCAGACTGGTCACGTGCGTAGGGGGCACGTCAGACCATGTGGACCCTGCCCCTCACCATGCCAAGACACAGCTGTACCGAGATACGAATACCTGGTACGGCGCCTAGCCCTATAACACATACACACTGGTAGGACAATGGTTGACCCTCACCGTACCAAGGTACGGGTATGCACAGATACGAATACCTTGCACTGACGCATAGCCTTGAAGTAGTCCCTGTCCTTATCCATACACACACTTGCCACAAGCACTGCAGGAAAATGGTGCTGGAACCCAATCACTCTAACAGCCAGGATACAGCAAAGATGGAATTGTAGCTGAACATTACCTAGGCCAAAAACTACTACTCCAGCAGGATACAGCTAAGACCCACTAGGTGGAGGCATCAGAGGTGCAGGAGAAGCAAATCACACACACGCTTCCAAAACATAGAGGGGGCAAATGCTGGATGGTAAGACTGCACACTGATGGCTTGCATAGAGCACTGTTCACACAAGCAGATGCACAGTCACAAACCCGCAGCCTATTAGGTGACGACCATACTATTGGATCAGGCAGGCTGCCAAGCAGTACCCCATCTGCACATCATACAGGGACTGGAACTCTAATATGCAAGACCTAACAAAAAGGGGCCTGGCTGTATCCTGTACAAAAGAATATGAGGTTTTTAGTTGGTGTTATGGCCATAAGACGAAAGCCTACAACCCTCGTCATTGGAACTTCATGCTTGCAGGTTCCTACACTATATATAATATAAAAAAACAACAAAAAAGAGGAATACATATCATTACTTATAGCAAAGATGGAACTGCAGCTGTAGATTACCTAGGCCAAAAACTACTACTCCAGCAGGATACAGCTAAGCCCCCTACTAGGTGGAATCATCACAGGTACAGAAGGAGCAAATCCCACACACGCTTCCAAAACATAGAGCGGGCGATTGCTGGATGGTAAAACTGCACACTGATGGCTTGCATAGAGCACTGTTCACACTGGCAGTTGCACAGTCAAACCCGCAGCCTATTAGGCGACGCTCATACTATAAGATCAGGTGGCGGCCTGGCTGCATCCTGTACAAGCAGGAGGTTCCCGTGACGAGGGTTGTAGGCTTCCATCTTATGGCCATAACACCAATTAAAAACCTCATATTTTTTTGTACAGGATCAGAATGAACTCGAATGAACTTCACCTGACTTCATTACCATCACGCCGCTCTGTCTGTGTGCCGTGGCCTGATTTGCGATTACAGGTGAAGGACTCACCGGTGACCGCAAATCCCCTGAGTGATTGAAGTAAGCTGAGCGATCAGCGGTGCCATCACTCAGGTGACCCGCGGCAAGCTGGAGTCCTCCACCTAAGAGCTGTGGGCACGGGTCACCTGAGTGACTGAACCACTGATTGCTCGATTCACTTCAGTTGCTCTGTGGAGCTGACAGAGAGCGGTGTTCTACGGTCGCTCCTGTCAGCTTCATGTAGCAGAGCTGGATGCATCGTGGGACCTCGTGAGGATTAGGCCGGACCTGGAGGGGTATGTGATAATAAAGTGATGAAAGAGGGTGTTTTTTTCATCTTTTATTCCAAATAAAAGATTATTTCGGGTGTATGTGTTTATTTACTCTCACTTACGGTTAATCATTGGGGGTTTCTCATAGACATCTGCCATGATTAACCTACGACTTAGTGGCAGCTATGGGCTGCCATTAACTCCTTATTACCCCGATTGCCACTGCACCAGGGCAAGTCGGAATGAGCCGGGTAGAGTCCCGGGACTGTTACATCTAATGGATGCAGCAATTCCGGGAGGCTGGGGGCTGATATTTTTAGGCTGGGGTCTCCCCATAACGTGGGGCTCCCCATCCTGAGAATACCAGCCTTCAGCCGTGTGGCTTTATCTTGGCTGGTATCAAAATTTGGGGAGACCACATGACGTTTTTTTTTAATTATTTATTTATTTTACTGCACTACATAGACCCGCTCACCGGCGGCTGTGATTGGTTGCAGTGAGACAGCTGTCACTCAGCGTAGGGGTGTGTCTGAATGCAACCAATCATAGGCGCCGGTGGGTGGGGGAAGCAAGGAATGCGAGATGGAATAATGAGCGGCTGGCATTTTCAAAAGCTGGAGAAGCCGCCAGAGCAGCATGACAGCCAAGCAGTGCCGTGCCGGTGATCGGTCAGTGATCGGTGGTTACGAGAGAGGGGGGGAGAGGGAAAGACAAACAGACAGAGAGAGAGACCAAAAGACCTGCGTTCTGTCAAAAAAGCAATTACTTTGGTTTGAGAGCTGTTCTGGCGACTAAGTAAACGCCGCGTGCTGCTCTAAGCACGTTATTCCAAGACACCAGAAAAGCAGTCATGCAGCTTCTACAGTCTGTGCCCATATGCCCATACTGTTTCTGCCTTTTCCCATCCATTTCAGCCTTTTCCTCAATCACCACAGCTCACCCTTAGGTCCAACATGAAATTATTCGAGTTTCCCATAGACTTACATTGTGCATCGAATATTCGCGAATAGTTGAATAGTGTCGACCTATTCGTCGGATAGTCGTCGAAGCGGATATTTTGGTATTTGATCATCGCTAGTAATAATCACTCTAACACACTATCCCTTCTCCAGCAGGTCTCCCTACACTGTTTCCACAATAGAGTGAGCAGAGCATCTCGTCACTGGGTCTTATATAGACCCGATGATGTGATGAAGCAAGCTAATCACAGTAATTCCAATAGCCAACATGGCTATGGCCTCTCCATGTTTGGCAGGCAATCCACACATGTTTAGTTGCTGAAAAACAGCAGTGAGACATGCGGGGTAAGGACACATGCATGGTGGTCAAGCACCAGATATTCTTGATTGACTATTGAGTGGGTCCGGGCACCCTGATGTTCAATCAAGTATCGAGCAGTGGCAAGCATGCTCGCTCATCACTAGCTGCAACTCAAGAAATAGCACAGACAGGAGTGGTGCTCTTCTGGGGAGCAAAAACTGACTTTTCTAGAAATTGAAATAAAATATTTAAATCACTTGATCGAGATTTGCATGTGATGAGAGTCCTATGGGTGGTTTAATTCAAGAAAATGAGTATTTCACTAATTCTTGTCTAAGTAAAAAATGTAATAAAAACATCAAGAGCATTTCTGCTAAAATAAAGTAAAATATGATAATTTTGGTTGTAGTATCAGTTTGTTTTTTGTATTTAAAACAAACTTATTAAATATGACAGTCACTGTAGGCATTATTAGTGCTAAAAGCCTTTTGTAGTTATTCATTACAACACCTATTCTATTCACTCATTTACATACTGAAATTACATATCACACATATTTAAATGCGTAAAAGACTCCTCTTATTCTAAAACTATGCTTGTTGAGAGATACAGTATGTATTCTTTTCATAAAGAGGGAGTTTAAATCATAGAAAAGAATGAAAAGCCCTTAGCAAACAAAAGGAATAGAAAAATGTTAAATATAATCCTTGTAAAAATGTTAGAATGTTTTTTCTAGGTGAATAATAGTGGCTATCTACTATAAATAAGCATTAAAGATGAAAGAATCTGCTGAGATTCAAATTCGGCAAATTTCTCGAATATTGCAGGGAAATTCAATTTAGATTGAAGGTATTAGATGCAATTCCAACATTCCTTACTATACTCTAGGTAGTGATGATCGAGCATGTTTGCCACTGCTCGGTAAGCACTTGAGCATCAGGGTGCTTAAAATGCTTGTATTTGATCGAGCATCACTGGTACTCAAGTGCCATAGTCGAGTACCCCCCCTGCATGGCGGAGATTGTTTGCCATTTATGGTAATGGAGTAGCCCGCTGTGAGGTTCAAGCCACAACTGAAGTGAGCCACATGATCAGCGGTGACGTCTCTCAGGTGATTTGTGGTCACAGGTGGAGGACTCCAGCTGTGGCCGCAGCTTGCCTAAGTGACATCACCACTGATTGCGTGGCTCATTTCAGTCGCGGCCTGAACCATACAGCGAGCAGTCATGCTCTAAAGCTGCTCGCTGTGATTGTCAGATGTAGCAGATGGGTTGTGGTAAATTCCAATGGCTAGAAGGAACTTGGGTGTGACCGGCTTGATTAGTGGGCTTAACCGGCTATGTTGATGGATGTGGTGATGTTTCCTCCTTTCCACCATAATCATGCAAGGGGGCCTTTTACCCCTGCAGCACCCCATCTTGGGTTCTTACCCCTAGACACTTGCTTTTATTATAATCAACCCCATACCCATGTGAACTTAAAAAACATAATGTTGCTTCCTCATATCAGCTATGTTGGCAGAGACCCACACCTTCTGATCAGATGGGCATGACATTAGCAAAGGTCCTTCTAGCCACTGGGGTTTCGACATTACCATAGCAGATGTAGTAGTCACGGACCCAGAAGCAATAGCATCGCTGGGGACAGCATTGCTGTAGACAGGTGAGTATCCAGCAGTGTGTGTGCATTGACATTAGGAGGTCATTGGAGTATCTAATGAATTTGCATGACCTCCTGGCGACACCCCCATGACACTAGCACTACCGGGTGTCGCGGGTGTCGTCAGGAGGTCATCCAAGTTAAAGGTATAAAGGCTCAGATAAAGGTTCAGGTACGGTTCGATAAAGGTTTGTGAGCGCACCCCTTGCTTGGCTTGGTGAAAGGGGTTCGCTCATCTCTACTGGTGACATGGTGCTCAGCCCACTGTCCTCTGCAATCAGTTCAGGGAGAACTCTTTTAGGAGGGAGAATTTAGAGCAGGCAATGTGGAATTAGTATTGTAGTAATTGTATACCCCTGTTGTGTCGCGGGCAGGGGTGACTGACCACGTCAGGGAAGGCTACCCGGGATCGTGGCTGGGGCTCGAGTGGCAGCCGGATCCGGGGCTCGTGCAGTGGCCCATTGCCCACAACAATAAAAAAGGCGGTACTTACAGGGGAAGAGTTTATCAGTGACACCACCCATGGATGCGGTGATGGTTGGTGAAACTGCTGCTGCCTTGGTATGGGACACCCGGGGCTCATGGAGCGGGGCAGCAGGATGGTATCACCTCCATGGGGAGGTGTTGTCCCGGGGCCCAGGTGTACGGGGAAGGATGCTGCAGAGTGTGTTCTGCAGGGCTGGACCGGGTAGTAATGGTCTACTCACAGTTCCACAGAAATTCACACAGAGTCCAAATGGTAAACTAAATTGCCAGTGACCGGTGACCTCCAGCGGGTGTATTCGGGTCCCACACCCTAGTATAGCAAACAGGGGTCCCTTCCTCCTGCACTTAATGTTTGTGTCTTCAGTTTGACGACTCCGCTTGAAACAGGGAAGTCCACTCCCGGTGATTCTGTGTGTTGGAAGCTGTGGCCCGCGAGAACTGACCCATGGAATCTTAGCAGTAGAGATGAGCCACCCCCCTAGCTTTCGAGTTCGGTTCGGTTCGCCGACGGAGGCTCCGTTCGATGAACGTTCGAAGAACCGTTCGACGAACCACTCGAACCCCATTGAAAACAATAGGAGGCAAAAACAAACACATAAAAACACATTATACATGTACACATACAGTTAATAAACATTGCCATAACACTTAGAGGTCCCCGCGACGCGTCCTGCACTCTGTCTCCCGTCGCTTTTCCTTCCGATAATTGCTGCGTCCTCACGGTAACCAGCACTGATGATAGGACCTATCGTGACGTCAAAATAACATGTGACCAGTCACATGTCTGTTATCTCATTGGCTACAGACTGGTCACATGGCTAGACGTCATTGCTAGGTCCTGTCAGAGCATCTCTCTGGTACGCGGTGATCGTTCAAGTATCTCCGTGTACCGGCAAAATGTTCTGGCACATGGTCGACTCCCCGTTCCTGCATGTGGGCGCTCTTTACAGAGTCAGCCCACATGCAGGGACTAGCTGTCACAGCCGGTAAATAGCGGCACCGGGAATCACGTGATCGGAGCACCGTTGCTATGGTAACCCGCTTGTCAACGGTGACGTCACCGCTTACAGCCCGCAGCCTTTGCTCACTCACTGAGTGAATAAACTGCACGGAGCAGCAGCGTCTTCCTCCCATGCAGTGCTGCCTGATGTAGCAGAGCTGCATGGGTTGAAGGAGAAAGAAGACAGAAGACCATGGATTGTGGAGGGATGAGAGAGAGTAATAAACATGGAGTCTCTAAGTGTGTCTGTGTATTTATTTCTATTAAAGTATTTTTTCTCTGTGTGGTGTCTTTTTTTAACCCTTTATTTGATATTCTTAATGGCTGGGTCAAACTTGCCTGACATTAAGAATCTCTGGCTTAACACTAGCTAATAAAACAAAGCTAGTATTAACTCATTATTACCCAGCAAGCCACCCGGCTTTAGGGCTGCTGGAGGAGTTGGATACAGCGCCAAATGATGGCACTTCTATGAAAGCGCCATTTTCTGGGGCAGCTGCGGACTGCAATTCGCAGCAGAGGGGCCCAGAAACCTCGGGCTAACCTGTGCTGAGGATTCCAAGCTCCAGCTGCCTAGTTGTACCTGACTGGACACAAAAATGGGGCGAAGCCCACGTCCTTTTTTTTTTTTTTAATTATTTCATGAAATTCATGAAATAATTAAAAAATGGCATCCCTATATTTTTAGTTCCCAGCCAGGTACAAATAGGCAGCTGGGGGTTGGGGGCAGCCATACCTGCCTGCTGATGCAGAGAAAACCTCGCATCACCTCTTGTGGGTGCTCAGGAGAAAAATAAGTCAAACAGTGTAGGAACTCCGGCACACTCACTATCGCCCTTAGAGACACAGTAAATAGGAAGACGTGAAGTTGATGTCAAAATCCTTTTCTTTTTATTGTAGTGAAAAATGTGCAAAAAGTGCTGTCCAATAGTCTGCCAATCACAACGTTTCGGCCAATATGGCCTTCTTCAGGTCGGACAGGCTTAAGAATAGAGGGGCACAAGGTGGATGAATATACACAGGACACTATTGCTTGACCAATGCTGGGGTGCTGTATGGATCAAAATATGCAAAATAGTCAATTTCGGAATGCACTATAGGTAGAGGATGGCACTGTTATAGAAAGACGCATTAATCCCAGACATTGTACTTAATCAGTAATATGGTGGTGCATGGTCATGCACAAAGGGTCTGGATTACATCGGAGCCAACACCTCAGTGATCTATAGTATGTGGATAAGTCTCTGACGTAATCGGGAGCCTAAGATAGCCTGTGGAATGCGGTGATTCCTGGAGTAATGTTCAGGGGCCAAGGGTAAGAGGCCACAGTATGGTCACAAAATGATCAGCAATTGGAAGAAGATGGGTGCTGGTCCAGGTAACTACCTGACTGAGACTCCACTGGTATTTGATCTGGATAGGGGTCCTTGGAATGTAGTGGTAGGAGTCCGGGTAGCATGTGCCTGCGTGGTGTTGGGAGTGAACCGCACGTCCTATAGGTGATTCCAAGCTCCAGCTGCCTAGTTGTACCTGGCTGGACACAAAAATGGGGCGAAGCCCACGTCCTTTTTTTTTTTTTAATTATTTCATGAAATTCATGAAATAATTAAAAAATGGCATCCCTATATTTTTAGTTCCCAGCCAGGTACAAATAGGCAGCTGGGGGTTGGGGGCAGCCATACCTGCCTGCTGATGCAGAGAAAACCTCGCATCACCTCTTGTGGGTGCTCAGGAGAAAAATAAGTCAAACAGTGTAGGAACTCCGGCACACTCACTATCGCCCTTAGAGACACAGTAAATAGGAAGACGTGAAGTTGATGTCAAAATCCTTTTCTTTTTATTGTAGTGAAAAATGTGCAAAAAGTGCTGTACAATAGTCCGCCAATCACAACGTTTCGGCCAATATGGCCTTCTACAGGTCGGACAGGCTTAAGAATAGAGGGACACAAGGTGGATGAATATACACAGGACACTATTGCTTGACCAATGCTGGGGTGCTGTATGGATCAAAATATGCAAAATAGTCAATTTCGGAATGCACTATAGGTAGAGGATGGCACTGTTATAGAAAGACGCATTAATCCCAGACATTGTACTTAATCAGTAATATGGTGGTGCATGGTCATGCACAAAGGGTCTGGATTACATCGGAGCCAACACCTCAGTGATCTATAGTATGTGGATAAGTCTCTGACGTAATCGGGAGCCTAAGATAGCCTGTGGAATGCGGTGATTCCTGGAGTAATGTGCAGGGGCCAAGGGTAAGAGGCCACAGTATGGTCACAAAATGATCAGCAATTGGAAGAAGATGGGTGCTGGTCCAGGTAACTACCTGACTGAGACTCCATTGGTATTTGATCTGGATAGGGGTCCTTGGAATGTAGTGGTAGGAGTCCGGGTAGCATGTGCCTGCGTGGTGTCGGGAGTGAACCGCACGTCCTATAGGTGATTCCAAGCTCCAGCTGCCTAGTTGTACCTGGCTGGACACAAAAAGGGGGCGAAGCCCACGTCCTTTTTTTTTTTTTTAATTATTTCATGAAATTCATGAAATAATTAAAAAATGGCATCCCTATATTTTTAGTTCCCAGCCAGGTACAAATAGGCAGCTGGGGGTTGGGGGCAGCCATACCTGCCTGCTGTACTTGGCTAGCATACAAAAATATGGCGAAGCTTACGTCATTTTTTTTTTTTTTTCTAGTTTTTTGGCTAAAAAATGCTTCCCTGGATTTTCCATTGCCAGTGAAGGTAACACCAAGCAGTGGGGGTTAGCAGCCAGTAGCTGCTTGGATTACAACTAGCTAGCAATACAAAAAATGCAGTGGGAGCCCATATTTTTTTTTTTATTACTTATTTAAATAACTAAAAAAAAATGGACTTCCCTGTATTTTGATTGCCTGACATCACAGTACTGTAAAAATAAATCATTAAAAAAATGACGTAGCGCTCCGCGGTATTTTTGATTCTCATCGCAGATAAAGCAGACAGCTACAGGTTGCCACCCCCATCTGCCTGGCGTTACCTTGGCTGGCAATCAAAATACCCATTAATTTTTTTAAAATAGTTTAAAAAAAAAATGACGTGGAGTCACCCCATTTTTGATAGCCAGCTAGCCAGCTAGGGTAAAGCAGACGGCTGTAGCCTGAAAACCACAGCTGGCAGTTTTACCGTGGTAGGTGATCCAATATGGAGGTCACCCCAGGCTCTTTTTTTATAATTATTTTATAAATAATAATAATTACAAAAAAAGTAGGGTCCCCCCAAATTGGATCACCAGCCAAGGTAAAGCGGACAGCTGTGGTCTGGTATTCTCAGGGTGGGAAGGTCCATAGTTATTGGCCCTTCACAGTCTAAAAATAGCAGACCGCAGGTACCTCAGAAGTGGCGCATCCACTAGATGCGCCAATCCTGGCGCTTCACCCCAGCTCATCCCGTGCCCTGGTGCAGTGGTAAACGGGGTAATAAATGGGGTTGATACTAGCTGTAAGGTCACCTGACATCAAGCCCAGCAGTTTGTGATGTCATGGCGTCTATCAGATTCCCGACATCACAAACTGTCAGTACTAACAAACAAAATAGACAAAAAAGATGTATTTGAAAAAACTCTCCCCAAAACATTCCCTCTTTCACCAATTTATTGTAAGGAAAAAAATAAGGGGGTCCCACGATGACTCTGGGCCGTCTACAATATGGGGGGACACGCTCAGGGAACGTATCCCCCATTTTCTAGGAGTGCAGACCCTCCATGTGAGGAGTGTGGGTGCAATAAATCTGCACCCACTCTCCCCGGGTCCACAGCAGCAGAGCCCATGTCGTAACTGTTGCTACCAAAGCTGCAATGCCCTGCTCATGAGGTAAGGGCATGCCTAATCAGGAGAACTATTCTACATTTCCAAATATTGGTATTTGCTGATATTATTGCTATTCCACCTACTATATATTGGGGATAGGATCTTGGAGATTGGAATACCCCTTTAAGTCCAGTTATCCAGCTGAATGTATACTAAACAACACAGCTCGCTATTTAGACATGTTTTCTTGTGGCGTATAACGGACTCTCATGTTTGGTAGTCGTTCAGCAGGGCAACTATAAAATCAAATACCTCCATTTGGAAATGTAGTATAGCTCTCCTGATCAACTATGTTTCTTACCTCATGAGCAGGGCAGTAGCTTACAGATGCATGGTTACCGCCACTCACTGTTTCTGAACACAGGAAGCTGAGCTGACAGCCGCTCTGTACATGCGGCAGTGTCTATTGTGAAGGAGGGGGCCGCGGGGGATCAACGCTGCACAGGTACCGTGGGACACCGGGGAACACCGGTGGGGTTATAGGGGGTGACCTGGAAGGGCCTGGGGAGGAGTTTTCTGTCGCATGTGTCATGGCACATGCAACAGAAATCTGAGGAGTAGGATGAATGCGGCCGGTGCGCTGCTGTGCGCTGTGCCATCTTGGATTCCTGGGAGGGGGTCAGGGGGGGGCACTGTGGCAACATCGGGGGACCGGAGGGGACCGGGGAGGAGATTTATCTCCCATCTGACATGTTTGTTCATGCCAGATGGGAGATAAATAATTTTTTACCGGCGCTGTCATTTACTGTAACGTGATCATCGGTATATGGTGTATACCTGTGATTACGTGAGCGGGGACCGGAAAAATCAGCCTGAATCATGATCTCCAGGGTCTCAGCTACCCCCTGAAACCACGGAGATTTTCTGACGCTGGGGGGCGCCATTAATTTATTTCTGCCTGCTGTTTATAAACGGCAGATCAGAATAAGGCTACATTCACACGACCGATCCGTTTTTGCGGTTCGCAAAAAACGGTCCTTTTTTTTCACAGATGCATCCGCGTGGCATCTGTTTCCGTTCCGTATTTTGTCATCCGTGTGCCTTCCATGCAAAAAAACTGAAGGAGGGAAAATACATAAATTTACCCAGGATCCATAGCTTCAACCTACATGAGGCGGTCACATGTTCACTCCAGTGCCATTTTCTACTACTTTTCACAACGTAGAACGCACTGGTGATTTTCTTGAGCTTGTACACTTCATATCAGTCTTTTCTGTCATTATAATGGCAGAAAGACACATAATGTCCCACTCTCCTGCATTTTGCAATTTTGCACTCTTTGGTGCCTTTCATGTGGCACTAAGGGGTGCTTAGCCTTGTATTTAGCAAAAAATATAAATAAATTTAAAAATAAAATGACGTGGGGTTCCCCCTATTTTTGCTAGCCAGCTAGGCTAAAGCAGACGGCTGCAGCCTGCAGACCACAGCTGGCAGCTTCACCTTGGCTGGTAATCCAAAACTGAGGGCACCCCACGCTGTTATTTTAAATTAAATAAATAATTTAAAAAACCAAAACACGTGGGGGCCCCCCAAAATGGATCACCAGCCAAGGTAAAGCGGACAGCTGGGGTCTGATATTCTCAGACTAGGGAGGTCCATGGTTATTGGACTCTCCCCAGCCTAAAAATAGCAGGCCGCAGCCGCCCCAGAAGTGGCGCATCCATTAGATGCTCCAATCCTGGTGTTTTGCTCCAGCTCATTCCGTTGACCTGGTGCGGTGGCAGACGGGGTAATATATGGGGTTAATACCAGATGTGTAATGTCACCTGGCATCAAGCCCTGGGGTTCGTGATGTCAGGCGTCTATCAGATACCCGACATCACCATCCCAGTCAGTAATAAAAACAATATAGACGACAAAAACATTTTTATTTGAAAAAACACTCCCCAAAACATTCCCTCTTTCACCAATTTACTAGAAAGAAAAACAAATCCAGGTCTGCTGTAAACCAAGGGGGTCCCATGACGATCCATACCATAGTCAATGTCCCAGTCAATGAAGAACAGAATGTTCCATATTGGCTGGGAGAGCAATGCAGTGACCTGAGCTAACATCAATAGGTCAGCCCAGGTCACTGCAGGGCATGAGAAGTGCTGCTGTCAGGAGGATAGCGAGGTTCATTACCTGCAGTGACCGCTGAACTCCTGACAGCAGAGCTGTCACTGCAGGGCATGACAAGTGCTGCTGTCAGGAGGATAGCGAGGTACATTACCTGCGGTGATCGCTGCACTCCTGATAGCAGAGCTGTCACTGAGTTCAATGACCTCCGCCTTCACAACCAAGTATCGGGGGTGCCTGTGACGTCACCGCTAGTGACAGTCTCGGGTCGGCAGCGAGAGGAGATGTGACAAGCTGCGGCAACGGAGAACAGTGACAGTGCTGACGTCGGGAGGGCAGGACTTCATCACCGCAGGTAAGGAACTTCACTAACCTCCAGACGGTAGCGCTTGTCATCCCCTCGGCTGCTGTCACTGCAGTGTGGGCAGCTGCGGACAGCGTACAGTGCGGGCAGCTGCAGACACTGCAGTGTGGGCAGCTGCGGACACTGTGCAGTGCAGGCATATGCTGACACTGCAGTTTGGGCAACTGCAGACACCGTACAGTGCGGGCAGCTGCGGACACTGCTGAGCGGGCAGCCGCGGGGCTGGAGCTGGAGCGGGACACAGACTGCAGCGGCTTCCAACGGAAGTCACACGGAAGTGCTTTTGTGTGGCATTCAGGGATTTTTGCACACGTAGCCAGGGTAAACATTGGGTTACTAAGCAAAGCGCTTTGCTTGGATACCCGATATTTACCCTGGTTACCAGCTTACCGCAGGCTGCCAGCGATGGCTCCCTGCACACGTAGCTGTAAAAAGCCACGCTTTTGGTGATCGAACCGTTCTCGAACGTAACTCAAACTACCGAACTTTTGGCAAATCGTTCGAGTTCGTAGAACGACTCGAACACCCCCCAAAATCACTTGAACATGAAATTGGCGAACCTCGAACCTTGAACATCGCTCATCTCTACTTAGCAGGCACTTGCGGAGCCCTATCCCCCTCGTTGGGCTTCCGTCTCGCTCTCTGGGATTACTAGTGGGACAAGACGTGGAGACTTGTCCCCAGCTGGCTAATTGACAAGGGGCTTGAAGCTGTCCTCACCCTAGGGTCCAGGCACCCCGACTGTGCACGGCCTCTGGACCGGATTCCCGCTGTCGGCACCGGCGGACTACAACCCTGCCCCGGTTTACTTAATGTTTTCCGAGACTGGCTCTCCGTCGCCTGTGGCCATGTCTGCCAACTGCCATCTAGTCAGTAGTCTGGTAGTCCAGAGGCTCCAACCACTAACTAACCTGTCCCTTCACACTCATCTCTCTTCCTCTCTCCAAGCTTAACTCCAACTCTAACTGTTGTGTTCTCTCCCAGAACACCTCAGGACCCCTAGGTGGGTGTCACCATCTGCTTGGCCCTGCCCACTAGGGTGTCCCTATTGTCATGGGGGGTGACTAGGCTTTGCTGGCTGATGTTGTGTAACTGGGTGTGGGTTTGTGTTGGTATGCCAAGGAGGATGGAGTCCTGCACCTGGAAGATTTGTGCAGTCTCTGTGACAACCTGGTTTTGCCAGGGCGTCACACTCCCCTTTGGTGGAATACAGCCCGTCCTCGGGTTGTCCGGCCACTAACGTTTATTTTTAACTGCATCTGGAAAATGTAAAAAAACGGTATAAAAGCATAACAAAGAAACATTTCAACATTTATTCCCTTGCAGGAAGGCACATTTTCTTAAACATTGCATAACATTTCCTTCTCCCTTCATCCCGCCACCCAAAGCACCTGAACTCCTAGTGCCACCACTAGATCTGGTGTCACACCACCCCAAGTTCCTGACGGTGTCCTTGGTGACCGGATTGAAGGCCCCTTTCTTACCAGGCCACCCCTAAGGGTCCCAAAGTTCCGGAACCCTCTGGCCTGGAGGTTAGCCACCGGTTTTGCTGGTGACTGGGCCTCGGCCGACTCTACCACAGGCCCTTCCTCCAACCAGTCCTCTCCAGCAGGTGCCGCAGTCCTGGTGGTGGGGTAACAAGAAAGTAGAAGGGGGTATGTAAAATGACCCAAGAGAGTTTTTTGGGTTGGCTCTGCCAGTCCCGAGGCCATGGCCCATCAAACATAAAATGGGAAAGGCTGGGTTTAAAACTAGGAAAGGGGGTAGCCGGAATCCGCTACCTTGTCATGCAAATCAGGCGAAGTACACGGTTAATTGGCATTTACAGTTTGCATATATATTTACACATTACTATATACAAGGACATACAGGCATCACTTACTCCCTGTATCTGAGTGGTGGCTGACCTAGGTTAGGGCGTGTAGACCTCCTCAACCCTAAATTCTCTCCTAGGCCCTGTAGTGTAGAACTATCTACGGCAGGGGTGGGCAATTAATTTTCCCATGGGGCCGCATGAGAAATTGGGATGGTTTTAGAGAGCCGGACTAATATAATTAACTCAGTTTTACCCAATACTGTATATAGTATATATATTATCCCTTCATAAACAAACAGTAAGTTACGGACTGTGTGACCCCTCGTGGCCCTGCACGCACACACGCAGACATGTCCATTTTTTCTCCGGCAGCACGGGTGTCACACTGATCGCACACTGATGTGATATGTGTAACATCAGTGTGACAAATACCAGAGAAAACACGGGTCTTTTTAATAAAAAGATTTTCTATATTTACCTCTCTCCAGCACTGCTGTCTCTGGCTCTGCTGCCTCCTGCTCCTTATCGCCGGTAATTACCGTATATTCACTATAATATTCACATTATAATATTCACTGCAGTGAGCAGCTGGAAGCAGGGACAGCGCTGGGGACCGCATCGCTGGGTGAATATACAGGTGTGTGTGTGTTGAGAACCTGGAAGCCGGAGTATCTCGGGGACTCCTCACAGTTCCCAATGAACTCTGATGAACCCGTGAAGCAGTAGCGTGGGTGTCGCAAGGGGGTCATCAGAGTTCCTTGGAAACTCCGATGACCTCCTGAAGGACACTGTGCTTGCAGAATACTCACCTGTCCCTGTGGTGATGTCCTCAACAGTGCTGTGCCCGGCGCTGTCACCGCAATGCTCCGGTTTGCAGGTCATGAGTGCGGTGAATAATCGATGAATGAGCTGGGGTCAGGAGCGGGAGGCAGCAGAGCCGAAGAAAGCAGGTAAATATGGAAAATCTAAATATGGAAAATCTTTTTATTTCACAGACTCGTGTTTTCTCCGGTACCTGTCACATGTATGCAAACAAGTACTGGAGAAACTGAATCAGGCTCTGCAATGGCGGCACGCCACTGCAGGGGGCGGGGAGGGAGCGCGTGGTACCCGATGAAACTCCAGTACCACTCGCAGTTACAGACTTTTCTCTGCGCTGAATCTAGGTACCAGACCCGCTCTAGTTTGAGCTCCACACGGAGCCAATGTCGGGAGCTCCACAATCAAGTATCTGCTCTCAGCAGCAGGGGCGGACACTGACAGCTTGGGGCCCCTGTGCAAGAAATTGTATCTGCCCCTCCCTTCCATGGCGACAAAGCTGCATATAGTATAAATACACACACACACACACATATTATATATACACATACATACATACACACACAAATACACACATATATACTGTGTACGTACATATATATATATACACACACACTATATACATATATACACAAACAATCCCCATATACTACATCACTACACCCCTATATACTACACCTGTATATACATCACTACACTCCTATATACTGCACCTGTAATATACATCACTACACTCATATATACTGCACCTGTAATATACATCACTACTAGAATAGAGCGAACCGGCCGTGGTTCGGCTCGCCGAACGGAGGACTCGTTCGAGTTCGGTTCGGCGAACCGGTTCGGCGAACCACTCGAACCGCATACGAAACAGTGGGAGGCAATCACAAACAAATAAAAACACCTAGAAAACACCCTCAAAGGTGTCCAAAAGGTGACAAACAACTCACAACACAACACAAACACATGGGAAAGTGACAAGGACATATACTCATGCGAAAACAAAAGAGCTGGACAAGGAAAAAGAGGAGGAGACACAGATATAGGCATGGCACACCCTTCTAAAATCATGTAAAACACCGCAAGGTGACTCCAAGCGGAGTCTCCCTTTTTTCCAAAAATTGGGCCACACACACACCCACCCCTTCAGTGGCAGCACTTGTGCCCCAGTTGTACACTTCACAGCTAGATTTGCATCAAGCACATTCAAAAAGTTGCCATACTTAACCGTTCCCAGGATGACACCGGGGTAGGTAGCAAAGTCTTTCCTGATCGCAGCTCTGTTCATCTTGGATCATTTTTAAAAACAATGTAAGCAAGGGTTACTCCAAGCGGAGTCTCCCTTTTTTCCAAAAATTGGGCACCACACACACCCACCCATTCAGTGGCAGCACTTGTGCCCCAGTTGTACACTTCACAGCTAGATTTGCATCAAGCACAATTCAAAAATACGCCATACTTAACCGTTCCCAGGATGACATCGGGGTAGGTAGCAAAGTCTTTCCTGATCCCAGCTCTCTGCATCTTGGATCATTTTTAAAAACAATGTAAGCAAGGGTTACTCCAAGCGGAGTCTCCCTTTTTTCCAAAAATTGTGCCCCACACACACCCACTCATTCAGTGGCAGCACTTGTGCCCAAGTTGTACACTTCACAGCTAGATTTGCATCAAGACCATTAAAAATCCACAAGCATTTACTCTCCCCAGGATGACACAGGGGTTGTAAATTCCTTGTGGATCCCTGACTTGTTCATTTTGATGAACAATAGTCTGTCCACATTGTCACTGGACAGACGCGTGCGCTTATCTGTCAGCACACACCCAGCAGCACTGAAGACACGTTCAGAGACAATGCTGGCAGCTGGACACGACAAGATCTCCAAGGCGTAAGTGGAGAGCTC
Source organism: Anomaloglossus baeobatrachus (assembly GCF_048569485.1). NCBI lineage: Eukaryota > Metazoa > Chordata > Amphibia > Anura > Aromobatidae > Anomaloglossus > Anomaloglossus baeobatrachus. The sequence continues at coordinate 395,051,175 of NC_134354.1, read as the reverse complement.
TAGCCATTTTTCAAGATTTGAAGCCCAAAATGAGCAAGGCTCCATTTGCAAAGTCATGGCATCGGTGTTCATTTGGAGATACTCCTGTATCATCCTCTCCAGCCGTTGACTATGTGTCAGACTTGTTGTCTCTTGTGGCCTTGCAAAGGATGGTCTAAAAAAATGATGAAAAGATTCAATAAAATTGCTGTTACTAGCACCACATACGGTGCTGCTGGTACGGGTAGACTGTTGAAGATGACGAGACCGTTCCATGTTTGTCAAGTTACAACTGGGAGATTCACTACCTGCACCAGGGTTGTTTGGTGGAAAAGCCGAGCTAAGATCGAGTAACAGCTTTTGCTGATACTCCTGCATACTTGCGTCCCTTTCTATGCCTGGAATTATGTCACAAAATTTGGACTTGTACCAGGGATCTAATAGTGTGGCAAGCCAGTAGTCATCATCACTTCTAATTTTGACAATACGAGGGTCATGTTTGAGGTAGTGCAGCAAGAAGGGGCTCATGTGTCTTGCGCAGCCATGCAGACCAAGTCCACGCTGTGTTTGTGGCATAGATGTGCTAACCGTTCATTCTTCCTCTGACATCTCCCCCCAACCTCTTTCAACTGAAATTTGACCAAGGTCTCCCTCATCCGCTGAGTCTTCCATGTCCATGGACAGTTCGTCCTCCATTTCTTCATGTTCTCCTGCACCTTCCTCAACATTTCGCCTGCTACCATGCGCCCTTGTTGATCCCTGTCCCCCATGGTCCCATGCCTGCCGCGTTGGTGATGATGAACGTCTGGACCTTGGTGATGTTGTTGTCTCTTGCGCATATGAATCCTCCTGTAGTTCCTCCCCTTCCTGTTGTCCCACCCCCTGACTCCGAATAGTGTTTAGCGTGTGCTCCAGCATGTAAATGACAGGAATTGTCATGCTGATAATGGCATTGTCAGCGCTAAACATATTCGTTGCCATGTTGAAACTGTGCAGAAGGGTGCATAGGTCCTTGATCTGAGACCACTCCATCAGGGTGATCTGCCCCACCTCTGCATCTTGTTGGGCCAGGCTATACGTCATGACGTATTGCACCAGGGCTCGACGGTGCTGCCACAGTCGCTGTAACATGTGGAGAGTCGAATTCCAGCGAGTCGGCACATCGCATTTCAGGCAATGAACCGGCAGGCCGAAAGACTTCTGGAACGATGCAAGTCGCTCAGCAGCGGTGGTTGAACGGCGGAAGTGAGCAGACAGTTTTCGTGCCCTGTTCAGAAGGCCATCTAGGCCGGGATAGTGTGTTAAAATTGCTGGATAATAAGGTTCAACACGTGAGCCATACAAGGCACGTGTGTCACTTTGCCCAGGCGAAGGGCCGCACCCAGGTTTGCAGCATTGTCGCACACGGCATTACCAGGCAGCAGGTTGAGTGGAGACAACCATTTACCAAACTCAGTCCCCAGAGCTGCCCACAACTCAGCCGCTGTGTGACTCTTGTGACTATTTCCAAGACATTTCAAGCTAAAGACCGCCTGCTGCCAGCATAGTAATGAGGGGTGTGTGATTCCTTCTGCGCAGTTAGAACGCTGGTGGCCTGACCAGGCAGGCTCGGGGCGGAGGTGGAGGACCCAGACGAGGTGGAGGAGGCAGAAGCAATGGTGGAACTTGGACAGACAGAGGATTGACACACAAGTCGTGGGGACGGCAAGACATGTGCAGCAGACCCTTCACCATCTATTACCATAGTTACCCAGTGCCCAGTCAGCGACATGTAACGTCCCTGTCCATGCTTACTGGTTCAACTATCGGTGGTGAAATGCACCCGTTCACACACAGAGTTTCTCAAGGAAGCGGTGATGTTGTGTCCGACATGCTGGTGTAGCGCAGGCACACCAATCTTAGAGAAGTAGGGGCGACTGGGCATCTGGTACTGGGGCACAGCGACAGACATGAGGTCTCTAAAATCCTGTGTGTCCACTAGGCGGAAAGGCAGCATTTTGGTAGCCAAGAGCTTACAGAGGGATAAAGTCAACCTCTTAGCTTTGTCATGGGCCACAGGAAATGGCCTTTTATTTGTCCACATCTGAGGGACAGAGATCTGGCTGCTGTGTGTAGACGGTGTTGAGTAGGGTGTCCCTGGAAAAATGGATGTTTGTGAGGAAAATGCAGGCGTAGACATGATGTTGCCTTCATCCAATGTTGGTGCTATCGATGTCTGAGAGAGCTGTACACACGCACTTGTTTCCCCTTCCAAACCAACTGACGACCTACCAAGCAAACTGCCTGTTGCGGTTACAGTGGTGGAAGTTGTGCGTGGAAAACCAGGTGTGACAGCTGTCCCCACAGTCCTAGAAGATGAAGAGCATGCAGGTGCACTGGAAAGGGCAGGCGGTGGATGGTTCGCTCCGCTAGGCCGCATTGCAGCACGGTGAGCTTCCCACTGGGACATATGATATTTATTCATGTGACGATTCATGGAAGATGTTGTCAAACTGCTGAGGTTTTGCCCTCTACTAACAGAATCACGACAAATTTTACAGATCACATAAATTTGGGCGATCTTTTGCTATGTCAAAAAAGGACCAGGCTAGGCAAGGCTTAGAGGGCATGCGACCTGCTGATCCACCCCGACTAGTGCTCAGAGGCAGAGTGATGGCTGAGGATGCAGTTGTAGACGTGCTACCAGTACTCCGACTCTGTCCAGGAAGGCGCAAGGTAACTTTGTCGTCAGTTGCATCCTCCTCCACCGCATCTGTTGGTGTTGACCTCCTTGAGCGCCTGACTGTGGGTTGACAGTAGGTGGGATCTAGAACGTCCTCATCAATTGTTATGTTTGCACTCCCCTCACCCTCAGACCGAGCCTCTTCTTGCCCTGACCGAATATTTATGTTGTCATCCCAATCTGGTATCTGCGTCTCATCGTCATCAGTATGTTCCTCATTGTCTATAACAACAGGTGTTATAGTTTGTGAATAAGGGTCAACATTATGCTCAGAAACTTGGTCCTCACGGCCTGAATCAGAGTCACAAAGGTTCTGGGCATCACTGCAGACCATTTCCTGGTCTGTACTCACTGTAGCTTGGGAGCACACCTCTGATTCCCAGGCTATAGTGTGACTGAACAGCTCGGCAGACTCAGCCATCTCAGTTCCACCATACTGTGTAGGGCGGATGGAGACTTCAGAGCTGGGAGAAAGCAAGTGTGATTGGGATGACAACTCAGAGGACTGGTGTTTTTTGGATGCGGTAGTTGAGGTGGCGGATAGGGCACTTGTTGGACCACTTGAGATCCATTCAAGCATTTTCTTTTTTTGGCCATCATCTACCTTTGTTCCAGTTGTTCTGTCCGTAATAAAGGGAGCACATCGGATTGTCCACGGTAAGTAGTAGACATCTTACTTTTGCTGGAAGATGGTCTATCTTCAGAAGATGATAATGGAGCTTTGCCACCTTCCCCACGGACAAACCCTTTTTTTTCCTTTTCCAAAATGCCTCTTCCCCATTCCACCAGCATCTGTCATTTTGCCACTCATTTTGATTGCGACAAGATTGGGCACTTAAAATGTGGTAGTAAAAATTGAGAGGTGGTGTTGATTGCAGCGGTGGTCTATCTTTATTAACAGCAGAATAAACAACAATAACTATCCCTGACAATGCAACTATGGCCCTTAAACTGGCAGCATAGTTTGCTATTAGAATGGCTTAGTAACAATGAGTTTCAGTGTGCAATGCAGAGGTGCTGCAAATAGATTTGCACTAGTGGGACACTAATGGAAGTCCAACAGCCACTTTTAGGATGCCACTAAGTATACTCAGTGTTTGCTAGTATAATGGCTTAGTAACAATGAGTTTCAGTGTGCAATGCAGAGGTGCTGCAAATAGATTTGCACCAGTGGGACACTAATGGAAGTCCAACAGCAACTTTTAGGATGCCACTAAGTTTACTCAGTGTTTGCTAGTATAACGGCTTAGTAACAATGAGTTTCAGTGTGCAATGCAGTGGTGCTGCAAATAGCTTTGCACCAGTGGGACAATAATGGAAGTCCAACAGCCACTTTTAAGATGCCACTAAGTTTACTCAGTGTTTGCTAGTATAACGGCTTAGTAACAATGAGTTTCAGTGTGCAATGCAGAGGTGCTGCAAATAGCTTTGCACCAGTGGGACAATAATGGAAGTCCAACAGCCACTTTTAGGATGCCACTAAGTTTACTCAGTGTTTGCTAGTATAATGGCTTAGTAACAATGAGTTTCCGTGTGCAATGCAGAGGTGCTGCAAACAGATTTGCACTAGTGGGACACTAATGGAAGTCCAACAGCCACTTTTAGGATGCCACTAAGTTTACTCAGTGTTTGCTAGTATAATGGCTTAGAAACAATGAGTTTCAGTGTGCAATGCAGAGGTGCTGCAAATAGATTTGCACTAGTGGGACTCTAATGGAAGTCCAACAGCCACTTTCAGGATGCCACTAAGTTTACTCAGTGTTTGCTAGTATAATGGCTTAGTAACAATGAGTTTCAGTGTGCAATGCAGAGGTACTGCAAATAGATTTGCACTAGTGGGACACTAATGGAAGTCTAACAGCCACTTTTAGGATGCCACTAAGTTTACTCAGTGTTTGCTAGTTTAACGGCTTAGTAACAATGAGTTTCAGTGTGCAATGCAGAGGTGCTGCAAATAGATTTGCACTAGTGGGACACTAATGGAAGTCCAACAGCCACTTTTAGGATGCCACTAAGTTTATTCAGTGTTTGCTAGTATAATGGCTTAGTAACAATGAGTTTCAGTGTGCAATGCAGAGGTGCTGCAAATAGCTTTGCACCAGTGGGACAATAATGGAAGTCCAACTGCCACTTTTAGGATGCCACTAAGTTTACTCAGTGTTTGCTAGTATAATGGCTTAGTAACAATGAGTTTACGTGTGCAATGCAGAGGTGCTGCAAACAGATTTGCACTAGTGGGACACTTATGGAAGTCCAACAGCCACTTTTAGGATGCCACTAAGTTTACTCAGTGTTTGCTAGTATAATGGCTTAGTAACAATGAGTTTCAGTGTGCAATGCAGAGGTGCTGCAAATAGATTTGCACCAGTGGGACAATAATGGAAGTCCAACAGCCACTTTTAGGATGCCACTAAGTTTACTCAGTGTTTGCTAGTATAATGGCTTAGTAACAATGAGTTTCAGTGTGCAATGCAGAGGTGCTGCAAATAGATTTGCACTAGTGTGACACTAATGGAAGTCCAACAGCCACTTTTAGGATGCCACTAAGTTTACTCAGTGTTTGCTAGTATAATGGCTTAGTAACAATGAGTTTCAGTGTGCAATGCAGTGGTGCTGCAAATAGCTTTGCACCAGTGGGACACTAATGGAAGTCCAACAGCCACTTTTAGGATGCCACTAAGTTTACTCAGTGTTTGCTAGCATAATGGCTTAGTAACAATGAGTTTGAGTGTGCAATGCAGAGGTGCTGCAAATAGATTTGCACTAGTGGGACACTAATGGAAGTCCAACAGCCACTTTTAGGATGCCACTAATTTTACTCAGTGTTTGCTAGTGTAATGGCTTAGTAACAATGAGTTTCAGTGTGCAATGCAGAGGTGCTGCAAATAGATTTGCACCAGTGGGACACTAATGGAAGTCCAACAGCCATTTTTAGGATGCCACTAAGTTTACTCAGTGTTTGCTAGTATAATGGCTTAGTAACAATGAGTTTGAGTGTGCAATGCAGAGGTGCTGCAAATAGATTTGCACTAGTGGGACACTAATGGAAGTCCAACAGCCACTTTTAGGATGCCACTAAGTTTACTCAGTGTTTGCTAGTATAATGGCTTAGTAACAATGAGTTTCAATGTGCAATGCAGAGGTGCTGCAAATAGATTTGCACTAGTGTGACACTAATGGAAGTCCAACAGCCACTTTTAGGATGCCACTAAGTTTACTCAGTGTTTGCTAGCATAATGGCTTAGTAACAATGAGTTTGAGTGTGCAATGCAGAGGTGCTGCAAATAGATTTGCACTAGTGGGCCACTAATGGAAGTCCAACAGCCACTTTTAGGATGCCACTAAGTTTACTCAGTGTTTGCTAGTATAATGGCTTAGTAACAATGAGTTTGAGTGTGCAATGCAGAGGTGCTGCAAATAGATTTGCACTAGTGTGACACTAATGGAAGTCCAACAGCCACTTTTAGGATGCCACTAAGTTTACTCAGTGTTTGCTAGTATAATGGCTTAGTAACAATGAGTTTCAGTGTGCAATGCAGTGGTGCTGCAAATAGCTTTGCACCAGTAGGACAATAATGGACGTCCAACAGCCACTTTTAGGAAGCCACTAAGTTTATTCAGTGTTTGCTAGCATAATGGCTTAGTAACAATGAGTTTGAGTGTGGAATGCAGAGGTGCTGCAAATAGATTTGCACTAGTGGGCCACTAATGGAAGTCCAACAGCCACTTTTAGGATGCCACTAAGTTTACTCAGTGTTTGCTAGTATAATGGCTTAGTAACAATGAGTTTCAGTGTGCAATGCAGTGGTGCTGCAAATAGCTTTGCACCAGTAGGACAATAATGGAAGTCCAACAGCCACTTTTAGGATGCCACTAAGTTTACTCAGTGTTTGCTAGTAGAATGGCTTAGTAACAATGAGCTTGAGTGTGCAAAGGGCAGGAAGGTACAGTGGCAGGGTTGTGGGTCTGAGTAGAGGAAAGGAAGCCTCACTTTCTATCCCTCCTAATGGGAAAATGCAGCGAGGAAATCCCTGACCTTAGCTACACAGACACTGGTATCTTCTGTAGCTGTTAAAATCTGTTTCCACGGACCTGACTGTCACCTATGGCTCTGAGCCTGCTGGAATTAGCCATTACAAGGGCTAAAAGAAACTTCTATCCCTATTCTGTATAGCGCTGTGTGTAGAGCATACACAGCAGTATCGGAGACAGGAGCTACGCCAGCGGTGACTGACACCCAGACGCAGAAGGCAGATAATGGCGTCTGGACGGGCAGATACCCATTTTTATAATGCAGGGACATGTGACATGTACATCCTATCACACATTCCGTTGCTTCTCTGGCTAAAAGTCCACTTAGCTGTGTGTGTGTGTCTGGGATTGGCTGACATGCTGGCCTGCCCCACTACACGCGCACGCTTAGGGAAGGAAGACAAGGAAAAAAAAAAAATGGCCATTATCCCAGCAGCAGTGATCTGAATGCGCTGTTCCCGCACATTATACGCTGAAATTTCATAATAGTGTGAGTCATAGAGTGACTTACACTATTACAGCGGAAAGCCAGCTAGTAATTAGCTTGGCTTTTTGCTGCTAGAACCATTCTCGAACGTAACTAGAACTATCGAGCTTTAGCAAAAAGCTCGAGTTCTAGTTCGATCTAGAACAGCCCCCAAAATCACTCGAACCGCGAACTGGAGAACCACGAACCGCGCTCAACTGTAATCACTACACTTCTATATACTGCACCTGTAATATACATCACTACACTCCTATATACTTCACCTGTTTTTAATTGTTTGAAATTTTAATAGAGCACATAAACGTAATATAAAGTGCAAAAGACAGAGGTTGCTGATGGCACAGTAAAAAGTGTGGTGGGAATCACATGGCAATTTAATAACAATTGTTAGTTCATGTAAGAAAAGTCATAAACCATGTGACAACCCTTAATGATAGCTGGTGGCACAAGGGTTAATGGACAACAGACATCTAGGTAAAGCGATATACAATAAAAGTTACATACCGATGCTGTGCAAATGTCAAGAAAAATCACCAGCATAACAATAAAGTGCCAAGTGCAGGACTATAAGACCAGAAGTCCTCCCATACAAATGGTAACGCGCGTTTCAGGTGTTTGGTAGTAGACGCTTCATCAGACCAAAGGTCTACACTTGTAATATACATCACTACACTCCTATATTCTGCACCTGTAATGTACATCACTACACTCCTATATACTGCACCTGTAATATACATCACTACACTCCTATATACTACACCTGCATTATACATCACTAAACCCCCCTATGCTACACCTGTAATATACATCACTATACTCCTATATAATACACCTGTAATATACATAACTACACTCCTATATACTACACCTGTAATATACATCACTAGACCCCTATATACTACACCTGTAAAACTACATTCCCATATACTACATCACTACACCCAAATATTAGTCACCAGTTACCCCCTCTCCCCCCATTGTTCCCTCAGCTTACTAATCACCACTCACCTCTACCTACTCAGGCACCTCCGTACGGGCCCCCGCCGCTGCTGTTCTTGTATGGGCCTCCGCCGCTGCTGTTCTTGTATGGGCCCCCGCCGCTGCTGTTCTTGTACGGGGCCCCCGCCGCTGCTGTTCTTGTATGGGGCCCCCACCGTTGCTTCTCTCTGTACCGCCCCGGCTGCTGCAGCTTCTTCTCCTGCCGGGCGGGAACTTTTCAAATGACACACATGCACGCGTACTGACGACATCAGGGCGCGCGTGTGTGATGCCCTGGACTAGCCAGGTAGTCCATTCGGCCGTTTTGGTTTACCAATGACTCTGTCAGTGATTGTCTGGTTGAGTACACCAGTGCCGTCCGGCATCGCGCCGCGCAGTCCCTGCACCCCAGCCATCCGGCCTCCCCGTTACACCATCGGGCCCAGGGATCACCAACCCCTTACCCACGGAGGGGACAACATCCTAGCTGCACCCTACCATCTCTCCCGGGATCCCCGTTACCAGCAGCGGTGGTGCCATCATCACCACGTCCCGTGGGTGGCGTCACGAACAATCTTTCTAACCAAACCATCCCTTTTCACTCACGGGCGAGGAGCGCTGCTCGAGTCCCCGGGTCCGGTCCACCGCTCGAGCCACTGAGCAGCAGCAGCAGAAGCTCCGGACCCGAGCGTGGTGAGCGCGTCCCCACCACCCGCGTCAACTTGGCGTTGCAAACAGGATAGAACCGATCTACTTACCAGTAGAAGTGCGCCTTTCGGTCTCCGCCGGCGGCGTCTGGCCAAAAAATTTGAAGCGCCGCCATCTTTGGCGCGAAAATCTCCTGCTCGAGCATCTTCCCCAAGCATAGAAGGCGCGAAAGCGAAGCCCCACCCCCAACAAGCGGAAGTGCTAGAAAGAACCAAGGGGGAGCAGGTGAAAGCCTGCCTAATGTAGCCAAGGGCATAAAAAGCGGGGACGCCAGGACTCATACTGCAACATACCTGGTTCCTGGAAGCAGCTTGCAACATGTCCGTACCCCCTGAGAGGCCTGAGTCTCCGGAGTCTGCCCCCGGGATGGCGGCGTGGCTGAAGACCCAAGTGATGCTGCTGTGCTGTCGTCACCGGGCCCAGGTACGGGACCTGCTGGATCACTGGACCGCTGAGATGGAGGAGCTGGCTGCGGTCGTGCGGGCGCATGAAATAGAGGCCATGCTAGAGGAGCTGGTGAGTGACCCACGCCCTTGTGTCCCTGAGGGACCGGCCGCTGCGGCTGAAGGACTCGGGCTACCTCTGGCCCCAGCAGAGCCCGCTCCATCGCCCGTGCTGGCCACCCGTACGGCCCCGCTCAGGCCGCCATCCCCGATGGAGGTGGCGGAGTCCGTGCTGCCCCGCCAGGGCCCGGATGCCCGAGAGGACGCCAGCCAACCAATAGCTGGAGCGGTTGACTTAGAAGAACCGATGGTGGGCCTCCGTACACCGACCGATGACGGATCGCTTGCCACTGAGGAAGCACAAGTCTGGGCTCAGTTAGAAACCGTTGCTGTCCCGCCGGGTCCCGTCATTAGCCCCCTGGAGTCAGATGACAGCGGCTCGGGGGCTGATACGGAGCCTGTCTTGGAGGAGGAGGGAATCTTCGGCCTGTATGACATGGAGGCCACTTACATCCCTCGGAGCGGAAATAATGGATGCCAGCCGGCAGCCCTTCCCTGTCACGCCTGCCGTGCGCTGGAGGGGCTGGAACCCGTGTTTCTTCACCTGGAGCCGGGTGAGGAGTTCGAAAGTGAGCAATAGTGGCAGCGGTCCTCCTTTGCAACCAAGTTGTCCCCGTTGGGACCCTCAACACTTTGAATGAATACAAATCAACAGAGTTTCACCTAAGCAGCAACCAGTGATTACCCCGGCCGTTGCCGGCAAGTTGTGCCCGGAGGGACCCTATGTGTTTTATCGTCCGCATGAGGAACTGCTCATGGACATGGCCAAGAACTGGCAGGCCACCCACGAACTGGTGGGTTTGTAAATAGTTTGTTGGGCCGTTTTCCATCCGTGCCGCCTCCGGAGAGGCAGATTGGAGGAAGGGCCTGCAGAAGAGCAGGCTGGGGCCCGGCCATCACCTGGACCGGTGGCCATCCTCCGGGGGTCAGAGGTTCCCCTGGACGTGGGGTCCCCTGAAGTGACAGCCGGGTGCGAGACACCGTACCCGTTCCTGCTCGGGTAACCTGGACCTGGACTGGGGAAGAGGGGTGCTGCCCGTTTCTTAGGGGCAGCATCAAGGTTTAGGTTATTTGGGTGGGAGAGTGGATGACCACGAACCCGTCCGTTTTAATAAAAATGTTATCCCTCCCCAGGGGTTTCCTAACAACCAAGTCCCGATTGAAGGCAACCGTCCACCCAGAGAGGATATACAGCCACCGCCACAGGCTAGAGATCCAAGGGCCAGTGCCTGCGGGCAAAACAGGCTCCTACGGCACCTATACGCCGGGGAGCGGACTACCGGTCGGCAACCACAGGAGTCAGAACATTTCTAAAAGGTGCAGGGAAAGACAGCCACCATCAGCCGTCCGGGGAGAGCACAACAAGAACACTGCAGCCGGCTGCGGGACCCGTTCATCCGGCCGTTTTGGTTTACCAACAACTCTGTCAGTGATTGTCTGAGTGAGTACACCAGTGCCGTCTGGCAACGCGCCGCGCAGTCCCTGCACCCCAGCCATCCGGCCTCCCCGTTACACCACCGGGCCCCGGGATCACCAACCTCCTACCCACGGAGGGGACAACATCCTAGCTGCACCCTACCATCTCTCCCGGGATCCCCGTTACCAGCAGAGGTGGTGCCATCATCACCACGTCCCGTGGGTGGCATCATGAACAATCTCCCTAACCAAACCATCCCTTTTCACTCACGGGCGAGGAGCGCTGCTCGAGTCCCCGGGTCAGGTCCACCGATCGGGTCACCGAGCAGCAGCAGCAGAAGCTCCGGACCTGAGCGTGGTGAGCGCATCCCCACCGCCCGCAACAAGGAGGTGCGCAGTCTTCTATTATGCTCTGAAAGAGCACACCTCCATGTGTTGAACCCATTGCGGCTTTAGGCCAGAGGTAGGCAGGGATAGGGTGTCGATGCAAGCCGCCACCACAGTTGGTAACGCAGAACAGTTAAGACCAGCTCCTGTCCTGCTTGTGCAGCCCAGTGGCATTAACAGGCCTGCTGCTGCTGATGCGCCTGCTGTCCACGGGTGTGGCCCCAATGCACACGGTCAGCATACTCAATGGCCTCTGTGATGTTAACAGGGAGTTCCTGGGCTGGGTGGGCGTGTGGACCCTGTGACGGTAACAGGGCTCCCAGTCTCCAGATCCGAGTGGCGTCTAACTCGGTTCAGGCTACTATTAGTTTCATAGCCACACAGCTCTGTATCCTCCACCTAACCTTCCAGTTGCCAACCTCTCCTTTTCCATCTGGGAGCACGGTGGACACTGACTGCTGATGGGGATATATACCTTTCTCTTTCTTTTCTTATTAATTTTCGTTATATAGCGGTAACATAGTATATACCACCTTATCCAAATCTGCCAGTCCCACCGTAACAGATGGTGTTTCTTCAGCAAATGTAACTTTTGCTTAACCACCAAACCCACAGACAAAAACTTTTTTCCCCTTTCCAACACACCTGTTCCCCTTTCCACCAGCATCTGTCCTTTTTCAACTCATTTTGTATATGACCAAAAGTGCAAGTCTGCAGGGACACCGTACTCAATGCCATCTCAGCACAGCAGCCAGCCCTCGGTCCCTCAGATGTGGACAAGTAAAAGACCATTTCCTCCTATCCATGACAAAGCGTTGAGATTCACTCTGTGCAGCACTGGTGTTTAGTGGAAAAGCAGATCTAAGATTGCGTACCACCTTCTACGTCCCTTTCTATGGCAAGAATTATTTCGCAAAATTTTGTCTTGTACCGGGGATCTAACAGTGTGGCAACCCAGTAGTTAGCATTACTTCAAATTCGTACAATCGGAGGGTCATGTTGTAGGTAGTGCAGCAAGAAGGCGTTCATGTGTCTTGTGCATCCAGGAGGACCAAGTCCTTGGTGTGTTGGTGGCAAAGAGGTGAGAATCGTGCCTCCTTCCTCTGCCCTCTCCCCCCAACCTCGCACAACCGAAATGTGAGCAAGCTCTCACTCATCTGCTGAGTCTTCCATGCCCATCGCCAGTTCGTCCTCCATTTCTTCATGGGCTCCTGCACCTTCCTCAACACTTTTTGCTGATACTATGCGCTCTTGTTAATCCCTCTCCCCCACCATGACTGCCGCCTAGGTGCCGCTGACCATCTGGACCTCGTAGATCTTGTTATCCCTTCCGCATATGACTCCTCCTGTACTTCCTCCCCTTCTTCTTGTCCCAACACCTGACTCCGAATAATGCTTACAGTGTGCTCCATCATGTAGATGACCAGAATTGTCACGCTGAGAATGGCATTGCCAGTGCTAAACATCTTCGTCGACATTTGTAAACTGTGTAGAAGGGTGCATAGGTCCTGGATCTGACACCACTCCAGCAGCGTGATCTGCACCACCTCTGGATCAAGTTAGGCCAGGCTATATGTCATAACGTATTGCAGCAGGGTTCAGCGGTGCTGCCACAAATGCTGCAACATGTGCAGATTAAATTCCTGCGTGTCGGCACATCGCATTTCAGGCGTTTAACCACCAGACCTAAAGACTTCTGTAGCGACGAAAGTTGTTGAGCTGCTGTGTGCGAACGATGGAAGTGAGCACATAGCGAGCGTGCCCGCTGCACAAGGCCATGTAGGCCGGGATGGTGTTTTAAAAATTGCTGGAGAATTAGATTCAACACGTGAGCCATACAAGGCACGTGTGTCACATTGCCCTGACGATGGCCCGCAGCCAGGTTTGCATCATTGCCGCACACTGCGGTTAAGTCATCAACGGAGTACGCTCTGTCAATTTGTACTCCGGTCACCAGGTGACAACGTGTTCCTTTCATGCATAGTGCTGATGATGGGAGAGAAATTGATGCCAGCGGCGCAGGTGGACGCAGGTTATGCCCACCCACTGGGCTGCATTACCTTGACAAATGCAGAATCTCTGGCTGAATGTAGGTGGTGGGTATCTCACAGATGAAGTACCATCATTCAGCTACAACCAATGGGAAGACACCACACCCTTTTTTATGCCCATCCTGTCTGCAGACCACTGCCAGACATAGCTATGAACCTCTAGTTACTTTTACGACCAGTTCAGTTTTATGATTTTGTGTGCTTGTTACCTGACTACTTTTCCTGCTTGCTGTTTAAGTACCTTGTTGGCCGATCCGCATTTCACCTCTGCTTGTTTTCTGATTAAGTCCTGGCCGTCTCATTCTGTTCCTGCTCCTCAATTAATGTTTTGTCCCTGCCTGACTTCTATTCTCTGGAACTTCAGCCTTCCACAGGTATTGATCAACTTGGGCCCTGTGTAATTTCTAATCCCTGTATAGGGGTTAAAGGGTTTCAGGGTTCTGGAGGTCCTGCTTGGTGAGTGGCTTCCGTCTAGCCTATCCTTTACAGCCCATCTGAGTGTGTGGATCAAGGAAGGCTTTACACCGTGCCCTCTGCAGAAGTCCACGTAGGCCAGGATAGTGCTTTAAAAATTGCTGGACAACCAGGTTCAACACGTGAGCCACACAAGGCACGTGTGTCACATTGTCACGGCGAAGGGCCGTACCCATGTTTGCATCATTGTCACACCCGGCCTTCCCTGGCTGCTGGTTGAGTGGAGACAACCATTGATGAAACTTGGTCTCCAGAGCTAACCGTCCACAACTTCTCAGCGGTGTGACTCACATTTCCCATACATTTCAAAGTAAACATTTGACCGCATGATGGTATTGAGCTCTGCTGCCAGCATAGTAAGGAGGTGTGTGGTTTTCCTTGTGCGCAGTTACAAGGAAGGGTGCCCTGATCACACAGGGTTTGGGCCAAGGTGAAGGACCCACACGAGTATGAGGAGGCAGAAGCAGTGTATTAACTTCTACATACAGAGGAAGGATTGATACAACTCGTGGGAACAGCACGACTTGTACAGCAGACCCTTCTCCATCTCTCCCCATAGTAACCCATTGCCCAGTCAGCGACATGTAACGCCCCTGTCCATGCTTACTGGGCCAAGTATCTGTGGTGAAATGCACCCTGTCACACAGTTTCTCAAAGAAGCGGTGATGTTTGGTGCGACATGCTGGTGTAGCGCGTGCACGCCTTTGTTGGAGAAGGAGTGGCGCCTGGGCATCGGCTCTTGGGGCACTGCGATGGGCATAAGGTCTCGAAAATCCTCGGTTAAAAAGGTTGGAAAGGAAGCATTTTGGTAGCCAACAGTTTGCAGATGCTGAAAGTCAACCTCTAAGCCATGTCATGCCCTTCTAAAAGCATGTAAAACACAGCAAGGGGACTCCAACCACAGTCTCCCTTGTTTCCAAAAATTGGTTCACACACACCCCATTTGACTGGCATCAGTTGACCCCCATTTTCAAGATGAAAAAGATGCTTTGCATGAAGCACTCTCAAAAATATGCGTGCCTTTCG